>NC_090725.1:250719327-250971827 GCF_036898095.1 Palaemon carinicauda | reverse complement strand
GACTTTTATTTTGAGGTGCATATCTCTAGCATTAGAAGATCTTTGACATCTATTTCGAGGTGCGTTATCTCTAGCATTAGAGGCTCTTTGACCTTTATTTCGAGGTGACTTATCTCTATCCTTAGAGGCTCTTTGACCTCTATTTCAAGGTGCCTTATTTCTAGCATTAGTGGCTCTTTGAGCTCTAATTCGAGGTGCCTTATCTCTAGCATTAGAGGCTCTTTGACATCTATTTTGAGGTGCCTTATTTATACCATTAGAGGCTCTTTGACTTTTATTTTGAGGTGCATATCTCTAGCTTTAGAGGCTTTTTGACCTCTATTTTGAGGTGTCTTAACTCTTGCATTAGAGACTCTTTGAACTCTATTTGGAAATGTACTATTTCTAGCATTAGAGGCTATCTGGTCTCTATTTTGAGGTGCCTATCTCTAGCATTAGAGTCTCTTTGACATCTATTTTGAGGTGCCTTATTTCTACCCTTAGAGGCTCTTTGACCTCTATTTCGAGGTACCTTATTTCTAGCATTAGAGGCTCTTTGACCTCTATCTTGAGGTACCATATATATAACATTATATATAACATTAGAGGCTTGTTGACCTCTATTTTGAGGTGCCTTATCTCTACTATTACAGGCTTTATTTACCTTTATTTTGAAGTGTCTTATCTCTACCATTAGAGGCTTTTTTTACCTCTATTTTGAGGTGCTTTATCTCTAGCATTACAGGCTCTTTGACCTCTATTTCGAGGTACCTTATTTCTAGTATTAGAGGCTCTTTGACTTTTATTTCGAGGTGCCTTATCTCTAGCATTAGAGGCTCTTTAACCTCTATTTTGAGGTGCCTTATTTCTACCATTAGTGGCTCTTTGACTTTTATTTTGAGGTGCATATCTCTAGCATTAGAGGCTCTTTGGCCTCTATTTTGAGGTGACTTAAGTCTTTGACCTCTATTTTGAAATGCATTATTTGGTCTCTATTTCGAGATGCCTATCTCTAGCATTAGAGTCTCTTATGCATCTATTTTGAGGTGCCTTATTTCTACCATTACAGTCTCTTTGACCTTTATTTAGAGATGCCTTATGTCTAGCATTAGAGGCTATTTGACTTCTTCGTTTACAGGCTCTTCGTCGCTGTTTTCTTCTGTCTCTTAGTTTTTCAAGATTTGTTTTCCTTAGTTCGTCAATTTTCCTCTAGATTTCATCGTATTATTTCCTTAGTTTGTCAGTATCTTTCGACATTTCAAAAAATAATTCAGTGCCGTGTCCTCAGTTCGTCATAATCCTCGGAGACATCGATGAAATTTATGTCTTTACCCAACAGGGTGATGGGTAAAGACATAAATACCATCGATTTCTCCGCATACTTCATCATGCCTAAGTAAACGACGAGCAACACAATATATTAACAATGTCGTCTGGATATGTCCTATCTTTAATGTCAAATTTTGGAACAATCCTGTTGAAGAACCACATGTTACTCACCGCTCAGTTGAATCATTCTTCTTCCGTCATCATTTCTCGCAATCAGTCTTTGCACAAATACAATGCCTCGTAATTTTCCAAATAGGACATCGTCGCAATAGCCCAAGCAAAGATCCTTCAAGGGCATACATTATGATCAAAGCACGGCAACTTCTGCAGCAACTACCAAAACCATTTGTAAATGGTATTCCGCTGAGCCCCCAGTGTAGAAAATAATTTATCGTAAACCAAAATTGGTGAAGTTTAAAGTGATTTCTTTTGTTGTTAAATATAATAAATATCAAACCTCTTAAATATTATTCGTAATATTATTTTTGTCATGTTCAAGTGTAGAGCGGGGCTGACTTTAGTTCCTTTAAACAATCTTGTTATTAGTGATCTGTCGCCTAGTATTGTTTTTAAGGTGAACTGCTTGTTTACGCTGTTGTCCGAGAGCTGGAAGTTTTTGTCGAGGCGATCGGAGTTTCCAAGTCAGTTCTCAGACAAATTCCTTCTTGTATGGTGGACGTTTTTACAACTCTCGGTCATGGAGGGATAAAACCCTAGTGATACCGACACTATGCCACTTTGGGGGGCAGCAGGAGCAACAGTAATTCAGTGAACGGCAGGAGTATTGAGGTGAGTCAGCCTTTTCACATCTGAACATGAGTTGATTTGATACCCTAGCCATAAGGATTTAATACATTAGATTAAATTAGTTCCCTTCTCAAGACCTTGTTAATAATAAATCTCGGGATCAAAAGAAATTACTATTTTTCCAATTTTGTTTTCGGTTTTCTTTTTTATAGCGTTAAAAGTTATGTTTTTTACAGTGGATTACCACTTTTATTGAAAATTCATTAATTGTTATTCGTGGATTACCACATTTGGCTATTAGCCATTAAGTTTCGTTTTTGGTGGATTACCACAGTTTATGAACAATATGTTTGTGTTTTCAAAATTACAAAATCGAATTCTATCGAAGGTAATTTTAGTGAACGGATTCCCGTTTTGAGTTTTGTTTTTGTTAATACGGATTCCCGTAAGTAATTTAGTTTCCCTTTTACCTGACCAGTTTTACAGGGAGTGTTTTTTTTGTTTTTCAGATCCTGAGAGACATGATAGTCATTGGTAGGGGCTTGCTTCATACGGTTGTTTTCCGGTGAAGTAAGTTACTAACTTGAGGGAGGCAGGACAGCAATTAATCGTCTCGGTTGTCTCAACCAGTAATTTTTATAAAAATATTAATTAAATTAATATAACTGGACTTTAAAAAAATTCTTGCTTCATTTACCTCACTTTATTTGTTTTTTACCTTGCCAATGATAAAATATTGTGTACCCAGTGGATACTGTAGTTGTAACTCAATTTCCACAGTCAGCTCCCTGTTCTTCCAGAACGCGAGCTCTGAGTCAAGTGAAATCCTCCTCCCAGTAGAGTTCCAAAATTGCCAATAAGAACATAACAACGTTCACTGAGTAAACTTGCATAGCTACATACAGATCATAAGAGGTTTTGCATGCTTTATTTAAAAAAAAAAAAAAAAAAAAAATCAGGTCTTCAGAAGTCATTTGGAGCTCGCGGCGGAGCCGTTCAGAATTGCTCCGGGAAGATTTTGTTCTGGGGCCATTCAGAATTCCATGCTAAGGCCTCCCTCTTTCAAAGTAAATTAAAGTAAATTACAATTACATTCACTTACGGGCTGCCAACGCAAGAGCCCATGTCTTGCATAAAGCAAGGCAATCTTACACACACAATGGTAAGTCTACGGCTATGTCTTTTGGGGCCTTTTGGAGATTTTCTTCATGTGTTGTTCAGGGAACTCCGGGAAGATTCTGTTCTAGAGTCATTCAGAACTCAATGCTAAGTCTACGACTATGTCTTTTGAGGCGTTTTGGAGATCCGGTAAAATTTTCTTCAGGTGCCGTTCAGGGAGCTCCAGGAAGATTCTGTTCTGGAGACATTCAGAAGTCCATGCTAAGTCTACGGCTATTTCTTCTGAAGCATTTGGAGATCCAGTTTAAGGGTTTCAAGTTACCCCCAGTTCCAAGCTACCCCCCGGTAACTTGGAATCTGTTTCAGATTACCGGGGGTAGTTTGAAACCGCTTTGCCGACTTCGCAGTCGTGGAATAAAAGAGTTTATTTTCGTATTTAAGACAAAATATTGTTAAGGCCTATTAGTGAATTATATGACGTGATAGAAGCCATAGACTGTCATTCAAGTTTTTGTGATAACGGCGAGGTAAAGAATTATTGTAGTGCTCGTGTGATTGTCGAGAATAGTTTTCTTTTAGCATCTCAAATAGATTCAATTCATGTGCTTCAGGTGCATGAGCTTCACATAACAATATGCGTGGAGAACTTGTCAAAAAAACCCACAATCAGATGTGTACTTTGTCTCTATATTCTCGAATTTAGGAAGAAGATTGAGATGTACCTAAAGACAAATACACACCTTGCCATAATTCCAACATTGTGTTTCGAAAATAGAGAAAATTATGCCATTTGATGGTTTTAATGGATACCATTACTTTAAATGTTAAACTTTAATTATACAAAAACTCAATTTCTAAATGTTTTACTTTTGCAACATTATTCAGTCGTACGTGACACAAAATTGACACTTGACCGATATAGTTTCTCAGGTCAGCGATGGAAATTTATTAATAGGTTTTCGTCAGAAAGTATCCTTTGCTAGCAGGTACTGGCAGGAATCTCCTGCGACGAAAGTAACTTGCTGCTTGAGTTCCACACCCAGATGTAGAGAGAGAGAGAGAGAGAGAGAGAGAGAGAGAGAGAGAGAGAATTGCAAACGCTATAACAGAGATGCCTCAAAGATTATAGCCGATCAAGTGAGACTAGGAGACACACAAAAGCATCATAAATTTTTTGTCAGCCAGAATGGAAAGTCACCCATCCCCATACAGAGCAACTGTAGGTTATTTACTTGTTAAGCACGAGAGACTGTTTATAATATTTCGGAATATTTTCCTTCAGAAAAACAGAAAGGAGGCCCCGTTACTGGTGTTTCTAAAGCAAATTTTCGCACAGCAGAAGACACCAATTTAGGCAAAAATACCATCACAGTCAAATGAACAGCAACGTAAATTTGAACAACGGTTCCGTAAGCAGTTGCTACCGAATATATTACCATCTTTCATAATTGTAATGGTAAAGCATCTTATCATCAAGCAAAATTATATAAGCCTGCAACAGCATCAAATAACAAGGCACAAATAGAATAATGGCTCATCAAAAAAGTGTATCACCAAGAGACAATATGATAAAATGTCAACTTTTGGAAATGGTCAAGGAATGCTCCCTGAATATTGATACGCTTATGTGATTGCTAAAATTGCAGTTGAAATTTCTCCATACTTTTACCAATATATTCCAGTGCAACATATTCGTGCACAAGTGACGACCTATGTATCAAAAAAAAAAAAAAAAAAAAAAAATGGTAGATTTAAGGGTAGGCCTACTTTTAAAAGAAGCACTGACTGCATTCGGTGACAAAAGAAAATTAGGCGGATGCCGTAAATCACTTGGCCGAAGAATGACAGGAGGACGATGCAAAGCAAAATGGGTTAATCGATAAATATATTGATTCTTTAGCAAAAAGTCTTCAGTCCTCTGATGGTGAATCTTCTTTAAAATTGTTATGTTTTCATCTATATCAATATAGAAGTTCTGGTGTACGTCGAAAGGCTAATTTCAAAATAAAAGCTAGATGTATGAAATTGTTTGCATTCTCCAGTATTATTATTATTATTATTATTATTATTATTATTATTATTATTATTCTTATTCTTATTATTATTATCATTATCATCATCATCATAATTATTATTATTATTATTATTATCATCATCATCATCATTATCATCATTATCATCATCATTATTATTATTATTATTATTATTATTATCAGCCAAGTTTGAACCCTACTGGGAAGGGAAACAAATAAGGAAAATGAAATAAAGGAAGGATATAAAGATAAAATACAAAAACAACAAGAAAGCAAACGGGTATTGTATCAGTGGGAAAATGTTAAAAACAAACTGATAAGAAAATATATTAAGCATGTTGATCTGCCAACAAAAATAATAAAATAACTATTGTAAGAGACAATGTGACAAAAGAAAACGAAAAAATATTCCGGCTATGGCCTTCAGAGAAGATATTTTTTTTAATAGGTGGTCGATTCCCAAAGGAGATTACTACAAAAATTTAGTGAGGTGAGAAGGTATACTACGAACTCGAATATATGGCCCCGTGTGTTTTTGTCTTTAGATTCACCTCGGCCTTCGCAAATTTAACAGAGTATAGTCTCCTAAGATTGGCTTTTCCGTTTTCCGAAGCCTCTTAAGCCTGCCTGACACTTGCGCGCATTTTTGCCACGCACTGGCACGCATTGATGCGTGCCAGTGGGTGTGGCACGCACTGGGGTTTTTCCCGCACTGTTCACAACCAGTTCACTCCAGTTCGCGCATCGTTCACGACAAGTTCACGCGACGTTCACGCCATGGCACGAATTGGCACGCCTAGTTCACGAGAAGTTCACGACACGTTCACTCATCTTTCCGCATCATTTCGCATCGTTCACGCATCGTTCACACCAGTTCACGAATTGGCCACTCCATATAAAAACGGGGCTTCTCCAACCCGAGGACATTCTTGGATTGGCTTCGGAAGAGACAACAATGCTTTCTGTCAGAGACACCATTGCATTGAGGAGAAGAAACGTATCTTTTTCGTTTGTAGTTTTTGTTGCCCTTTATTTTTGTTTCAATAAGAAAGCATTTGATTTACATATAAATAGCAGACATAAAATATGTACAAGTATTAAGAAAGCATTTTATTTTAACATTAAAAGCAGCAATCATGAAAAGTTTTTAGGCTGTTGATTTTAAGGTAATAGAGAAAAAAGTGTGTTGAAATAAGAAATCATTTTATTTTTACATTAAAACAGCAAACAGAAAAAATTTGTTTTGCTCTTCATTTTAAGGTAATAAAGAAGAATAAGTATGTTGATGAAATAAAACATCATTTTATTTTTACATTCAAACAGCAAACTTAAAAATTTCTTGGGTTTATTTTTCAGTTCATTTTTATTTAAAACAAAAGTTTTGGCTCTTGATTGGTAATAGAGGAAAATAAGTGTGTGCATGAAATAAGACATCATTTTATTTTTACATTCAAACAGCAAATATAAACAATTATTAGGTTTATATTTTTCTTTCCTTTTCATTAATTTTTTCGTTTCCTTTTTGTCTCTTCATTATAAAGTTATAGAAATAGTTTGAAATAAGATATCATTTTTTTTCACATTAAAACAGCAAATATGAAAATTTATTAGGTTTATTTTTCTTTCCTTTTCATTAATTTTTTCGTTTCCTTTTTGTTTCTCTTCATTATAAAGTTATAGAAATAGTTTGAAATAAGATATCTTTTTTTTTTCACATTAAGACAGCAAATATAAAAATTTATTAGGTTTATTTTTCTTTTCTTTTCCTTAATTTCTTCGTTTCCTTTTTGTTTCTCTTCAGTATAAAGTTCACGCCACTTCCCGCGTCGTTCACTCCAGTTCACACCAGTTCCCGCACTGTTCACTCCAGTTCACTCCAGTTCGCGCATCGTTCACGACTATTTCACGACTATTTTGTGCGTGCCAATGCGTGCCACAAACTTTAAATATTTCAAAGTTCTGGGCACGCATGGCACGCATGCCACGCATCGTTCCCGCACTGTTCACGACAATTTCACGACTCGTTTACGCGAGTTCGCGCATCAATGCGTGCCAGTGCGTGACACGAATGCGTGCAAGTGTCAGGTACCCTTTATGTATACTTGGCGTTCACTACGTAGTCAATGATATCGAGGTTGTCCGATTTCCCTTCAGCTGCCATTCTGACAACTTTTTTGGACAACTGATGCTGTGATCGGGTTAACCTGGATTTATATACATCCCAACACACCAGAGATCAGTGGCTTACTGTACCATGTACAAGATAATCAAATGAAATAAACTAAAGACGTTTAATTTGCGGTCCAAGGACGAGAAATTGTCATTGTAACTCTCGTCCTCTTTGCGGTCATCCCGATGAATTAAGGAACGCTGGATTTGTGTGCATTAGTATTATACTAATGTCTATCTATAGACCTTGTGTTATACAACAAGCAAATTTACACACTAAATGTGTCTTGCGTTCGTTTTGGAACTTTCATCACTCTGCTAGTTTCATAATCGCAAAGAAGAGCAAAACAATAAACGGATAAAGACATAGTATCAATGAATTATACCAATATATGAAATTGTACATGTGTGTATATATATATATATATATATATATAACCTAATAATTTTGTGTTGGCCCTGATTAAAAGCAATTGATTAATATTTATAAATGATGAGATACTGTGCAAAAACGAGGGGGTTAGCTTAAAACAGGTTTCAAATTACCTCCGAAAGTAGCTTGAAACCGGTTTCAAGTTACCCCTGGTAGCCTGGAACCGGTTTTAAACTACGGGGGGTGGGGTGAGATTTGGAGGGGGTAATTTGAAACCGCTACACCGGGATGATTTTCTTCGGAAGCCGTTTAAGACTCGCGAAAAATTCCTTCTTCTCCCGTTTCATTAGGCCTTATTAACTACTACTACTACTACTACTACTACTACTACTACTAATAATAATAATAATAATAATAAACTACGTGATTTGATTTATGGATTTGAGTCAGAAAGCTCTGAAGTCGTTCAACGCTCGGCTTTGCAGTTTGAAGGAAAAGTGAAGAGACTGAATAGGATTTATTACTTTTATTATTAAGTAACGCCTGCAGCGCACTCAGCTATCGAACTGGGGCAATGAGTAGGCCTACTTGAGATTAAAAGCAAACCGTATTGAAATAGCATAAGGTTTCGACTAAATTTTTTTCAGGTTTGGAATTTAGAACAATCCATTTCCAGTTCGAATCGATAGCAGAGCCGTTCGAAACACGGAAAATGCGTCTCGGAAAAGCATATTTCACGAGTATTATTTTTTGGTTTTTTATTTTTCATTTTTTTTGTTTTATCTTTTATTTTTTTTTTTTAAATTTTTTTTTTTGTCTAGTTTCAGCTTTCTTAATTATTTTGGATATTCTCCTCAGTTCGTTCGTTATGAACCTTATTTTCGTCTGTTTCCAAAACTAGGACTATGGGTCCAAGGGGGGCCCAAGAGTAAGCCTGGTCCCGTTTTGGTTTCTTCTTCTTTGGTTTCCTTACCAAAAGTTTCCTTGTGGGTCCTTCTCCTTCTCCTTGTTTTTCTTCCTTCACGATGACTTCTTTATTGTCATCTTCTACTGGAGTTTCACAACCTTCTATGACTGAAGTTTTATCAAGTCCGCATTTCTCCTTTCCTGGTGAACCCTCGTCACCCGTTCCTTCTTCTTTTTTAACCTTTTCCAAATCTCTCCTCTGAAGTTCCTTCTTCAGTGATGAGATGACATCCTTCGCTGCGGACAATTCTTTCTTCATTTCATCCTCTTTGTTGGTCATTCGAACAATCTTTTCATTCAGGTTTTTCTCTCGTTTCACTTTGTTCTCCAGTTGTTCACGAAGACCTTCGTTCTTCTTTGTTATTGTGAACACTGCCTCCTTTAGCTCACAATTCTGCACTAGAGCTTTAGAAATCTCGCCCTGCAGCTCTTCTACTAGACGTTGGTGTCCTTGGCTTCTTTTCTGATCATTAGAACGAGCCTCCATCAGCTCTTTTTCTAGTTTAATTTTCTCTAGAGCTAATTCTTTATTAAGGAAGCTTCGTTCCTCATTGGATTTTTTGAAATCTTCATTCTCTGCCAGAAGGATCGATTTCAGTTCGTCATGAGCCTCGATTTCCTTCTTGGCCTTTTCTAGTTCCTCATTCAACTGGAACATTTTCGCTGTATTTTCTTCAACCAAAATCACTTTACCTTCAAGCTCTCGTTTCAGAGCTTCCATCTCTCCCATAAGTTCTGATTGCATTTGAATATGGGCATCATTTTTCTGGTGAGCCATTTTCAGTTCCGCTTTCAACTCAAGAATTGATTTATAGTAAGTTGCAAGTTGATTTTCCTGGCCTTCCATCACAGCCTGTTTATTGGCAAGTTCCTTAGCCATAATTTCATTCTTTAGCCTGAGATCTTCAATCTCGGTGTCTTCATCAGTCTGAACTGTTACATCAGATTTAGAGACTGGTTCAGTCTCAACCTGAACGTCCCTGGAAAGCGAAGGATCCGTCCCACTGAGGACAGCTTCAGTCTCCTCAGAAATACTGTTGATTTCCTCCTGGTCCAAGACAGGCTCGAGTGCCTCACTCTGTTCCTCCTTGGCCCAGAATTTCCTCATCAGAAGACCACCTCCCAAAATGAGGCGTAGTCCCTCCAGTTCCATCAACCTGGGCAGCTGGTCCTGAAAACCGTCTTCGGAAGAGGGACCCCCAAGTAGATATTTCTTCCCGTACTCACTGATAGCTCTCAATGCGTTGTTTGTAAACATCTTCGTTGCAAAACTTAGAATGCAAATCACATGACTTTGAACAGGTATAATTTGAAAAAATCGAAATAGGTCCTGGCAGAAATATCGACTCCGAGATTGAAGGCATTTTGAAGACTGGAGACGTCTTCGTTTGCTTCGAGATCGTTTCCAGAAACTGATTCCAATTATAATTCGAATGAGAGCGAGACTTTGAAGATGTCTTCGTTCGATTTGGGAAAATTCTTCACTCGGTCTTCACCGAAACTTGGTAGTAATTTATTTTCTCCAAAGGAAATAGATATATAGATAGATAGATAGATAGATAGATAGAAGATATAGATAGATAGATAGATAGATAGAAGATATAGATAGATAGATAGATAGAATTGCATTTATAAGAAAAAGTTAAAATTCTTATGAGGTGTGAATGAACTCTCTGATGAAAACGGGATGGTGTAAAGCCCTTTGAAGACATCGTTGGGTCGTTGAAGAATCTTCATTAGGTCTTCACCGAAGATTTCTTTCTGCTTCAGTAGAAGTTTTGCGTTTTTTTCATCTCGTTTTTTTTTTTTCTTTTTTTGAAAAGACGAATCTAATATCTCCATTGACTATTCCTTTTGTAATTTCTTTTCCCCGAAGGAAATCTTGAGAAAAATCTTACAAAAAAAAAAAAAAAAGAGGAAATTAATATAACAAATAATCTTGTATCGAGTTTCGCCATCTTATTTTAGTCTCTGGAAAATGTCAAAGATTTCGGAAATTAATAAAATACTAATTTATAGTTTTACTTTCCTTTTATTCTATCGAAAGATTTTTGTTTCAATTTTATGTTGTTATTTCATATGAAAATTAAAAGGCCATTTCCTTATTATTATTATTATTATTATTATTATTATTATTATTATTATTATTATTATTTTCAATGCCAATGTGTATTGGTTAAAATATAGGGATTTATTTGTTTCCTTTCTTTCTTTTATGGGTCTTTTTGAAGAAATACGTTAAACAGTTCGATTTACAGTTATAAGTAATATATATATATATATATATATATTATATATATATATATATATTTATAACACATAATATTTATATATATATATATTTATAAAACACAATATATATATATATATATATATATTTATATATATATATATATATATATATATTTATATATATTTATATGTATATATATATATATATATATATGATAAAGTTTTGCACATTTAAACGTGTTTTTTTTATTCAAATAAGCCATATATTTTTGATACATTAATGTCTGGATTCTCTTAACGACCTCGGGATCAGAGCCCCAGGCGAAATCACACAAAGACAAGAGCTTGTGACCGAACGGTAATCGAACCCTGGTCCGGCAAGCTTGTATAGACAGTGACTACCACTTGGCCACGAAGAAAGATAAAAGTCAATGACAATGCTTCTGTACAACCAGCAACAAAACCTGTGTCGCCTGGCCAGACCTGGCTTGGAGAGATCATGCCCCTCTTGCCCTGAAAGGTGGCCGAGGTTAAACAACCGAGACAACGTTAGGATGGTTAGAATGTGAGGAGGAGGGAAATTACCGATATCACTCAAAGAAATGCGATGAAGCGAGATAACTTTTTTATTCTTTCAAGAAATGTAATCTAATATTATTTCGAAGCTAATTCATCAAAAGATTTTATCATAACTTTTTATGTGAATTTTGCTATCCTATTTCTATATAAAATTTTCTGAAATAATATTGGAACTGACTATTCATATTAATATTCATAACACGGAAATATCTCTCGTTTGCATTTCCTTAAGCATTACTCTCTCTCTCTCTCTCTCTCTCTCTCTCTCTCTCTCTCTCCACAAACTTACACACTGCGGCCTATCAACACATTGTTTACTCAAATTATCTGGTTCACCGTCAATAACCTTAGATATCAGGGTGACAAAAAACTCCTAATCAATCAGTCAATCAATCAAATTTTCTGAGCAAGTCGCTCACTTCCAAGCGAACCCCCTTCCCTGGTGACGGTTGCTCAATGCTCAAAGGTCCAAGTCTAGCTGGCTTCACCCTTCCCAAGGCAAAAGGAAATATTTCCTTAGCATTGAGCATTCGTATTATTACGATTTTATTTGTCGTTTCATGTCCTGATGTCCAACACCGTAAAAGTGCTCCCCCGGCAAGCTCTTCAAAAAATCCATTACTCTCGATATTTTTTCAATCAGTCTTTCGCATATTTACTTCGTTATCTATAGTTTTGATATAATTTTAAACACCTGGAAAGCAAACTGTGTGAAATATTGTCATCTTAGTATTTTGTTTTTCATTTACTAAAAAACTTCCATCAGAAGGATCTTATCATAACTGTGAGACCTTTAAACCTCAAACATTGTGGATAGGGGTAGAGGGATATAACCAGGTGGGGGTTTAAGATGATGGTGGAGAGGTGGCAACTGGGTGATCTTAATGTATGGCTTGACGAGGTTTGCTTATTAACATTTATGAATTGATGATGATGATGGTAATACCCCCATTGATAACATTTAATATCAATGATTTAAACTCGCGATGAAAACGGGCATATATCGTTCTAACATTGTGTTTAGGTGGTCATTGAACATCTTTGGAACATGGGATCTTCACCCAAAAGAAATACAATTCCAACGCCAACTTGGAAAGTAGTTAGCGGTCGTGTGTGATCCTTGGTAACATCCAAATAATATAAAATATTGGATACAGGTAATATATATATATACATATATATATATATATATATATGTGCGTGTGTATATATATATATATATACAGATATGTATATATATATATATATATGTATATATATATATATATATATTTACATATATATATAAATATATATACACACACACACACATATATATATATATATATACAGTATATATATATACAGAGAGAGAGAGAGAGAGAGAGAGAGAGTGTGTTAAAAGGATTTTGGATGTCTCAAAGACTTTTTAGTCCATTCGCAGATACTCCATTTGCTCTTTGGTAGAACGAGAGAGAGAGAGAGAGAGAGAGAGAGAGAGAGAGAACAGCTGCTAGAATAATGCAAACAAGGAATATAACATTCCCACGTATATTAATTGGAATAGTCAGTTTCCAGAATATTGAAGGATGTTCCATATAAAAATTTAATAAGGAATTCAAATATATCAGCGTGATTATATTTTTCATTAACTATTCACGAAAGCAATTGCATTTCTTAAAAAAATAAGAGATAAGACCTCCCTATCTCTTTCATATATATATATATATATATATACGTGACCATATATATATATATACATATATATATATATATATATGTGACCATATATATATATATGGATATATATATATATTATATTTTTATATTTATATATACATATATTATATTGTGTATATATACTTTATACTGAATATATATATATATATATATATATATGAATATATGTATATATATATATTATATCTTTATATTTGTATATATATTATATATTATATATACATATATATATATATATATATATGAATATATGTATATATATATATTATATCTTTATATTTGTATATATGTTATATATTATATATACATATATATATATATATATATATATTACATATATATATATATATTTATATATATATATATATATATATATTATATATATTGTGTATATATACAAACTACAACCTCAGGAGAGTACAAGTCAATGATGACTTGGAACACTCGAGGAAAGAAGACGTTGATGGTGTTGGCAGCAAATCAAAGGGAGTAGGAAAGGGACCTGCTCAAGACCTAATGGAATGGCCTATCTGAAGTAGGTGTCTAGCTTCACGACGTTCATTTCCTGCATAAGCTTCACATACAGACGTGGTTCTTTTATTTCTGCATCATTCGTCTTCCCTTTATAACTACAAAGTGGCTTGAGCAACCTGTGTCCATTGAAAGACCAATTTCTCTCAGTTCTCATAGTCTAGTTTCTTGACTTGTAAGCCACATCTGAGAGTCGTTGCGTGATTGGAAGCCAGAATGTGAATGATAGGCCCCAAACAATCTTCCATTATATACTGTATAGGAACTAGTGTTCATCCGTACTGTAATAATACATCCTAAGTGTATCTCCATTTTCTGTACTGCGTGTGTACTCTAGCTGCGGTCTCCGTACTTTCTACGCAATCCCTACATACTCCCTATGCGGCTTCCATGTTGCCTCCATGCCTGGATGTCCATACTCTTCAATGCCATCCGAACTCTATTTGTGACGTCTGTACTCTTTTTGTACTGCGTTCACCACCATCCAGTGGCATCTGTAGAAAATTTCGAAAATTTTGAGTATCTGCTGTTTAATCCGTGAGGTCTCCGTACTATCTCCGTAGTATCTACGCAAAAGAAAAAAAAATGTGTGAAATAGGGGTAACGGCGGATCTTTGATCAGAGCATGTGAAAAAAGTTTCTGATTTAAGCCTGTGATACCAAACCTGTTTAACAAAAACAAAAGAGTTGAAGTATATCTCTTATGAATATCTATGAAGATTCCTACATATAATACAGGATGACAGAAAACCTCAAATCAATCAATCCTATATATAACATACATCTATACAATGAAATGACACACATACACACATATAGGCTACACACACACACACAAATACATATATATATATATATATATATATATGCGTAAAAATCACAGGAGAACGTGATGCTCAGATGCAGAAGAACCACAGGGAAAATGAAAAGACGAAATATACGCTTAAGTCCTGACTAGTTTCGTGATACTTCTTCAGAGGACTGATTTATTGAGAGAGGTTTCTTTACATTTTATAGGGAAAGTAAACGTACGAACATACATATAGAGATTTAGAGAACAATGACACTCCCATACCAGCTACCTGGGCTTGGGTCAGGTGTTAAATGGGCGGAGACCGAAGCTCATTAGACACCTGCCAAAAAGGGTCATTTCTGGTGGCGGGTAAATTCTTGTTTTTTGACTTTCAGTTTATTTATATGAAAACACGGTAGCCTTATCTATATAAATACATAAGCAAAACATACACATACATACATATATATCCATACATATACACATACATATATACATATATACACACATACATATATATACACATACATATATATACATACATATACATATATACACATATATACATATACATGCATATATACATTTATATACATACAACATTGATATCATAAACATACAATCATGTATATATAAATACTTATATCTAGCATAACACTATATAGTGCCAATGTACTTATGCATACTATATAAAATAATTGTACCCTTTAATGAATGGTAGCTTAGGTCTAAATATTAATTTCACAGCGACGTTAATTATTCACAATACATTCAATTCTACATTAAGTGGTTAATGTTTTTTTATATAGCTTACAAATCTCTTTACATATAAAGGCGTCGAGTTTATACATTCCATGACCAATATTCAAGTTGTTTTCAAAGGTTTCTTTTATGAAACTGGACTCTATGATGTTTCTTTCCACTAAGTTATTTGAATGAACCAATTTCTTTGCACCTGACCAATAATATATATATATATATATATATATATATATAATGAATAGACAATGTCTTAGTTGCGTCCAAAATTCGAAGATAGTTTCCCTCCGAACAGGTTGTCTAGCCGATAGTTTTCAGGATATCAGCAGAAATACATTTACTTTTCTCCATTTATTGCTTTCGTGTCGACTGGAGTTTCGGATCACTTCGCGACCATTCTTCAGGACTACATTGAGTGTTGGAGCTACACTTTAGTATAAAGGTTATGGTGGTGAAAATCTGATACAAAATTATTTGGAAATTCGGAAAACATTCAATAAAAATTGATAAATGAAACTGTAGGTTCATGGGTTGAGAGAGAGAGAGAGAGAGAGAGAGAGAGAGAGAGAGAGAGCAATGATTTTTCCTGTAGAGAGTGGGGTTCCCCTGCTGTATGGGACCGGAAAAGCAGCCATCAAAGTAAGTAAAGTAATATTAGTCTTCTGTAAGCGTTTTAAACGTTATAGATGTACTTTTGGCAATGATCTTGAGAGAGAGAGAGAGAGAGAGAGAGAGAGAGAGAGAGAGAGAGTGTTACAAGGATTCGGGAACTCGGAGACTTTTTACTCCATTCGCAGAGACTCCATTTGCTCTTGGGTAGAGCGATTCACATTAAACTTTTAGAGAAATTTTTATGATCTTGTCTAACTAATTCTTGAACTCGTTTACCGTGGTACTGTTTACTACATCCGCTGGGAGTCTGTTCCATGTATTTGCTATTTTGTATGTAAAGAAATTGCCACATTGAGTGGTGTATCTTTTTAATTCCAATTTGTATCTGTTACCTCTGGATTGATTTGTACTAAGAGTGAATCCATTGTTGTAATCTATATTTGTTATTCCTTTAAAGATTTTGAGCGCCTCTATTAACTGTCCCCTTAGTCGTCGAGTTTGTAGATCAAATAAGTTCAAACGTTCCATCCTTCGTCCATATCCAAATTGCCATAGTGTTGGAACTAGTTTGGTGACCCTAGCTTGTACTTCTTCCAGTCTATCTATATCCTTCTGAATACTTGGAGTCCAGAACTGGACTCCGTATTCTAAATGGGGTCTTACTAGTGATGTGTACAGCTGTAGTACAGTGACTGTGTTTCTGTATTTGAATTGTCTCTATGTAACCTATTAGTTTTTGTTCTTCATTTTCAGATTTTATGTTCTGTTTAACTTCAAATCCTTGCTGATAATAATACTGTGATCTTCCTCCTAGTCCACACTTTCTATTTCATTACCAGCAGTGAGTAATCTGATTGTGGGTTACCATAACCTATATGCATGACTTTACATTTCCCACAGTTGAAAGGCATTTGCCATTTTCTGAACCCTTCTCCTATCTTCATTAGATCCTCTCTTAAGGCTTCTACGTCTTCTGAGTTCGCAGCATTTATGGCCAATTTAGTATCGTCGGCAAATTTGACCATTCTACTGGTTAATCCTAAATCTATGTCGTTAATGTAAATCAGAAATAGTAATGGGCCAAGGATGGATCCTTGAGATACTCCGCTTGTAACAGCTGCCCACTGAAGCTTCTCCATTGATTACAACTCTGTTTTCTGTTTGTTAGTCAATCTTCGATCCATTCAGCTGGCTCTTCAATGATGCCCAGTGCTCTAATTTTGACCATTAATTTTTCATGAGGAACTTTGTCAAAAGCCTTTTGAAAGTCTTGGTATATGATTTCTATTGTCTTGCTTTTGTCATAAATACTAAACACGCTGTGGGAAAATTCCAACAGATTTGTCACACGTGGTCTCTTTTGTCTAAAACCACGTTGGCTGTCTATTCGAAGATTATTTTTCTCTTCATGTTCTACTATTGAATCTACTATAATTGTCAGGTTCTTCTTTTGGTCCCTTCTTATAGATTGGTGGAACATCGCCATGTTTCCATCCTTGTGGCGCCTTTCTTTCGTTGGCTGTCTTTAGGAACATTTTGTAAAAGTGTGAGGTTATCTCTTCCTCTAGTTCTATAATCTATCTTAGATGAATATCATCTGGACCTGGTGACTTAGAATTACCGAGTTCTTATATTTTCTTTTTGACATTATCTATTGTAAATGTGATTCTATTTAATGGTTGTGGGCCGTCATATTTGAGAGCTGGTTCGGGGAGGGTCGCTGACTCTTCCCTAGTGAATACGGTTGTGAAATATGCATTCATCAATTTGACTTTTCCAATTCATTTGTTATAAGATTACCCTTTGAGTCTCTTAATGGGCTAATGTTATTTTTGATTGGTTTTCTATTCTTTACATATGCAAAAAATCTTTTGGGTTTTCTTTGCAAGGTGAAGCCACTATTTTCTCTCCATTGATCTTGGCATTTCTAAATAGTTTATCTACTTTTCGGCTTAACTTCTTGTGCTTGGAAATTTCATGAATTGAAGGCTGTGGACCCATCGACTTATGTTTCCTTCTCTGCTTCTTATTGCATTGGCCCTTTCTTTGTTGGAGTTCCATTAGGTAAAATTTTTCTATATTGTGTACATTAAGCCCTTTTTTTATATAGTTCTACAAAGGAGTCCCATTATGTATCTATGTTCCCTGTTTTGTCGAATTGTAAATTATTGGTGTATTACTTCAGTTTTATCCACATATTTCGTCTGTAGTCTAGCTTTTTTATATCATAATCTCCCTTTCTTTAAATGATGAATGTTTACCTCAAACCTAACCATTCTGTAATCACTTTGCCAATATTTTTGCTTACTGAAACACTGAGAGAGAGAGAGAGAGAGAGAGAGAGAGAGAGAGAGAGAGAGAGAGAGAGAGAGAGAGAGAGAGAGAGAGAGAGAGAGAGAGAGGTGGGGGTGATTATTTGGCGATATAAATGATTTTTAATTCGAGACAGGGGACAGACAATAAGGATTTCTTATACTAAATGCTAATTGACAACATATTGCAACAACCACCGCTTCAGATACTACCGCTAGAAAGTTATTGGGTTCTTTGACTGGCCAGATAGTATTGCATTGGCTTCCTCTCTGGTTACTGCTTATTTTTCCTTTGCCTACACATAGGCCTACATCGAATAGTTTGGCCCATTATTTACACTACATAAGATGAAGAAAGGCAACGTTTGATGGAACACTTTAGGGAGATAATGAATAGGAGATATGAAGGGACCAATTTGATTCATATACCTGATGCCGAGGAAGACCTTGATGTGCCCATGAATTAATTCAGTGTGTTTGAAGTCAAAGCTATTATAAAAAAAAAAACTCAAAAGATGGAAAGCCCTCGGATACGATGGAATAACTGCTGAGATGATATTGACCGAAAATAAAGTGATTCCCAGAATACTTACAAGATTATTTTATAGAATGTGGCGTGAAGAGGCAAAACCTGATGAATAGGAGCTAGGAGTGTTGATGAACATATGCCCCCTCCCCCCCCCCCCCAAAAAAAAAAAAAAAAATCTGACTAAATTTGATAATTACAGAGGCATCACACTTACGTCAGTTGTCATGAAAATATCTAGTATGCTCATTCTAAAGAGACTTGAGAGAAAGATTGATGAAAAGCTGAGAGGTGAACAAGCAGGATTTAGAACTGGTAAAAGTTGTACTGACTAAATTTTCATTATAAGACATGTGGTACAGCAATGTGTAGATTATAGGACTTCACTTTTGATGGCATTTAAGGATTATAAAACAGCCTTTGAGTGTGCATCTCAGCATCGGCCAATTTTATGGAGAGACCTGTGTTATTATGGAGTTCCTCTTAAATATGTAAATTTGATTAAGTCTGTTCATAAACATAGTGGAGTCCTGTCAAATGAATTTCCAGTGAATAGTGGAGTACTCCAAGGGAATGTGTTGTCACCTATGTTGTTTGTCCTCCTCATGGATTTTGTAATACATGCAACAAATAGGGATGGTGGAGAAGAATTGGACTGGATTGGTAACAGGAAATTAGCTAACCTAGAGTATGCTGATAGTGCTGTCCTTATTAGAACACTACAGGACTTGCAAACTTGCTTACCAGAATGCATGAAATATCACGCGAGGTAGGGCTCAAGATAAACAGAAGAAAGACAGAGGTGATGAGAATGGAATATGCAATGTCATATGAAATATCATTGGAAGGAGAAAGGATTAATGAGGTAAAAACATTAAAATATTTTGGAACTTTGATTTCTAATACAGGGTCATTAGAATTTGACTTTAATGAAACATTAAAAAAAATCAAATCAGACAATGGGCATGATGAGTAAAATTTGGAAATCAAATCGCCTGAAATTACATGTAAAAATCAGATTTATTTACACTAGTTTGGTGAGATTGGTGTTACTGTAGGACATGAGTCGTAGTATGACAATGAAACAATATCCAACAAATTTTGTGGATTTGAGAACCAAGCCATGAGAAGAGTATTGGTAGTTAAATGGCAGGGCAGGATTAATAATGAAACTATAAGAGAGATTAGATTACTCGAGTGCCATACGTGGATGAGATCATGGAGAGTGGTAGATAGAGATGGTTTGGGCTTGCTTACCGCACTCCCCAAGAGAGATTAGTTCACCAAACGTTTAGCTGGACTCCACAAGGGACTAGAAAAGTAGGAAGACCCAGGTCCACATGGCTGAGAGCTATGAAGCGTGAAGTGGGAGATGGTGAATTGGGAAATATTGATTTAAAAGCTCAAGATAGAGACTACTGGCGAAATCTAATAAAATCCCCTTTGCGTTAATAAGCGTAGGAGGAAATGATGATGATAATGATTTACACATTCTCTTCTTTCTTTATAGCCTACACATGTCAGCACTAAGATAACAGAAACATTCTTCATCGCTCAATGTGTTAACTAATGCACTATACTTAGTGGTTACTTTCCACTTGGTAATAATAAAAGTGACGCTTTAGCTATGTTAAACAGCTATTCTAGTAAAAGGGCACTTCAAAATCAAATAATTAATCTCTAGTCTTTGGTGGTACCATGACCTCTGTATCATGGTCTTCCAGTGTCTTGGGTTAGAGTTTTGTTGCTTAAGGGTACAGTCAGGCACTCTGTTCTACTGTATTTGTTTTCTTACTTTCTTTCCTCACTGGGCTATTTTCCCTGGAGCCTTTGGGCTTATAGCATCCTGCTTTTCCAACTAAGGTTATAGGTAAACTAACAACAACAACAACAACAACAACAATAATAATAATAATAATAATAATAATAATAATAATAATAATAATAATAATAATAATAATAATAATAATAACGTCAAGAGACTACAAAAGGATAACTGGAGTATATTTAGTGCCAGTGTATGATTAATATCTTTTCTTAATCGTGCAATGAATACAATCCTTTCCTCTCGTTTTGTTAGAACATTCACATCTAGAGATGGCAAAGTAAGCGCTTGCTAAAACAAAAATGATAAAGGATTTGTAATGATTCGCACATCCTATACTTCTTACTTCTAATATTGTAATTTAGAAATACGGTAAATTAAAAATATTAGTCTGAATATTAGCAATATTTATTTCTAAATAATAAATTTCAACATTTCACGATAAATTTTCATTATAATTCCTTTATAATAAATGATACAAGTCAGTTTTGGGTAAATTCCACGAACCAGAATAAATAGAGATAAGGCTACGAAAGGTGGAAACTAACGAAGAAACATTACTATTGGCTTTTAAAATTTTGTGTGGATTGTCGTGCTGACACCTTTCTTCGTAAGTATATTGTTTTTCTTTAGCTTATATATTTACAATCCATATATTTGACTTCATCAATGGGTATTATGATACTATTACTTGTTTCAATCATATTTTGTGTATATATGAATTTTTATCAAGCAAAGGTAATGTATTCTTGTTGCCATGCCTATCATGTCCTACTTAGTCTGATGCTTGGTATTTCTTGCCTTTATTGCAAGAAGAAAAAAAGTTTATTATTAATTTGTTAATATGTAAAGATACATTGAATGCAAATCAATGGTTTTAAGATATAACCTTCGGACTAATATCTTAGGCTAGCATCATTGACCTAATCGTAGGTTATCTGTGTAATGTTTGGGTAAAGTTTTACTGTATTACAGATTCCCATTTCGAACAGAAAATATGTTTTCCTGTAGGAAATAACTTGGTTTAACCGAATTTGACCTTCATTTCAACCACAAAAAAAACAACTACCAGTTCGAGTAACTTCAAGTAGCGAACTGGTTGTTGTTGTGGAGGGTGAAATGATTGTGAAAACCGGTTAAATCACGTTATTTTCTACAGGAAAACATATATTTTTTGTTAAAATGTTTAAGGTAAATGTGTAGGAGAGCTCCGCGCTCGATTTAAAAGTTTCTAAAAGTAGAAAACGAAAGAAAACAGTAAATTATAGCTACAGTTACCTTGAAACTGTGAGATAATCCTCCTACAACCACCTAACTCTTACACAGAAAATGTAAGCATAAACCTACTACTACAATTATGGGGGACCCCAGTGGGAAGCGGGGTTTTTGGGTGGGGGGAGGAGGAGAAAAGTGATTTTTCGGGGCACTACTGAACCTAATACAACTACCTACCCTACCCTGGGGCCATGTACCCCTACCTAGGCCTACCGGGGGGGGCTCCGCCCCCCCTGGGACCCCCCCCTTAAGGCCACAGTAATTTTCAGGGCACCACCAAACCTAAGACATCCACCTAACCTAGCCTATGGGGCCCTGTACCCCTACCTAGGCCTACCGGGGGGGGGGGGGGGGGGCCTCCGCCCCCCCTGCGACCCCCCCCTTAAGGCCACATTGAGTTTCAGTTCAAACGAAACAAATTCAAATGAAAACGCCTTTTGCAAAAAAAGGAACACAAACTTCAAATTAGTCTCAATATCTAACTTACCTTTGAAACAAGACACGAAAAAATTGCACCTCCTCTTCCTTTTCCCACGAGTAACCACACTACGATCACACCGGAATGCTAATTTGTTGTAATCTATACGGCACACATTTTCACAATTAGGGCACTTTTTCTCTGCCAAAATCAAACCATGACGTTGAGCAAATGCAATTAGCAAATCAACTTTCCCTGAATAATGTACACAAAAATCCCCATAAGAAATAAAGCAATTGTCACAAGTGACACAGTCGGAACGGGATGAAGGTCCTGCTAATTGCTCCATACTTCACGGCAAAATGAGCTTTTCAGTTTGAAGGGAGATCCGAGACGTGAAAAATATTCCTCCGCGGAACTTCACGTAAACTGTGGTAACTGGTGGAAAAATAGCAGGGATATGTGAAGTAATAAGTGTCAGCATTGGCTAGATTTGTAAAAACCGCCATGATTGGTTTTCAAACAGTGTGACGTCAAGAAAACACCTGTTATTGGTTAGAATAGCATTGAGAACTAGTTTGCCATACGCAGTAAGGCGGTGAAACAGCTCATTTTAGCCAAGACATCACACAGTAAACAAAAACAAACACTTAGAAAAATTCCAAGTGAAACATAACTATACACACGAATATCTTCGTTAAATAGAAGCTGCTCATATATTGACTATTATATAAGCGTTCTATATGATATAATAGTGAATTGTAGGTGTTTAAATTCTTCAAGATCTTCCGCGGAGCTCTCCTACACATTTGCCATGTTTAAATATAATGGCTCTTGTTCAAATTCCGTCCTCGCTTCACTCATCAAGAACGTATGTACTGCGCATGCTAACATTAGCAATGTTACGCTGACATTGCTAAGGTTAGCAATGCTACGCTAATTATATTCCCTTTACACAATATATCAAAAGGTACAGAACCTAACAAACCCACCTAACCTAACCTGGCCCCCCTTCCCAGGTCACAACCCTTAGCCGGTGGCAAGCCCCCTGACCCCCTTCCCAGGTCACAACCCCTATCCAAGGTTCTACCTGCAAATATATAAAATTGAAGAAATTAATGACACTTTTATGACCGCGATGACGAAACTTGTGGGTCACCGGGGAAGTTGTGACTGTGACGTCTTAACTCCTGTATATCTACATCGCCGTTTCTTCTTTGTTTTAGCTTTGGGTATTATTGTACTGAATTACAGGGTAATGTAACTTAGGGAAAAAACTACTTTTTTTCTATAGAAAAAGGTCCGTTTCTCTTCGAAAATGATACTCGTTCCTGTCGCAAATGAATAGTTTCAGAAATATATATATCTATATCCACCGAGAATGGGGGACCTCCAGTGGGAACTCGGGTTTTTGGGTAGGGAAAACATACTGGGCAAACGGTAGATAATGGTAAAACAATCCTTTTCTTCTCTATACATTAGCTTCTTGGATGTATAATAAACCGATGAAAAAATACGCTAATGATCTATATCTTAAACTGACTGAATATTTTTCATTTATTTGGAAGGCAAGATTAAACATGCTCAATCTTAAAGCAAATTTCAAGGGAAATATGCAGATGGTGTGTGTGACCTTTGCAAAGAATGTTGTTCTGCAAAACCTCTACAAAAGAACTCTACCCTGCGACCCCCCTGTACAATGCCGTATTCCTATTCTCAAACCTAACTGGGGGTTCCAACGCTCCTGCGACCCCCCTTACACTTCCCTATTCTTAATCGGTCGTCATCATACATACATGTGGCCGCAATCACTCATACACCCAACCCTATTCTTAATCGGCCATCATCATACATACATGTGGCTGCAATCACACAACCGGAAACGGAGCGGGCTGTACTTACATTATTTCAGGTTCAGATTCCAGGGCAATTTGTAACCTTTACAACGACCACCATTACTCAGTCACTGTAGTTGGAATCTTTAAGAGGTATTTTTTTGGCACTATTCGCCGATATTCCGTCATACTTATACCACGTATCACTAATACGACATTTTGCATAAATGCCGGAAAAATCCCCTAAGAGTCCCATTTTATATAAATACCTTGTAAATTTATTACTTTTTGTTAAACTCTCAATCCTAACGATACTAGTAACGACTGAATTGAAAAATGATTCACAGGTATCTTCGCACTGATTAGTTGCCATCTTCGCTCCGCATGGGTAAAGACTGAGCATCTCTGACCTTTGATGGATGCTCCCATTAACCTGTTTGAATTTTTGGAAATATGAGATTCTGATTGGGTAAGAAAAGCACTCCGGTAATTTCCCACATCAAGTGAGGTTCGATTGGGTCGTTTCAAATTGCCGCGACCACCGATTTAGTATTCCCCTGCTATGGTGCTGTTGAATCGATCAAAGCGTCATCTACAGGGAATTCTAGGAACTATGGAAGCGAGAAACTGCGTGGCAAGGTACAGAGTTCGTTCGACTTATAAATTTCACGACATATTAGATGGTTTTCAAAATCATTGTATATCCGTCTAGTAAGTAGTTACCCGGGGTATTTATAACATTCTGAACAGTGTTTATTTTGTACAAGTTTCCGATAAAGTTGAAAATAAGGTGGCCGTTATCATACATACATCCCAGTAGGGTAATGGGTATGAAAGAATAATGGTTCCATAACTGAAATACAAACCACGCTATTTACATGGGGTAATTACTTCGGCGTAGCTGAATGACGAGCCATAAGAATTTTAACGAGGGTTTACTACCCCGCCGCTAGTTGGCGGGGGTTAGGGAGGGGTAGCTAGCTACCCCCCCCCTCACGCACACACCAGTGAATGCTTCACTTTACTTTTGGCTCGGGCGGAGAACAGTCCTGTCTGCTCTCTCCCTCGCTTTGACTGCCATATTTAATCTGTTTTTGCTTTTTCTTTTCCAGTGTGTTTGAAGTTGGCCTCTACTGACTATGCGTACATGCCCTGGACTTTCCGGCCGCCCTTGTGGGTCCTTTATGTCGGCGGTCGACACCGATCCCCACACCTTGTGTCCTCACTGTAGGGGCCAACGGTGTGATAGCGGTAATGTATGTATCGAATGTAGGGAGTGGTCTACCTCTCAGTGGGAGAGGTTTGCCCGGCGCCGGAAGAAAAAGTCTAAAAGGGATCTTTCTCCTTCAGAGGCTTCTTTGAAGAGAGAAAATGCCAAGACTTCTTCTTCCGTAGCCCTTTCCTCCTCCGAAGCTCCCCCTCGAGCAGTCTCTTCCGAGAGGCTGGCGAGTGGTAGCGTAGACCGTACTGCTGTTGACCGATCCCGGGGTGCGGGAGAGGTAGATGGCTCCCATAGCAAGGCGGCTGCCCCTCCTCCCCCGGAGGAGGATATGAACATTGATTTACCTGTGAATAATCATGATTTGTTGCAGCTTTGGGCTTCCTTGGGGCTGCAGGGTTCGCCCTCCAGGGAAGCCCTGTTTGACATGATCAAACTTGGTGCAGCTGTCAAACAATCGCCAACTACAGCAGGGATAGATCCTTTGTCTGTTGTTGACGTTGTTGTGACGGAGGCATCTCGTGGGTCTAGTCAAACCCCCGTTCCTGTTGCTGAGGTAGCTGAAGGCTTAGGTTCCCCCTCCGAACACCTTTCGAGGGAGGATCCAAGTCCTACGGTCTCTCCTGCCAGTGATTCTCCCCCATGGGGGAGTTCACTCACAGAGACTCCTCTTCTGAGGCCCTATGATGGTCAGCCTGCTGACCCCACGGCCCCTCGTGGGCGTATAAGGCGGAAGGCTCGTCCTCCCCTTCGCCGTAGAGGCCTTCCTTCCCCTCATAAGGGAGTTAAGAGGCGCCTCTTCGTCTCGTCGTCACCACAGTCCTCTGCAGAGGAGACGACTCGCCGCTCGCCGATCCTGCCAGCTACCACCTTAGACCTCTCCGGGGATCGTTCGCGATCCCCTTCGGATGATGGTCGTCCTTCGGGACCCTGTGGCCAGTCTCCCTCCAGACCTGCTGACCTGCCGTCACCTTTTGAGGATGCTGATGCGCGTTACGCGCCACCTGATCCTGCCACTGCGCAGGCACCGGGTCCTTCGGGGCTTAAGGGCCTTGAGCGCAAATCTGCGCCTCTTGCCCTCAAGCGCCAGGTTCAACCTGCGTGCCCTCATGCTGCTGCTGCTGCTGTTCCAGTCTTAGCGCCACAGCGCTCACCTGCGCGCGTGCGTCCCCTGTTCCTGCTTCCCGCCAGGGTTCCCCTGCGCGCCCACATCCTTCTGCGCCCCGGCGCCCGCCAGCAGTTCCTGATCCAGCACGCTAGCGCCCACCTGCGCCCCAGCGTTCCCCGGTTCCTGCCACGTCGCGCGCAGTTCAAGAGGCTCCTACGTTAGCGCACAGGAGCTCACAGGTACCTCTGGACTCGCAGCGCCCGTCTTGAGTTAGGCGCGAAGCGCGCCCATCGCGCGCAGTTCCAGTTACAGCGCACACGCGCTAGCCAACGCGCCAGCGCGCTTCTACATCACAGCGCGCAGTCCAGGAGGTGCCTAAGCTAGCGCACGGGCGCTCACAGGCACCCCTGGACTCTCCTTCCAGACCGCGCGATCCTGCACACGTTCCAGTAGCCCGCGACGCTCCGGTTGCGCGCCAGGTTCCAGTCCCTCTCAAGGCGCCTTATGCAACCCTCCAGCGCACACCCGTGCACCCTAATTCAACCGCGCGCCCTGCTCGCCCACCGCAGCAGCGCACACCAGCGCTCCCACATCCTGATGCGCGCCCACAGGTTAATATGCCTGTTCTTTCGGATCAGCGCCCACCTACGCTCCAACGCGCGAACCCACCCTCGCGCTATCCTGAACCTGCGCTCTCGCGCCCTCGCCCGGTTCTTCCGGATACGCGCCACTGCCCTCTCGCGCCCGTCAGTGCCGCATCAGGATGCTGCGCGCCCTCGTATCCGGCCTCCTAACGTTCCAGCTCCTGCGCGCCACACGCCCTCGCCATCTCCTATACGCGCCCACTCCATCTCCTGTGCGCCATCGCGCTCACGCGCCTGTGGCCTCGCCTATGCGCCCTCGCGCCCGCTCCACCAACCTCTCACGCCTGCGCCCATGCGCGCGAGCGCGAGATTCCTATGACACGCGATCCTGGTCAGGGCCCATCGTGCGAGCGGCGCCAGGCGGATAGGTCATCGTCTCGTTCTCCTCCCCGCAAGCGCAGAACAGCGCGCTCGCCGGAGGAGGGTGGTTCCTGGACAGGCCTAAGGACTCTTTTGTTTCAACTTCTCAGGGGAACCCTCATTTGTCGAATCCTCCAAGGGATCGAACGATCCCCTTCCCTCCAGAGGGAGTGTCCGACAGCGCGACTGTCAGCCAGCAGCCCTGGTTCGGGACCCTGGTCAGAGCTCTTGTGCAGACTATGAAACCCGTCCTCTCTGACATGGGTCACAAATCAGTGGCGGCTTCCTCCCCCCGGGAGAGGAAGAGAGGAGTCCCTTCCGTGGAAACACCTCCGAGGACTATTCTGTCTCCTCGCAGATCCTTGCGCAAGGCTCCTTCCCCCCCCCCCAGACTTTCTCTCCCTCCCCTGCGGATGAGGATTACCCATCCTCAGGAGAGTCGGACGAGCCGGACCGTTCCCCCATCGCACTAATGGGGGAAACTCCGCCTCTCCCTGAGAAGTCTTCTCGTCCAGGGGTGGAAAAAAGCCTGCACCCATCGTTACTCGAGTCCTGTATCTCTCCCAGGAGGGAACTGAAGGACTCTAAGACGATCCCTAAGTCGTCAACAAGGATCGGACAGGAGCCAGCTAGACCTTCCGAGGATGTCCACGTGTCCCCCCAGGAAGAGCCACTGGGGACAGGAGACTGTGCTGCCAGTCCTTCAGGAGGAGAGCACCAAGAGTCAGAACACGCGTTCTGGCAAGTCCTGACCCTCATGAGGAACCTCGATGGGATTCCAGACCCAGAGATTCCTCCTCGTGAGGGTAAGGACACGGTCTTGGACCGTGTCTACGGCACCCAGAAACCCTCTAGGGCCAGTGCAGCTTTGCCCTGGTCTCAGGGGATGAAGAGTGCCAGGGACAAGGTCGAGGGCCAGCTCTCTGAGCTTGCCTCCTCCAGTAGATCCAGCGCCGGTAACAAGCTCCTCCCTCCTCCTCGAGTCCATCAGTGGATGTACTTTGAGATCCTTGAGTCTTGTTTGGGTCTTCCTATTCACCACTCCGTGGAAGAACTCACTGAGGGAGTCCCTCTAGAGAGACACTCCAACCGGCACGTGTCTTACTCAGCTACTGAGATCCTAAGCCAGGAGAAGGTCGCTAAGTGTGCTATGCAGGCAACTTCGTGGCTTGACATCTGGCTGGGGTCTCTGGGCATCCTGGTGCGGTCTGAGGACCTCTCCAAAGAAAGCACCAGGAAGGCACTGGAGACTTTCTTGCTCTCAGGCACGCGGACCATCGAGTTTCTGGCCCACAGAGTCTCTAACTTGTGGGCCAATATGATTCTCAAACGACGGGACGCAGTGGCCGAGAGATTCCACCAGAAGGTTCCCAGTTTGGATGTTAGCAGGCTCAGACACTCTTCCGTGCTCGGTAAGAGTTTGTTTGAGCCTAAGGACGTGGAGCTTACCGCTGAGAGGTGGGGGAAGTCCAACCAGGATTCCCTCATCCATAGGGCCCTGACATCGAGGCCCTACAAAACTCCAGTGGCCCAACAGCCCCGTCCGGCTAAGGACAGAAAGCAGACGACAGCAGCAAAGCCGAAAGTGTCTAAGCCCTTTCCTGCCAAGAGCAGGAGGAGCAAGAAGTCCTCCAGGGGAGGCAAGAACCCTAGAGGAAACGGCCGAGGCCATAAATGCTAGGGTTGGCAGTCCCCCTGCATGTCCACCAGTGGGGGGATGCCTACAAAGTTGCGCGTCAAGGTGGCAGCAACCCGGGGCAGATACCTGGACGATTTCCGTAATCGCTCAGGGTTGTCGCGTCCCGTTCACAGCTTCTCTACCTCTCCTGACAGCGAAGTGTCGTTGAGCTCTCTTGCCATGGGATCGGCAAGAGGGCAAGCCCTTTGGGCAGAAGTCCAGACCATGTTGAAGAAGGACGCTCTCCAGGAGGTTGTAGACGGGTCCCCAGGCTTCTACAGTCGACTCTTTCTTGTAAGAAAGGCGTCTGGAGGCTGGAGACCAGTCATCGACCTCTCAACCCTGAACGGGTTTGTCAAACAGACTCCATTCAGTATGGAGACGGCAGACACGGTCAGACTTGCCGTGAGACCACAAGACTTCATGTGTACACTGGACCTGAAGGACGCGTACTTCCAGATCGCAGTCCATCCGTCTTCAAGGAAGTACCTAAGATTTTGCCTAGACAACAAGATCTACCAGTTCAAGGTGCTGTGTTTCGGTCTCCACAGCCCCACAGGTGTTCACCAGAGTGTTCACCCTGTTATCTTCGTGGGCTCACAGGATCGGCATCCGTCTCCTTCGTTATCTGGACGACTGGCTGATCCTAGCGGACTCAGAGGCAACAATTCTTCGCCACCGAGACAAGCTCCTCGAACTTTGCCAGGATCTAGGGATCATGGTAAATCGCGAGAAGTCCTCTCTGCAGCCCTCTGAGAAACTGGTATATCTAGGCATGGTCATAGACACCAATCTCCACAAAGCCTTCCCAGCAGACGACAGGATAGCAAGGCTGAGGAAGGTCGCGAGGCCTTTCCTCAATCGAGAAGAACTCCCAGCCCAAACGTGGCTGCGTCTCCTCGGCCACCTCTCCTCCCTGGCCCGTTTCGTTCCCAACAGTCGCCTCAGAATGAGATTTCTCCAGTGGCGACTCAAGTCCCGGTGGAATCAAGGTCACGATTCCCCAGACACTTTGGTCCCCGTGGTTACTGCGGAACGGACGGACCTCAGTGGTGGGTGGCGGACGAGAACCTACAAAAGGGAGTGGATCTTCTCGTCCTTCCTCCGGATTTGATGTTGTTCTCGGACGCATCAAAGAAAGGGTGGGTGGCCCACGTTCTGAACCACAGGACCTCAGGCCTGTGGTCAGGATCAGAAAAGTACCTTTACATAAACCTGCTAGAAATGAAGGCCGTGTTCCTGGCATTCAGAAGTTCCACCAAGTCCTGGCGGGCCACTCTGTGGTGGTGATGAGCGACAACACCACGGTAGTGGCTTATATCAACAAGCAGGGAGGTACCTTTTCAGAACAGCTATCCCATCTTGCGTAGAGATCCTGAGATGGTCGGAAGTCCACTCGATTTCACTAGCGGCTCGCTTCATTCCAGACAAAAGGAATGTGCTCGCTGAGCAGGGCGACGCAGATAGTGAGTACCGAGTGGTCTTTGGATCCTCAGATAGCCAACAAAGTCCTGACTTTGTGGGGTTCCCCGACGGTGGATCTGTTCGCTACGGCGCTGAACACCAAGCTCCCGCAGTACTGCTCCCCAGTCCCGGACCCCAAGGCTCTCTGGCAGGATGCCTTCCAACAATGGTGGGACAACGTCGATGTGTACGCCTTTCCCCCTTTCTGTCTGATGAGGAGGGTACTTAACAAGACCAGAACATCGGTCAATCTCTCAATGACCCTGATAGCTCCGCTATGGCATCATGGAGAGTGGTTCCCGAACCTTCTGCAACTCCTCACGGAGATTCCGAGGGAGCTCCCTCCACGTCATGAGCTCCTCAAACAACCACACTCCAACATCTACCACAAGGCCGTGGCTTCGCTTCGACTTCACGCCTGGAGACTATCCAGCATCTCCTCACAGAGAGAGGATTTTCGCAACAAGTTGCGAACAGGATGTCAGGCCACCTGCGCAAATCATCCGCAGGAGTCTACCAGGCGAAGTGGCGAGTTTTCTGTGGTTGGTGTCGTGGAAGGGGTATCTCTCCCCTCGATGCCACTTTACCAGCAATAGCGGAGTTCCTCGTTTATCTGCGGGAGGAAATGCGACTTTCAGTCTCGGCAGTGAAAGGCTATCGCTCAGCCTTAAGTCTTGCCTTCAGGCTTAAAGGAATGGACATTTCTTCCTTGCTGGAACCCTAGCTACCCCTCCCTACCCCCCGCTAACTAGCGGTGGGGTAGTAAACCCTCGTTAAAACTTTTATGGCTCGTCATTCAGCTACGCCGAAGTAATTACCCCATGTAAATAGGTAAGGTTTGTATAGTTAGGAAAAATACAAATTATCTACGAATTTGTCATTTTGTTTAATTCATTCCTCAGCCTAAAAACCCATAATAACTCCTTAATAAATGGCTACACATAATTACACACAACATTAATACAATACTGTACAGTATAATAATTATCTAAAAAAAGAATAATAATAAAGAAATAATAAATAAAAAAAGGGGTTTTTTATGTAACACTTTACCTTAGCGACAGGCCAACGCAGGTGTAGGGACTGCTACGCAGGAGGAGATGGAAGATCAGCGAGGAGGTAGGGATGGCGACTTTGTACGATAACGTGTACGATAACTTACACACTAACTTACACTAAGTGAACTTTAACTTAGCTTATTTTTTTTTTCATTTTTATAATTTTATATTTTTTTTTTACATTTTTTTTCTTTTCTTATTTTTAATTTTCATCACTTTCACTTGATTCGGTCTTCCTTTTCTTTGCTTCACTTTCTTTTCATCATTATCACTAGACCGTTTTAAAGATTTTTTTAAAGAAACTATCGAGTGAAAGTTGCTTGGTACGGCTTTTGAGGATTTTTCTGAAATGAGTTAAGCAAACGTCATCGAACTGCGCAACAACACGGCAAACCTGAAGTTTCTGTGGGTGATGCTTGTCGATGAAATCAACCACGTGTTGATGATATGCCAACATCTGTTTTATTTCCTCCGTACCTAAGATTTGGCCTACCTCCTTGGTCTCCTGCGACTCACTCAACTGCGCTTGGAACTCATCATGCTGCATGGCTTGCAGCTCCTTAAGTTCCTCGGTGGTGAGCTCTTCATGATGCTCATCGACGAGTTCGGTGATGTCATCTTCATCCACCTCCAGACCCATGGACTTGCCAAGGGATACAATCTCTTCGACGTCTTCCTCGACGGCAAGCACAGGTTCATTCTCGGGGCCAAAACCTTCAAAATGTCTGGGAGCAACAGCATCAGGCCAAAGCTTCTTCCAAGCTGAATTCAGGGTCCGACGATCTATGATCTTTAAGCAGTGCATGATATTAAAGTGGCTCCTCCAAAATTCACGCAAAGTTAAGTTGGTGCTTTGCGTGACATTAAAGCACTGCTTAAATAAGTGCTTGGTGTAGAGCTTCTTAAAATTAGAGATGACTTGCTGGTCCATGGGCTGGTAGATAGGGTTGGTATTCGGTGGAAGATACAACACTTTGATGAATTTGTATTCGTCGATGATATCATCTTCGAGTCCGGGGTGGGTGAGCAGGTGCATTGTCCAAACAAAGCAAGCACTTCAAAGACAAATTCCTCTCCTGAAGGTACTTCTTGACAGCATGGCCGAAAACTACTAGATATGCCTAGTAACCCAAGCCTTAGAATTAGAATGCCATAGAACATGTAGCAGGTCTTTATTAATTCTATGTGCTTTAAATGCCCTTTTGTTTTCGGAATGGTAAACTAATAAAGGCTTAATTTTGCTGTCCCCGCTGGCGTTGGCACAAAGCGCAAGAGTCAACCTATACTTTCATTGGCTTATGTCCAGGCATTTTCTTCTCTTCGGCGGTAATGTACTTTCGACTAGGCATCTTTTTCCAAAACAGACCGGTTTCATCACAGTTGAACACCTGCTGCTCTACGTAGCCTTCCTCCGTCACGATGCTTTCAAACTTTTTAACAAAGTCTTTAGCAGCCTTGGTGTCTGAACTCGAAGCTTCTCCATGCCGAACAACTGAATGAATCCTGGTCTGTTTCCTAAATTTCTCGAACCAACCTCGAGACGCCTTGAATTCCTCCGTCGTAGGATCGGCTGAACTCTCCCCCGCGTCACCCCCAGAGCCCGCCGCCTTCAAGTCACTGTAGATAGCGCTGGCCTTCTCACAAATGATCGTTTCAGTGATCGTATCGCCAACAATCTCCTTGTCCTTGATCCATATTAACAAAAGGCATTCCATCTCTTCAAGGTTAGGGCTACTACGTTTGGAAATAATCGTGATCCCCTTCGAAGGTTTCACTGCTTTAATGGCTGCCTTCTGTTTTATGATCGTCGAGATCGTAGACATATTCCGGCCATATTGTTTAGCCAGATCGCTAACACGTACACCTCGCTCATGCTTTTCTATTATTTCTTGCTTTAGTTCTAATGAAAGCATTGACTTCTTCCTTTTCTCACCACTACTACTACTTCCTGAACCGAAACTAAGCTTTTTAGGACCCATGATTACGAAACACAGAAAAAACACGTGAAAAAGAAAGATAAAAAACACTTTGTTCCGTAACCGAAATACAAACCACGCTATTTACAATGGGTTTACCTTTTAGCGCAGCTGAAATGGCGAGCCATTAGAATTTAACGAGGGTGTATTACCCCCGCGCTAGTTAGCGGGGGGGTAGGGGAGTGGTAGCTAGCTACCCCTCCCCCCCCTCACACACAGATGAATGCTCACTTTCACTTTTGGCTCGGACTGTGACAGACGTCTCTGTCTTGGTCCTCTCTTGGCAGCCATTGTTTGTTTTGTCTTTACTTAATCGCTTACTTTTCATTTACTCAATATATATGTAAACATGTTTTCATGTTTGTATATATATTTGAGTATAGAAATCAGTAAGTTTCCTTTTCAGGGTTGTGTGTGTAGTGTACGATATCTACGTGGAGTCCTCGGCAGTTAGGCCACCACGGCGTAATTTTAAATATTTAACTTAGCCGGTGAATATATAATAGCTGCAACTCTGCGGCTCGACAGACAACATACTTAAAAAACTCGCGAGCGATCGCTATGCAGGTTGCGGGTGTGCCCACCAGCGCCAACTGTCGGCCAGATACCACTCTCGGATGTAAACAAAACCTTCAATTCTTCTCTGTTTACGTTGGCGACAAGACGTACTTTTACTCGCTGTAGAACCTGGAGTTTTCCCGTCATATTTGGTGAAGTACTTTAATTTGGTTTGAGCTTTCGCAGTACAGGTGTTTTTCTTCAAAATAAACCCTTGAACTCTTTTTTTGAATCGGATTATTTGTTGATGACTTAGATCGTTTTTTGGAATTTTCCTTTGACATTCAAAATGGCTGACCCTTCTCAAGTTCCTAAGTTTCGAAAGTGTAATGCTAGGGACTGTAATAGGCGTCTTCCAAAGGCTTCTCTCGACCCTCACACTGTTTGTTCCAATTGTCGGGGTAAAACCTGTCAATTGGGAGATCGGTGTGAGGAATGCGTGGGCCTTTCGGAATTCGATTGGATCGAATTTGATAAATATACACGCAGACTAGAGAGAGATAGGGTAAGGAGAAGTTCTTCTAGGTCCGTAGATTTTTCCTCTCCACATGCCCCTGAACCTAATCCTTCCCCTGTAGTGGTTGTTCCTAACCCCCCTCCTAGCACTCAGGAACCGTCTATGCAAGACATGATGCGTGCTATTCATGCCTTGGGGGAGAGAGTTGAGGCTTTAGCAAGTGACCGTAATCAACTCATGGCAGACGTGAAGGAACTCAAGTGCCAAAGTGCCACGGCGGAAAGTGGGAAAGTGCCTAGTGTTACGCAAAGTGTTGTGAACAGTGTTGCGACCGAGGGTTCGTCTGTTCGTGCCTGTCGTCCACCTAGTCCGGGACCTCTTGCAAGCTCCCAAGCCCAGGGGAGAAGCAATGTCGTACGACTTATGGGTTCGAGAGGCCTTGATCAGCGAACAGACGTTCCCTCTTTGGTATCAGGCGTATCTCGTCAAGATCGCCCCTACCATAAGACGAGAGAGCCCATTTATACCTCGTCGTCCGAAGGCGTTTCACGTAAGAAACCTTGGACCCAGGTCTCCAGACCTTTAAAACGCAAGTCGGTCCCTTCAGGACAAGTCCAACGTCCCGGATGTAGCCACTGGGACAGTTCGGACCCGTTGCCGTCATCTGATGACTGCTCGCCGCCTAAGAGAGGCAAAGTTGTGCCGTCTCAGTCGCTAACCCCGTCTGTTACCGCACCCGCTTCCGTAGACCCTAAATGGGTGTTACTGCAAGACATGCAGTCTAAGCTTGCGTCCCTTATGGAGGACTTCAACGCAGAGAAGGTTTCCGTTGAACCTACTGGCCGTCAGCCATCCAAACGTTCTGTTGTGCGTCCTGTTGACGTTGATGTAGCTTTCTCGCGTCAACCAGTTGGGGTTGTACCTCCCCCGATGCGATCCCGTGTGGATTTCCAGCCGCACGTTGACGTTAGGCAACTCACTGATGCGACTGGTGACGTTCAGGACGGTCACCAACCATCAAAGTTGACTTGTTTTGACGCGGTGCGTCAACCTCCGCAACCCAGTATGGTGTTGACTGCACAACCCAGACGGTCTAAACAGTCTCGGGTGGACGCTGTGCGTCCCCGCGCACCTGTTGTTGTTGACAGTTCCCAGACTGTTCAGCAGTTTCAGGAAGCTGCGTCCTGCTCCGTCACGTATGCACCAGTGCGGCCGGACGCTGCGAGTCAAACGTTGCCTACCCCTTTGCCGTTTTCTTATCAGTTATCAGATGAGGAACTGTCAGATGAGGACGTTGCTGAACCACAGCCTGAGGATCAGCCTTCAGAATTAGATGAGCCTAAAGCAGTTCCACCATCTATGGACTTTAGAAAAGTCATGCTTGTGTTTAAAGAGTTGTTCCCTGAACACTTTATCTCTGTGGCTCCTCGTTCGCCGCCGTCTGAGTTCGTTTTAGGCGTTCCTGCTGCCATGCCAGCCTTTACGAAACTCGTTCTCTCTCGCTCATCCAAGAGAGCTTTACGGCTGTTAGGCGATTGGTTAGAAACCAAGAGGAGTTTAGGGAAGACGGCCTTTGCCTTCCCCCCATCTAAGCTCTCGTCTAGATCGAGCGTCTGGTATGCCACGGGAGAAGTTCTCGGCTTGGGAGTTCCTGCCTCTGCCCAGGGCGACTTCTCAAGTCTTGTAGACTCTCCCCGCCGCCTTGCCATGAGACGTGCGAAGACTAGTTGGTCATCCTCGGACCTGGACCACCTTCTTAAAGGCATCTTTAGGGCGTTTGAAGTTTTTAACTTCCTGGACTGGTGTTTGGGAGCCCTGAGTAGGAAAATCTCATCTGCCGATAGGGATGTTTCCTTACTCATTATGTCCTGCATGGACAAGGCCGTCCGCGATGGATCCAACGAGCTTGCCGCTTCTTTCACGTCCGGAGTCCTAAAGAAACGAGAGTCTCTGTGCTCTTTTCTTTCAGCAGGAGTGACGCCATGCCAAAGATCTGAGCTACTCTTTGCGCCCTTGTCTAAGTGCTTGTTTCCTGAAGTCTTAGTTAAGGAAATTGCCTTGTCTTTAGTGCAGAAGGACACCCACGATTTAGTTGCGTCCTCGGCTCGCAAAGCTCCCCCTTTGCCTGCCTTGTCTGCTAGACCTAGGTTAGACACTCCAGTGTCCAGGTTTATTCCGCCCTTTCGTGGCAGAGCCCCCAGCAGGGGAGGTGCTCGTGCCGAAGGGAAGAGAGGAAAGAAGAAAGGATCCAAGTCCTCGCGGAGCAGAGTCTGACTGCCCGCAACTTCAGACAGCAGTAGGTGCCAGACTCAAGAACTTCTGGCAAGCCTGGGAGAAGAGAGGCGCAGATCAACAATCTGTGAGGTTGCTCAGAGAGGGGTACAAAATCCCTTTTGTACGCAGACCTCCTCTAGCGACGTCCCCCATCGATCTCTCTCCCAGGTACCGAGAGAAAGCAAAGAGACAAGCCCTGAAACTGGAAGTGTCTCTTTTACTAGAGAAGGGAGCGGTGGTCAAAGTCTCGGACCTTCAATCACCGGGGTTTTACAACCGTCTCTTCCTAGTATCAAAGAAGACAGGAGGTTGGAGACCGGTGCTAGACGTCAGTGCTCTGAATGTCTTTGTCACAAAGACGAAGTTCACCATGGAGACCACAAAGTCAGTCTTAGCAGCGGTCAGAAAGGGAGACTGGATGGTCTCTCTCGACCTAAGGGACGCTTACTTCCACATCCCCATTCACTCAGATTCCCAACCTTTTCTGAGATTCGTCTTCGACGATGTGGTGTACCAGTTTCGGGCCCTGTGCTTTGGCCTAAGCACGGCTCCTCTCGTGTTTACGAGGCTTATGAGGAATGTGGCAAAATTCCTCCACTTATCGGACATCCGAGCCTCCCTTTATTTGGACGACTGGCTTCTCAGAGCCTCTTCCAGTCATCGCTGTCTGAAGGATCTCAATTGGACTCTAGATCTGACCAAGGAATTGGGACTCTTAGTCAACTTGGAAAAGTCCCAACTGATCCCATCCCAAACTATTCTGTATTTAGGGATGGAGATTCACAGTCCAGTTTTTCGGGCTTTTCCGTCGGCCCCCAGAATAGATCAAGCCCTGCTCGTCATCCAGAAGATGTTGAAGAAAGAACGTTGCTCAGTCAGGAATTGGATGAGTCTGGTAGGAACGCTATCATCCCTGGAGCAATTTGTCTCGCTAGGAAGGCTACACCTCCGACCTCTACAATTCCATCTAGCTTTTCACTGGAAAAAGGACAAGACGCTAGAGGCGGTCTTGATCCCGATTTACGAAAAGATAAAGACTTGTCTGACTTGGTGGAAAGACAATATCAGTCTACGAGAGGGTCTTCCCCTAGCAGTTCTGTAACCCAACCACGTTCTCTTCTCAGACGCATCGGACTTGGGCTGGGGCGCGACGCTGGACGGTCGGGAATGCTCAGGTCTGTGGAACTCGAGTCAGAGGAGCATGCATATCAACAGCAAGGAGCTTTTGGCGGTTCATCTGGCCTTGATAAGTTTCGAGAATCTCCTTCGAGGCAAGGTGGTGGAGGTCAACTCGGACAACACCACGGCCTTGGCGTACATTTCCAAACAGGGAGGTACCCACTCACTGACTCTGTACGAGATCGCAAGGGACCTGCTCATCTGGTCAAAAGATCGAGGCATCTCCCTAGTTACGAGGTTCATCCTGGGCGACTTGAACGTCCTAGCAGATTGTCTCAGTCGGAAAGTGCAAGTAATTCCAACCGAATGGACCCTCCACAAGGATGTGTGCAAGAGACTTTGGGCGACTTGGGGCCAACCCACCATAGATCTCTTTGCAACCTCGCTGACCAAGAGGCTTCCAATCTATTGCTCTCCAGTCCCAGACCCAGCAGCAATACATATAGATGCCTTTCTCCTAGATTGGTCACACCTAGATCTTTACGCATTCCCACCATTCAAGATTGTCAACAAGGTACTGCAGAAATTCGCCTCTCACGAAGGGACAAGGTTGACGTTAGTTGCTCCCCTCTGGCCCGCGAGAGAATGGTTCACCGAGGTACTTCGATGGCTGGTAGACTTTCCCAGAAGTCTTCCTCTAAGAGTAGACCTTTTACGTCAGCCTCACGTAAAGAAGGTACACCAAAGCCTCCACGCTCTTCGTCTGACTGCCTTCAGACTATCGAAAGACTCTCGAGAGCTAGAGGCTTTTCGAAGGAGGCAGCCAGTGCGATTGCTAGAGCGAGGAGAGCTTCTACCATTAGAGTTTACCAATCGAAGTGGGAAGTCTTCCGAGACTGGTGCAAGTCAGTTTCCGTATCCTCGTCCAGTACCTCTGTAGCCCAAATAGCTGATTTTCTCTTATACCTGAGAAAAGTTCGCTCCCTTTCAGCTCCTACGATCAAGGGCTACAGAAGCATGTTGGCCTCGGTCTTCCGGCATAGAGGCTTAGATCTTTCCAACAATAAAGATCTGCAAGACCTCCTTAAGTCTTTTGAGACCTCTAAGGAACGTCGTTTGGCTACACCTGGGTGGAATTTAGACGTGGTCCTAAGATTCCTCATGTCAGACAGGTTTGAGCCTTTACATTTAGCCTCCCTGAAAGATCTCACTCTTAAGACTCTTTTCCTGGTATGCTTGGCCTCGGCTAAAAGAGTCGGTGAGCTTCATGCCTTCAGCAAGAACATCGGGTTTTCGTCAGAAAAAGCTACTTGTTCTCTGCAGCTTGGTTTCTTAGCCAAGAATGAGCTGCCTTCTCGTCCTTGGCCTAAATCTTTCGATATTCCTAGCTTATCGGAGATCGTAGGCAATGAACTAGAAAGAGTATTATGCCCTGTTAGAGCTCTTAAGTTCTACTTAGCTCGTACTAAACCTTTACGAGGCAAATCTGATGCGTTATGGTGTTCGGTTAAGAAACCATCCTTACCTATGTCAAAGAATGCTTTGTCATATTTTATCAGATTGTTAATACGAGAAGCTCATTCACACTTGAGTGAGGAAGACCGATCTTTGCTTAAGGTTAAGACGCACGAGGTTAGAGCTGTAGCAACTTCCGTGGCCTTTAAGCAAAATAGATCTCTGCAAAGTATCATGGACGCAACCTATTGGAGAAGCAAGTCAGTGTTCGCGTCATTTTACTTGAAAGATGTCCAGACTCTTTACGAGAACTGCTACACACTGGGACCATTCGTAGCAGCGAGTGCAGTAGTGGGTGAGGGCTCAACCACTACAATTCCCTAATTCCATATCCTTTTAATCTGTCTCTTGAAATGTTTTTTAATGTTGTTTTTATGGGTTGTCCGGAAGGCTAAGAAGCCTTTCGCATCCTGGTTGATTTGGCGGGTGGTCAAAGTCATTTCTTGAGAGCGCCCAGATTAGGGGTTTGATGAGGTCCTGTTGTATGGGTTGCAGCCCTTGATACTTCAGCTCCTGGGAGTCTGTCAGCATCCTAAGAGGATCGCTGGGCTCCGTAAAGAAGACGTACTTACAAGGCAGAGTAATCGTCTAAGTCGACTTCCTTACCAGGTACCTATTTATTTTGGTTTTGTTATATTGATAACTGTCAAAATGAAAAAACTCTTAGCTTATACGATGTAAACATATTTAACTCTGGTCTCTACCCACCTCCTTGGGTGTGAATCAGCTATTATATATTCACCGGCTAAGTTAAATATTTAAAAATGATATTTTAATTATAAAATAAATTTTTGAATATACTTACCCGGTGAATATATAAATTAAACGACCCTCCCTTCCTCCCCAATAGAGACGGAGTGGGACGAGAAGAATTGAAGGTTTTGTTTACATCCGAGAGTGGTATCTGGCCGACAGTTGGCGCTGGTGGGCACACCCGCAACCTGCATAGCGATCGCTCGCGAGTTTTTTAAGTATGTTGTCTGTCGAGCCGCAGAGTTGCAGCTATTATATATTCACCGGGTAAGTATATTCAAAAATTTATTTTATAATTAAAATATCATTTTTATGGGTGGCGATCGAGTTTGACTTATGTCTTTTCTCTCTCTCTCTCTCTCTTGAGGTCGTTCACCCTTTTACTACGTGTTACTACGCCCTTGCAGCTTCCTTTCCGTGTGGGCGGTTTGCTACGCCGTACGTTTGTCTCAATTAGTTTATGAATCTAATTGTAGTTGTTTTTTTTTTCAGCTTGTAGAACGATTCCTTTCGGGGTTTTCATTCTTTCTTTAGTGTTCATTCAATTTTAAATTACATAATTACATAGTTACATAATTATAATTGTTATAATTCTGTTTTGGTTACAGCTCTCCTTCCGTGAGTGTAAGTGGTTGAGGGCACGTTCCTGTTGTGTACAGTAATTCTTGTTTCCTTTCCCTCGGGATTCCTCTTCGGAGCCTTCCTGGGGGAATGAATGTGTACTAATGTTTTTTGTTTTATTTTTTTACAGTTACCGATCTAGTTCGTTTCTGTAATATGGCAACGGTGTGAGCTGTCTTGTTGAGGCCTGGGGATTCGGCTGTTGCTGCCTCCCTCCTTGTATTTTCGTCAGGGGCGTGTCTCCTTCTACTGGAAGTACTCCCGTGACGACGGACAGCTCTCCAGTTCATTTTAGAATTCTCAGGAGGCTTGCCTCCTTGGGCGGGTAACTTTCCTTCCGAGGGAAGTTTTTCCTGTCCATGCTTGAGTTTTTCCCCTTTTGGGGGGTTCTTCTCTTGCCTTTTTTTCGTGCGACTATGCTCTTGGTGCTGAGCGATCACACCTGCAGTTTCGCTCAAGGGGCTGGGCAACTGCAGGAGCTCCTCTTCGGAGGATTGCTCCTTTTAGGTCACTGGCTGACCAGTCTCTTCTACGAAGTGTTTCTCTTTCGTTCGCGAGAGAGTACACTCATAGAGACTCCTCTTCGGAAGATTCTTCTGTTGCTGTTGGCCTCCCTCGCCGTAAGGCCCACCGTCCGCCTCGTCGTAAGGGCCTCTCATCTCCCTATAAGGGTGCTAAGAGGCGCCTTTTTGAATCTCCGTTTGCAGCCTACAACTCCTTTTTCTTGATCTTCCGCCTTGGTGCAGATGGACAGCAGTCTGATCTCGTCTTCCGACGGGCAACGGTCTTCCCGACGGACAACGGTCTTCCGATGGACATCAGTCTCCCGGCGGACAGACAACGGTCTTCTGTCGGACATCAGTCTCCCGACGGACAACGATCCCTTCGGGGCAAAGGGTTGCCTCCCACGGGGGTTCTTTCCTTTGCGTGTCAGGGTTCCCCTGCGCGCCCTTCTGCTGTGTTCTCTCCTGCTCCTGCTCAGTGTTAGCGCACAGGCGCTCTCCTGCTCATCAGCGCTCTCCTGTTCGTCAGTGCTCTCATGATGATCATCCCTGCTGTTCCTGTTGGTTCCTGTTACGCGCCCACGTTCGCCCTCGCGATCTAGAACTTCGGTTCAGGTCGGGGTCAAGGACTCTTCTTCTATGCGCAGGCTTCCACGCGTTGCCTTCTGCTCGTCAGCGATCATCAGCTCGCCAGCGATCACCTGTCTCTCGGCGATCTCCGGATCGCCCGCGTGTGTTACAGCCGGCACGCCAACGTTCTCCAACACTTCTGAAGGAACATGGTTCGCCAGCTACTAGCTCACCTGCGGATGCTGCTCGCCATCGCGCGATCGCCCGCCTGCGGATGCTGCTCGCCATCGCGCGGCCGCCCGCCTGCGGATGCTGCTCGCCATCGCGCGGCCGCCCGCCCGCCCGCCCGCCCGCCCGCCCGCCTGCGGATGCTGCTCGCCATCGCGCGGCCGCCCGCCCGCCCGCCCGCCCGCCTGCGGATGCTGCTCGCCATCGCGCGGCCGCCCGCCCGCCTGCGGATGCTGCTCGCCATCGCGCGGCCGCCCGCCCGCCTGCGGATGCTGCACGCCATCGCGCGGCCGCCCGCCTGCGGATGCTGCTCGCCATCGCGCGGCCGCCCGCCCGCCTGCGGATGCTGCTCGCCATCGCGCGGCCGCCCGCCCGCCTGCGGATGCTGCTCGCCATCGCGCGGCCGCCCGCCCGCCTGCGGATGCTGCTCGCCATCGCGCGGCCGCCCGCCCGCCTGCGGATGCTGCTCGCCATCGCGCGGCCGCCCGCCTGCGGATGCTGCTCGCCATCGCGCGGCCGCCCGCCCGCCTGCGGATGCTGCTCGCCATCGCGCGGCCGCCCGCCTGCGGATGCTGCTCGCCATCGCGCGGCCGCCCGCCTGCGCATGCTGCTCGCCATCGCGTCGGCATGCCACAACGCGCCATCGCCAACCTGCGCGTTAGCGCTCACCAGCTCACAACCGATCACCTGTTGATCCATATCGCCAGCGGTCTTCCTCGCCCACGCGGCAGCGCGTTTCCTCGCCATCGCGCTAACGCTCGCGTTCGCCGCCTCGGACTCGCGCTCATTCACCTGCCTACCCTCGCGACCGTTCGCCTGCGCGCCCGCGCGACCGCTCGCCTGCGCGCCCGCGCGATCATTCGCCTGCGCGCCCACACGCCCACGTGCCTGCACGTATATGCTCATGCGCGTCCGCGCCCATGCTCTCCAATGTTCGCCCGCGCGTGAACCAACGGTTTTCCATCGCGCGGACGGACGGTGTTCCGTCGCGCGAACCGACGGTGTTCCGTCGCGCGAACCGACGGTGTTCCGTCGCGCGAACCGACGGTGTTCCGTCGCGCGAACCGACGGTGTTCCGTCGCGAGAACCGACGGTGTTCCGTCGCGAGAACCGACGGTGTTCCGTCGCGAGAACCGACGGTGTTCCGTCGCGAGAACCGACGGTGTTCCGTCGCGAGAACCGACGGTGTTCCGTCGCGCGAACCGACGGTGTTCCGTCGCTCGAACCTACAGTGTTTCTTCGCACAAACGTCGGCTTATTTCTTGCAGTATCCATTGCTCGTCTATGGGTTATCGCTCGCCGACCACCAGCTCTCGCCCTTCCTACCACGCTCGCCTCCTTCTGCGCTCCTTCGCTCACCTTCGTTTGCGTTCCTGCGTTACCGCGCATGGGCGCTTCCACGTTCGCCCACGCGCAAATCTTTGAATTACCATCGCGCGAGCTCCAGGGCGATTGGGACCACGATTCCCATTGGGGTTTTCGCAGCATGGCCAGCCTGGCGAGTTCTTTTGGAGCGTATTTCCAGAACACGGCCTCACCCCGTAAACGCAGAGCATGGCACTTGCAAGAATAGGAGAAACTTCAGGGAGATCTGAGCAACACTCCTCTTTCCAGAACCTGGGTTAGCCCTTCCCCGTCATTCCCTGGAAGGATTTTTGGCCGGGGGGGCTTTCCGTTCGAGATTTCTCCATCGGACAAGGGGTGACTGCTTACCCCTTCCTCTGGGGGCTTACCAGGTCCTTTCCCTCCTCGGTTACGGCCCGAGGTTTGGTTCAAGGAAGCTACAGGAAGATCATGGGTACTTTCCTCCTCTCGAGCTCAGGCACCTTGGCCTTTCGTCGTTAAGTATCTAACTTGCGGACAAGCTCGATGTTGTACCATCTGGACGCGCTGACTGAGGGCAAGGTGTCCAATTGCAGTTTCCTCCTGTCAGGAACAGATGGCACGGGAGGCTCCCCCGAGGGGGCATAGTCCTAAAAGGAGCGGCAGAGTTCACGAACTCTAGGTTGCAGGTTTTTCGCTGGGAGGATGCTTAAGGTTACTCATCCGAATGACAGCTTCCCGATGCCCATTCCCGCACAACCTCTGTGATCAGCCAAGGATATCGCGCCTGCCGTCTCTGTCAGCGAATTCAGTGTCTCTGAACCTCTATGCCATAGCGTCGGCAAGAGTTGCCCAGTTGGGCAGAATGATCCATACCTTAGGCGAAGGTCTTCCATAGGATCATCGACGGCTTCACCCCCGGCCTCTTCAGTCGATCCTTTCTTGTAAGGAAGGATCTGAGAGGGGAGTTCCGTAGTCGACCTCTCAGCCCTGATCAAGTTTGTCGAACAAACTTCGGCCAGCGTAGAACAGCAGAATCGATCAGACTGGTAACGAGGCGACAGGACTCCTTAAACCCTGGATCGGAAGGACGGGTACTTTCAGTTTCCATTCCATCCATCTTCCAGGGAGCTCGTCAAATTCAACCTAGACTGCAAGTATTCCTGCTTATGATGCAGTGTGGCTATCCCGCCGTGGCATAGCAGGTTTTTTTCCCCAGAGAACTCTCCCTGCTTTCCTCATGGCCGCTCAGGTGCAGGCTTCCGCCTCCTCTGACTTTTGGAGGGCTGGTCAACTCCGGTAGGCTCGGGTTCGACCTTCTTCATCGCTGGGACAAGCTTCCGGATGCTTACCATGAGTGTGGTTTCATGGTATTTTGCTTTGAGCCTTCTCTTCTTCTGCCTCAACATCTGGAGTATCTGGCCATGATTTTGAGTCAACGGCCTTACCACGTTGGAAACCCCGCTTCTCGTCCGTCCAGCGAGGTTAAGCAACGTCGGTTCTGATCGGTACTTGGATGGGTGACCACCTGGGGACGCCAGATTCTGTTACCACATCCTCCGAGCCTTCCTTTCAGTTGACTGTGGCAAGACTGAGGAGAGTCGCAGTACCTGTTCTCAGTCAAGCAGAGCTTTCAGCCCTACCTTGGAACGTTTCCTAGTTCTCCTTTCCTCATTGACCCGTCTATAGTCCGAACGGTCGCCTCAGGATAAGTTCCATGTGGGGCGGTCCAAGTTCCGGTGGCTTCAGGCAATGTTTAACCGGACTTCCTGGCCCCTATGGGACCAGCGGAACTATTAGACCTGCAATGGGTGTTGACCTATGGAGCCTCTTGATGGTAGTGGATATTCTCGTCCTTTCCCCACATTCTTGATGCTGTTCTCGGACTCGTCAAAGGAAAGGGGGGGGGGGCATGATCCGGTCCAGGCCTATGGTCAAGACCTTAAGGATACCTCTCCATCATTCAGGCAGGCTTAGGGGCCTTAGTCTGGCCCCTCTACAGATCCTACAGCTCCTGCCGAGTCGCCCCGTGCGCGTCGACTTCATGATTCTGGCGTATTCTAACCAGCAGGGGACGCATTTTCACACCTTCACATCTTGCAGTAGAGATACCGGGATGATTGAGATTCTCTCAATACCACCATCGGCTCTCTCATTCCAGGCAGGGGAATGTTCTCTCCGACTATCCGAGCAGAGCCTCATAGAGAGAGTGTACCTGGGGGTCTTTGACCTTGGGTAACCAGCAAGTCCTGGTCTGGGGGACCTGATCGCGACAGGTTGGAACCTCAAGTTTCCGCTGTTCTTCCCCCCAGTCTCAGACCCCGAGACTCTGGCAAGATGCATTCCGGTGATGGTGGGACAACTTCAACGCCTGCGTCTTCCCTCCTTTTTGTCTGTGGACAATGGGTCTCAACAAGACCAGGTTGTCTGTCAACCTTTCAATGGGAGAGCTCCACTGGGACTATGCGCAGAACGGTTTCTGGACCCTCTGCTTCCCCTGACGGAACTCCCGGGAGAGCTTCTCCCACGGCGCAGACTACTCAAACAACCACACTGCGACATCTCTCCCGAACCGGGGCGTCGCTTCGGCTTCATGCCTGGAGACACTACGCCTCCTCCTCAAGAAGAGACAACCCGCTACAGTCGCGGTACGGAGGTCGCGTCATCTGCGATAGTCATCCACAGGGGTCTTCCAGGCAAAGTGAAGAGTCTAAGGTGGTTGGTGCCGTGGGAGATATACCTCTTCCCTTGAGGCCTCTTCTCCAGCAATAACGGTCTTATTGCCTTTCGGCGGGAGGAAACTCCTTTCCGCTGTCGGCAATGAAGCCTGTCGCTCAGCCTTTCCCTAACCTTCAGGCTTAAAGGAATAACTTTTTCTTGCCCGCTGGATCTATCCTCGCTCATGCGAAGCTACGATCGTCCCTGCCCTTGTCGGAAGAAGACCTCCAACTTGGAGCATGGCTCGGTCTTTTAGTCCTTTAAGAGATCTTCTCAAGACCCTTTACGACAGGCCTCGGATTGTATTCCGCCTTGGGTCTCCTGCTCACTCTGGCCACGGCCAGTGTGTAAGCAATCTTCTTGGTCTCGTACGACTCCCCCTTTCTAAGGAAGAGGGGAAGGCAACATTCAGGTTCGCTCCTGAGTTGTTGGCTAGACTCAGAATCTGGGGGTCCCGACCCTTCGGTCCAATTCCTTCAAGATTTCGAGTCTCCATTCTGTATCTGATGTCCCAAGACCTTCTCTTTCTTGCCAGTAAAGGAATCGAGAGGTTAGCTTTGGGAACAGCTGCAGTTTGTCCTCAGTTGCAGCCGATTTGGGAGCACAAGGAGGACACGGGGGAGAGTCACCAGTATATCTCTTCAGCCCGGACTCAAGGACATTCATCTCGACCTGTCTCCAGACCCTCCCCCGTCACGTCGCCCTACAGCACGATGTTGGATACATCGCAACGTCCCTCGCCTTCGAGTAATACTACTCTGTGACGCAGGTGCTACAAGCTGGAGTCTGGAAGCGTCTAATGACCTTCGCAGCCCGCTTCCTGCAGGGCGTGACCCACAGGAGTCTCGATACGTTTTCTATCGCTCTGTGGTGGCTACACAACAGCTGGTCTAACCTCAGGCTCCTTTTTGGACAGGTAGCAGAAGGTTGAGGGCATTGTTATCAGGTTTTAGTCTGCATGAACGAAAGAAGTATGTCTGGCCCTTATTTCTTTCTTCATCATCCCCTCTACGGGGAGGCAGCATCCTGGTCTCTGCATAGCTGACCTCGAACCTCTGCAGGTAAACCATGCTTCCTTGTGTTCCGAGTATTGAGTCAATACTGTCGCGTCCCCCATACCCTGACGAGGTGGTATTGGGAACGTCCTAACCCAGAGTTCCTTCTGGAACTCCAGGTCAACTGCCTAGGACGGGTCACACTTCTTCCTTCACACACAAGCTTATGTAGGCCACACGGTTCCTTGCGGAGCAAGGAGCTTGTGAGGTGCAGGGACTCCTTTTCTCGAGTGCGACTCACTCGGATTCTGAGTCCCCGGGTAAAGCCAAAGCCAGTATGGCTGGGGACTTTCCACCCTACCTAATGGGTAAGTCACCCATTGTAAATAGCGTGGTATGTATTTTGGTTACGGAACAAATGACAAATTCGAAGATAATTTGTATTTTTCCTAACCATACAAACCTTAGCTATTTACACATATTTGCCCGCCAGCCCTGTCCCCCAAGACAAGTCCTACCTCTAAGTGAAAGTGAGCATTCATCTGTGTGTGAGGGGGGGGGAGGGGTAGCTAGCTACCACTCCCCTACCCCCCCGCTAACTAGCGCGGGGGTAATACACCCTCGTTAAATTCTAATGGCTCGCCATTTTAGCTGCGCTAAAAGGTAAACCCATTGTAAATAGCTAAGGTTTGTATGGTTAGGAAAAATACAAATTATCTTCGAATTTGTCATGTTAATAACTGAGCGAATAGAGAACAACCACACAATGCGCACGAGATGAGAGGACTGATCAAGGTGACGCTCGATTGGCGTCCCTCCGATGTGCTGCCGTCTAGCGGCGTCAACAACAAACCTTCGGGTGTCGAGACAGAAATTTGGTCGAATTTTACTTCGGATGTTGGAAAATTCGTATGTTGGGACATTCGTATGTAGAGGTTCCACTGTACAATAATAGCAGATTTTCTCTTCTACCTTTACTGAGAGTATCTCCTCTCAGATAACAATAGCTATTGCTCAGTACTGAACCAAGTCTTTAGACTTAGAGCTTAGACCTTTCCTCACCATGGAAATATGTCAATGCTCATAAGGAGCTTTGAGCAATCCTGTCCTCCAAAAGACCTCATACTGACTTGAAACATCACCAGAGTTCTCAGGTCTCTGAAGAGGGCTCGGACTGAACTTTTGTGGCAAGTACCTGATAAGGATCTGAAACTTATAACAATTTTCTTGCTCACCCTGTCCTTGGAGAAGTGAGTAGGCAAACTTTATGGCATCTCACAACTTGCTAGTTATATTGAAGTATGGGAGAAGGATTTGCTTTGGATTCATCTCTGAGTTTGGGGCTAAGCTGCAGAACCTGGCCATTGACGACCCCAGGTTTGAGACCTTCATCTCCTCACTTAAGTACAGTATGTGACTGATAATCTAGATGATTTGCTTATTTGCACTTCGAGGGCACTAAGATGCTGCATGAAGATGGCTTAATCTTTCAGACCGCAGCTCAAAAACCAGTGTTTGTTTCGTAACTGGAATACAAACCTACTCTGACAACCACACGTCAACATCTACTACATCTACGACTTCTTGGCTGGAGGCTATCCAGCATCTCCTCACTCAGAGAGGCTTTTTGTAACAAGTTGCAAAAAAAGGATGTCTAGACAGCTGCGGAGATTGTTAACTTCAGTCTGCCAGGCAAAGTGAAACGTCTTTTGCGGTTGGTGTCGTGGAAGGGGTATCTCTCCACTCGATGCTACTATTTCAGCAATAGCGGAGTTCTTCGTCTATCTGCAGGAGGAAATGCTCCCCTCGTTTCGGTAGTAAAAGACTATCGCTCAACCTTGACTCTCATCTTTAAACTGATAAGGGTAGACATTTCCTCTTTGTGGGAACTTTACCTCCTTCATACGAAGTTATGAACTTACCTGTCCTCAGTTAGAAGTGAGACCACCTCCATGGAACATGGTTCGAGTTCTTCGGCCCCTGAAGGGTCCTTCCAAGGAAGCATAACGACAGGCAAGAGACCGCCACCTCACATTAAAGACTGTGTTCCTACTTGCTTTGGCTTCAGCCAAAAGTCAGGAAACTGCACGGTCTCTTGTATGACATCGCCCATTCAAGGGGATGGGGATAGGTGAAGTTCAGCTTCATCCTTGAGTTTGTAGCAAAGACTCAAAATCCGGGGGTAGCGGATCCTAGATTTGGTTCGTTCCAGATAATGAGTCTCCGTTCTGCAACCCACGACCCAGATCATCTGTTACTATGCCCAGTAAGGAGTTTGAGGCGCTACCTCAAAAGAACGGCAGCAGCTAGGCCCTGGGTGCCATCAGTGTTCATCAACACTGGGAGGATCACAAAGATCACCATATCTGGTTGGATTCGTAAGGTCATTGACCTTGCACTAAATCCAGATCCTCCTCCAAGACGTCAACCTAGAGCACTTGACGCAGGTTCTACAAGCGGGTGTGTGGAGGAGTCAAACGTTCTTCATCGCCCACTACCTGCAAGACGTAACCCACAGAAGACTTGATACCATCTCCATCAGTCCTGTGTAGCTGCACAACAATTGGTTAAGTACCTTAGGCACCTTAATGGACAAGTAGCAGGAGGTTAAGGGCATTGGTTACCTGGTTTTAGTCTGAGTGAATGAAAAGAAATGACTGGCTCTTTTCTTTTCTTCATCGTCCCCTCTCTTGGGGAAATCAGGATTCAGGGTCCTCTGCACAAATGACCCCAACCACTGCAGGTAAACCATTGTTCCCCTCTGTAACTGAGTATTGTGTCAATGCTGTTTGGTCCCCATACACTAGCAAAGTGATATTGGTAATGTCTTGGTGACCTCGGACGATTCCTATGGCTAGGAAGAACTCTTACCTTGACAGTCACATTGGTAGTATCTCAACACACAGCTTGTGTAGGCTGCAGACCATTCATAGCAAGGTTTAGCGAGGTGTTAGGGTATCCACTTATGTGCGCTAAAACATACAAAGGGGAATCCCTGGGTAAAACCAAAAAGTCAGATTGTCAAGGACATCCACCCTCCTAAGGGGTGAGTCAACCCCTATATATAGCATTGGTTTGTATTCCAGTTATGGAACAAATGGCAAATTTGGAAGTAATTTCTATTTTTCCTAACGATACAAACCTGTAGCTATTTATACAGATTTGCCCATCAACTTAGTCCCCCTTAAAGTCCTACTTCCAAGCTAAATGAAGCACAGTCACAGTCGCTAGTGGTATGGATGGTTAACCGTCGCTAAATTCTAATGGCTCATCCTTTCAGCTTTGCCAAAAGTAATACCCCTTTAAATAGCTATGGGTTTGTAACGTTGGGAAAAAAATTCAAATTACTTCCAAATTTGTCCTTTCAAAACAGTCTTTTAGCTCTGCTAAAGGATAAGGAGAGCACAACTCCAACTTAGGTGGGACCCAGAAGAACATACACATGCACATGCTTACAAAGTTAAAGGAGTTCGTGCAACACTAGCCTTCCGGAAGAACCTGTCAGTTGGGCAAGTCTTGAAAGCAGTGGTCTGGAAATGACAGACAACCTTCACAGCCTACTACTTGCAGGAATATCCCCACAAGTCCTTTAATTCATTCCGTTTGGGAACTATGGCAGTGGCTCACCAGGTTGTGTAGCATACCTAGCTCCTTCACATGTCAAGAAGCATCTTGTCTAATATGTGGTCGTGATGGTAGTCTAGGTCTTCTAGGATGAGTGGCAAGAATGTCTGGCCCTTTTTTAACTTTAGTTTCCTCTTCCATGGGGTACAGTGGTCTACCTGTTGTGTCGCTGGATAGGGCCTTAATACAGTATAGGTAAGCTACCATACCGAGGAACTTTCCATTTAGATAAAGATAGAAGCGGACTTGAATGTAAACCAATCACTCAAATTAGCGATATATTTCAAATGTTATTTCTCTGGAAATGTAGGTTCCTCCATAATTACCTTTCTCTTAACAGAAACTTATCCTATCACATGAGAATCTTTTCTTAGATTGGAGTCGCACTTTTGCACCTCTTTGAGGTCTCAAGAGTCCTGACATCTCAGATTTTAAATCAGCCAGTTTGGTTATAAGAACTTCCTCCCTTTTGAGGATAAGTCTCCTACTAAAGAAGGGTTGATATTCATGTTGGAACAGATCACAAAGTTTTATAAGTTACACTTCCTGCCTCATCCACCCCGCAATTCTTACGTGAATGTCAAAGCGGCTACCTTGTGAGGTTGCAGGAGACTGCTTCCCAAACTACTGAAACATTTATTTTTAACAGCGATGTTGCAGCTCCACTGAAATCATACTCCTATTTAAGGACTCGTTTGTATACTGTAGTTAGGAAAAAATAAAATTACTTTGAAAATTTGATCGTTAACTTATATTTTTATATTATTCCAGGTCCATTTGGCATAAGCAAATGTGGGATGGTCCAAATATCTAACTTAGTTCATGAGGCCCTTTCAAGAAAATCTGCAGGGCATAACATTACTACAGCCAAAAAGTGGCTTGTAGTATTTTTTGTGGTAATTGCAGTTTTTATACAGGACTTGTAAGTATTTTAATCTTATTTGTATGCAATATTGTATTAGTTACTCATGATTTCAAGTTTACATAGGTTTAATTTAATAGAGTACTGTACCTATAAATTTAGTATTCTATATTATAATGCTATTTTGGTCAACTATTGGATATTTGTTCCATCTCTCTATACAACCCCTTCACTATTTATAGGGTAATATTACTCTTGGCGTAGCTGAAAGACGACCCGTAAAATTTTAGCTACGGATAACCACTCTAACTGCTAGTTAGCAGGAGGGGTGGGGGTTAGCTGGCTACCCCACTCACTCACACACCTGGGCTGAGCACCCACTTTGCTTATGGCTCAGTAGAGAGTGGACATTGCTGCTGTCTCCCGCCTTAATCCTGACTTGCCATTTAATTGTTTTATGATTTACAGTATTCCCTCGTATCGCTGATAAGTGGTTCAAGGCCACCCCACGGTAGGTGAAAACCCGCAAAGTAGGAGTGGCCCCCTAGGCATTTCCGTATATGTGTGTGTGGGTACCAGAATGTTTAAAATATGTATATTTTTTTACATTTTATATATATACTGTATGTATATATATATATATATATATATATATATATATATATATAAATATAATATATATTTGTTCCAACATGGAGTACTTACCTCAAACTACTTTCTTAGGAGTATCTGGGATCTCCTCCCAACCGACCAGAATTTTGTGTAGTTTACCCTACTCCCGTTTTCTATGCGGGGTAACCTCTGGCGGAGTGATACGCGCCCAGAGACGACCCGGGGTCAGCATGCTTGCTCAGGTCTCAATCTCCAGTAAGTTTCTGGTCGCGTCGCGGATGACATCCCGACGCTCTCTCTCTTACCAGTGCGACCCTTTGTGTCCCTTTGTGTTCTTCGTGTAGGGGCAGTGTGTGTTCCCATACAGCCACGTGTCCGGAGTGCGAGTCCTGGAACGAGGTGCAGTTGGTGCGCTACGGCACCAAGAAGAAGAAGACCTCTAGACGTTCACCTAGGAAACCGAGCGTCTCTTCGCCTCTCGCTTCGCCCGGCGTTTCTTCAGACAGAGTCTCTATGCTGCCTTCCCCTACCCAGTGTAGGGGTCGAGGTAAGTCTGTTGCAGGGAAGAGGCCGGTGGCCCTTCCCCAGGAGTCTGATTTACCTGACAGTGGGATTGTGTCTTCGATCCAGGCAAGTGGGGGGCCTGAGGTAGGGATGGACGGGAGTGTGTTCGGGGGACGTAGCCCTGGTGAAAGCAGGGCCCGTCTCGTCGGACGATCCTATGTGGGGTAAAACTGCTGCACCTCCTCTCCCGCCTCTTGGGCAGGGTTTTCAGGTACGTCAGCAGCCGAGGGTGCCCCCGAAAAGGAAGACTCGCGCCGTCAAACCCCCTCGCGTGGGCGCCTCTGAAGACTTCCTTCAGATCTCCCTTGAGGATGGAAGAGGAGTTTGAGACCTGGTTCCCCAGCGAGGAGCTCCCCCGCTCCCCTCCAGCGCCTTCAGCTACGTTCCCGTCTGTCTTCCTGTAGCCTTCGTCGCCGACCGAACACCGTATGGATCCACCAGCAACGAGGCGCGACCCAGGCCCTTCAGCGAGGTCCTACAGGTCTTCGGGCTCCTCGGTCGAGGCCTACTCCTACTCATCGGAAGACGGAGCCCCGAGGGACCATAGGAGGTGGCGAGATAGGTCCCGCAGGAGACGGACTCGCTCACGTTCCCGTTCCAGATCCCGCCACGTGGGTAGGCGCTCTAGATCCCTCAGGAGGAAGTATAGGAGACGTGACTCGCCGGAAGAAGAATGGGTGCGGGTTGCCATCCCCCGTAGCCAACTCCTGGGGGCTTCAGCAGTCCCGAGCACCTCGGCAATGCTCCCTAGGTCCCTTTCACCAGTACGATTTGTCTCCAGCAGCAGGTTTGATCGACGGAGGGAGTCATCTCTTCAGGACCCAAGGGACAGGCATAAGTCCGCGAAGGTTCCGACTCCATTCGCCCAGCGGAGAGAGTCGCCCCTTCGGTCTGGCAGCCGTGACCCGGCCTCAAAATCTACGACGAATCGTCCCGAACGAGAGAGACTCCTCCTCTCGATGGGCAATCCCGCAGACCCCTGGTCCGCCGGAAGAAGAGAAAAATCCAGGATGGAGGCCTCCGTCCCAGCGGCGGTGCCCGTCCTACTCCCTGAAACGCAGAGACTGCCTTTATTGGATGCTGTGATCTCAAGAACCTGGGTGAGGACACGAATATTATCTCTCTTGCTGCATTCATGGAGGAGTTATAGCCAAGTCAAAATTACAGCGTCCAGAGTGGCGGCCATCTTGAATTTCAGCATGATATAATTAGTTGACATTGTTGAGAATATTTTTTTTTGGATTCTCTGACCCCAAAACCTGGGAAAACACACCAAAATAATTTCTGTAGCCCCTCTGTAAGAAGAGTTATGAGCTTTATCAATTTTTACGATTTTGAGGCTAAAAAACGACAAATTTGAAAATTGACCTTTTTACATAACATTTCCGCGCTTCAAAAGATTTAAAGGTGTAGCCCCAGGGAAACCACGGGCAGTAAGTCCAAGAGACACAGGTTCCTTCCTTATCCCCTCTTTTTCCCTGTTACCTTCCCTGAAATGACCCTAAAATCCTTTAACTGCCTTGGGATACATCGTCAATGAATGAATACGTCTCCAAGGATTTTTACAGAGGTGAGTTACTTAGACACTAAGATATTTTTTTAGGTAGTTTTCCCTATTTCTCGTGTTTTCTCTTGGGGGGTCAGCAGAACCTAGCCTACTATCTAGGTTCCCCTTTTCTCTCCTCATCACGGTCTCTGGGTCCTGTGGGACACTCCCACCTCCTAAGGTATAAGTCTCCTAAGAAAGTAGTTCGAGGTAAGTACTCCGTGTTGGAACAAATCACAAATTTTAAGTAATTTGTATTTTTCCTAACAGTACTTACCTCGAACTACTTTCGGGTTATGGCCCGCCCATCCTACCCCGAGTGCCTTACAGGACTTAGTAAGAAATCTATCTGTCAAAAACTTACTGGAGATCGAGACCTGAGCAAATATGCTCTCCGACCCCAGGTCGTCTCTGGGCGCGTATCACTCCGACAGAGGTTACCCCGCATAGAAAACGGGAGTAGGGTAAACTACACAAAACTCTGGTCGGTTGGGAGGAGATCCCAGATACTCCTAAGAAAGTAGTTCGAGATAAGTACTGTTAGGAAAAATACAAATTACTTAAAATTTGTGATATATATACTGTATATATATATATATATATATATATATATATATATATATATATATATATATATATATATATATATATATATATATATATATATATATATATATATATATATATATATATATATATATATATATATATATATATATATATATATATATATATATATATATATATATATATATATATATATATATATATTTCTACCTCATGCTTGGGATCGAACGCTAGCCCCTTCTAATGAAAGGCCAGGTCGAAACCAACCATGCCACGAGAGGCCATAAAGGAAATCGGAACCTGACGCTACCCAGCTGTCCGAGGATTTACCTGGCGAGACATCAGTCTCTTACCAGCGGGTAGCGTCAGGTTCCGATTTCCTTTATGGCCTCTCATGGCATGGTTGGTTTCGACCTGGCCTTTCATTAGAAGGGGCTAGCGTTCGATCCCAAGTATGAGGTAGAAATTTATTTCTATTTGAACACGATGTTGTGTTGATATTTATCCATATACAGTATATATATATATATATATATATATATATATATATATATATATATATATATATATATAAATATATATATATATAAATATATATATATATATATATAAATATATATATATATATATATATATATTTATTACTTAGGTCTATAATATTTAATTATAAAACCTTAAAATTACACACACACACACACACACACACACACACACACACACACACACACACACACACACACACACACACACTCTCTCTCTCTCTCTCTCTCTCTCTCTCTCTCTCTCTCTCTCTCTCTCTCTCTCTCTCTCTCTCTCTCTCTCTCTCTCTCTCTCTCTCTCTCTCTCTCTCTCTCTCTTTTGGAGGCTGCAAGCATAGCTGGGGTTTTTGTCTTGGTGAAGATCATGGTAATTGGTAGTTGCTGTCATTTTTTTTGCTGTAGAATGCCTGTGTACAAGGACACCTTGTCAACACGGTTGCTAAACTCGACTGCTCGAACCAAATTGTTGATGTCTTGTGCAAATCTTTGCATTGCTCTTGTCATGTTGCACAATTATTGCAGGTTCTCCAGGGTAAGGCCACACTTTTCCTTTACTTTGTCTTGCTCTTCTTCTCTTCTTCACTTGCTGCAGCCTTCGTCATCTCAATGAGGTCTTCATCTATCATTGGGTTCGAGTGGGCATCTATAAGGCCGTTGATGTCTTCTTCCGTCATGTTGATGAATCCTTCATCCATGATGATGCCAGCCAGCCTTACTGCTTATGCCACTGCTGAGTGAGGAACTTCGTCAGGAGTGAAGCCTGTATAGTCATGCACCACGCTAGACCATTATTTCTTCCTGCAAGAATTTATGGTCTCAGTTTTCATGTCCTTCAATGCTTGCTGGATATTAGTTAAGCATGACGCACATGTAGTTATGCCAGTACTTTTTCCAGGGGAAGCCTTCGTCGTTGTCAACTGCCGTGATGAGGCCCTCCATTCTGGAACGAGCATAGAGTGCCTTAAAGGTATGCATGACACCTTGATCCAGTAGAGTGCCTTAAAGGTACGAATGACTCGTTGTTCCATTAGCTAAATTAGAGATGTGGTGTTAAGGAGCAGAAACTCGATCTGAACCCCATCATATTGCAGGTCTGTTGCATGGCTTGCACATTCTATCAAGAAAAGGACCTGAAAAGGGAGGCCCTTCTGAGCCAGATACAGCTTCACCTGGGGAATGAAGCAATGGAGGAACCATTCGAGGGTCGGCTTTTGTTATCCAGGCCTTAAAGTTATGCATCCAATACACGAGGGGTTACAGCCTTATTTTTGTTTTTTAAGGCCTGTAGATTTTTGACCTTATAAATAAGGCCTGGCTTAAGCATAAAGCCAGCAGCATTGCCACACATGATGAGAGTGACATGGTCCTTGTGGGCCTTGAAGCCTGGCCTCTTCACTGCATCCTTGTAGAGAAATGTACGAGAAGGCATCCTCTTTCAAAAGAGGCGTGTCTCTGCCATCACTGATGAGCTTACAAAACTCATCCTCCACATAACGACGAGTGGCATCGGATTCTGCAGAGGCAGCATCACCATAAAAAGGCACGCTTTTGATGCCGCATCTATTGAAATTTATCGAACCAGCTTTTGCTGGCTGTGAAGCCTCGTCGTCGAGGAGACGAATCACTCGTAGCAGAGCTAGTACTGTCATGAGGTTTGTCAGGATCATCTTCAGCATCTCCTTTGTCGTTGTCATTGCGCAGGGTATGATCATGGAGAGATTTGGCCTTTGTCATGATCATATTATTGTCCAAACTCATGGGTAAGAGGGGCAAATGGAAGAGTGGTAGAAAGGGCATTAATGGATCATGTGTTGATAACTAAAAGAATGTTTGGAAGATTGAAAGACATGCACGTGTATAGGGGTATGGCTAACGCTATGTCTGATCATTTTTGGGTGGAAGGAAAATTAGTTGTAGCAAAAGAGTGGGGGAATAGAGTAGGTGGATGTAAAAGGGAGCTAGTGAGGGTTGAAGAGCTAATAAAACCGGGGGTATAAAGTAAATATCAAGAAAGGTTGAAAATGGCATATGACGAAGTGAAAGTAAGAGAAACTGGTAATTTAGAGGAGGAGTGGAAGTTAGTAAAAGAAAATTTTGTTGGGATTGCAAGTGATGTGTGTGGCAGTAAGTTTGTTGGAGGCAGCATGAGGAAGGTCAGTGAATGGTGGAATGAATGAGTGAAGGTAAAGTGGAAGAGAAAAAGAGGGCTTTTGAAGAATGGCTGCAGAGTAATAGTGTAGAGAAGTATGAAACATATAGAGAGAAAAATGTGGAAGTAAAGCGCAAGGTACGTGAGGCAAAGAGGGCAGCTGACCTGAGATGGGGTCAGGGATTGGGTCATTCATATGAAGAGAATAAGAAGTTTAGGAAAGAAGTGAAGAGAGTAAGAAAAGCTGATTCAAGAATTGAAGGCACAGTGAAAGATGGAAATGGAAGGTTGTTAAAAGGAGAGGAGGCAAGGAAAAGGTGGAATATTTTGAAAGTTTACTGAATGTTGAGGATAATAGGGAGGCAGATATAATTGCTGTTGCAGGTGTTGAGGTGCCGGTGATGGGAGATGAGGATGAGAGAGAGATTACAAGAGTAAGTGAGGAGAGCACTAGATGAAACGAGAGTTGGAAAAGCATCTGGTATGGATGGTGTGAGAGCTGAGATGTTGAAGGAAGTGGGTGTGACTGTACTTGAATGGTTGGTGAGATTGTTTAATATGTGTTTTGTGTTGTCAATGGTACCAGCAGATTGGGTTTGTGCATGTATTGTATCACTATATAAGGGTAAGGGAGATGTGCATGAGTGTTGTAATTCAAGGGGTATTAGTTTGTTGAGTGTAGTTGGAAAAGTGTATGGTAGAGTACTGATTAATAGGATTAAGGATAAAACAGAGAATGCAATCTTAGAAGTACAGGGTGGTTTTAGAAGAGGTAGGGGTTGTATGAATCGGATTTTTACAGTTAGGCAGATATGGGAGAAAATATTTAGCAAAAGATAAGTTGTATGTTGCGTTTATGGATCTGGAGAAAGCGTATGATAGAGTTGATAGGGAAGTAATGTGGAGTGTGATGAGGTTATATGGAGTTGGTGGAAGGTTGTTGCAAGCAGTGAAAAGTTTCTACAAAGGTAGTAAAGCATGTGTTAAGGATAGGAAATGAAGTGAGCGATTGGTTTCCGGTGAGAGTGGGGCTGAGACAGGGATGTGTGATGTCGCCGTGGTTGTTTAACTTGTATGTTGGAGTGGTGAGAGAGGTGAATGCTCGAGTGCTTGGACGAGGATTGAAACTGGTAGACGAGAATGACCATGAATTTGAGGTAAATCAGTTGTTGTTTGCGGATGATACTGTACTGGTTGCAGACACAGAAGAGAAGCTTGGTCGATTAGTGACAGAATTTGGAAGGGTGTGTAAGAGAAGGAAGTTGAGAGTTAATGTGGGTAAGAGTAAGGTTATGAGTTGTACGAGACGGGAAGGTGGTGCGAGGTTGAATGTCATGTTGAATGGAGAGTTACTTGAGGAGGTGGATCAGTTTAAGTACTTGGGGTCTGTTGTTGCAGCAAATGGTGGAGTGGAAGCAGATGTACATCAGAGAGTGAATGAAGGATGTAAATTGTGGGGCCAGTTAAGGGAGTAGTAAAAAATAGAGGGTTGGGCGTGAATGTAAGGAGAGTTCTGTATGAGAAAGTGATTGTACCAACTGTGATGTTTGGATCGGAATTGTGGGGAATGAAAGTGACGGAGACAGAAATTGAATGTGTTTGAGATGAAGTGTCTAAGGGGTATGGCTGGTGTATCTCGAATAGATAGGGTTAGGAACGAAGTGGTGAAGGTGAGAACGGGTGTAAGAAATGAGTTAGCAGCTAGAGTGGATATGAATGTGTTGAGGTGGATTGGCCATGTTGAGAGAATGGAAAATGGCTGTCTGCTAAAGAAGGTGATGAATGCAAGAGTTGATGGGAGAAGTACAAGAGGAAGGCCAAGGTTTGGGAGGATGGATGGAGTGAAGACAGCTCTGGGTGATAGGAGGATAGATGTGGGAGAGGCAAAAGAGTGCTAGGAATTGGAATGAATGGCGAGCGATTGTGACGCAGTTCCGGTAGGCCCTGCTGCTTCCTCCGGTGCCTTAGATGACCGTGGAGGTAGGAGCAGCAGGGGATTCAGTGTTATGAAGCTTCATCTGTGGTGGATAAAGGGGTAGGGTGGGCTGTGGGACCCTAGCAGTACCAGCCGAACTCGGTTGAGTCCCTTGTCAGGCTGGGAGGAACGTATAGAGGAGAGGTCCCCTTTTTTGTTTCATTTGTTTGATGTCGGCTACCCCCCAAAATTGGGCGAAGTGCCTTGGTATACTGTATATATTTATGTATCTCTAAAGTAGACCACAGATAATCCTGATGACTTGTTTCTGTGTCATTTAAGGGCAGTGAGGCTCTACATAAAGCGAACAAGATCATGCAGACCCCAGTTACAGAATCTCTCTGTTAGTACAGGAGGACAAAGTAGATAATATCTAGAAACACCATCTTCTGGCTTCAGGAAGTCATCAGTAAAGCCTTCTGAGAGAAGAGGGATGCACCTTCAGCCTTAGCCCCTCCTAGAGCTAAGGAAGTCAGGGGATTGGTACCACTTTAGTCTTCAGAAAACCATTCAGTTGCCCAAGTGTTGAAGGCAGGTGTCTGGAAGAGCTAGACCACCTTCACAGCACACACATCTTTGGAATTGGGGCCACAGTTCCTTGGATACATTCTCCATAGGACCTGTGGTAGCTGCCCAGCAAGTGGTGTGGTGTGTGGTATGTTCCGGGAAAGTACCGTTACCCAATGCTCTTGAAGGTCTAGGGCAGACTGTATTAAAATGCGCAAATGTGCTCTGTATCTCTGCTCATCTATTTCATTATAACCACCTGATAATTAAGGACTTGAGTACTGTAGAGAAGTTGTTTTCTCTATAGTTTCAAGTCATTGTCAAATCTCTTCCTCATTTGAAGAAAAAGCCCATGAATCTTGAGTGAGTGTGGAAATAATAGATTTTATCTAAATTAGGATTTTGTGTAAAAAAACACTTTTTACACTAGTACCATATGTACAGTAAGCAATTATGTCATATCCATATATAATGTTATATGTACATGCTATTTGTGTTATTAGTATTTTAATTATGATTATTGTTAATGTATTAAGAGGTTTTGGTGTATTTTGAATGATTTTTTGAGGGTGTCATATGAATAGAAAGGGAAAATATAGTATTGTAATATGCTATACATTCATACAAAAGAGAACTTTCGACTTACACTGTGTATATGAATTTAACTTGAAGATAGATTTAGGAACAAATTTTGTTGGTAGACTGGGTATTTGCTGTATTTGGGTGGCTTGGCTGTGATCACCGTAAGGGCTATGGAACTATGTTAACATTGGCTCTGTTGTCAAATTTGTCAAGAAATTTTTCTCCATGTCAGTTTGAAGAACTGGACCCTATGCTTTCAACAACAACTATACATCTGGGTGTCAACATAATATATATAAGTAGTGTGTGGTTGTCTAGTAGAGAACATGAGCATAGGATTTTTTTCTTATGTCAGTCATTTCAACTGAGCATATGGCTACATATTGCAGCTGGGGTGGGGTTGGTGTTGTCTCTATGTAACAATAACTTATGATGTTATGTAAAGGATTATCAATGGGAACTGGGCAATAGTCACCTACTTACAGGGGTTTTGTAGGTAGTTAACTCTCCAGATCTTCTTAGACCTGTCATGGTTGGGGAAAAACGCCCATTAAACCACAGTAGACTTGGTGGTTGTAGGATAGGAGAAAGCCCATCAACTCCCAGCCTAAGGTTATCTTCTATTTGTGATTATTAGGTTTATTTAGAAAAGATAGGCTGTAGTCCTTCAAGAAAACATTATTTTTTAACTAGTATTGAATCTTTTCATGATTTTAGTTATTAGAGTGCAGTATAACAGTGAGAGTACATAATGTTTGTGTTGGATTCTGTCTTAATTTTCTTGGTACAGGTTATTATGTATTTTAATACTAATCATTGACAGGCGTAACGGCGAGAGTGGAAGAGGAAGTCTTTGGCGCAGTGTTTGTTTAATTGGCTGTGTTTTTGCCTGTATTATTTTCTTGAAACTTTTGTGGAGATTTATCACCCAGTGGTTCAAGTTATCTCCAATGGAAGTCACAGAGAAACAACGATCACTTTTGTCCATAGATGAAACAGGTAATGAGTATTTGGGTTGAATATCAATGTTTTAAGTATAAGTAAATTCTCATCATAAGGGTTTTTGAGAGATTTTTTGTAGTAAGTGTGGAACATAATTTTCTGTAGGTTTACTGATTGGTAGTTTTAATCAGTTAAGGTTAGAATTTATAGTAATAGTGTCTTGAATAATTTTAACTTTCAAGAATAATGAGCTGAAATATGTTGGTTGAATTAACCAGATTTATTAATTTTTGCCTTTTTTTGTGATTTTAGATATTTCTATAAACCCATTCCTTGCTCATTAATTGTTAGTTAACTTTGTATGAGTCTTGCAATTAGATATCTGCTTTTTTTTCCATAAAAGGCACTAAACTGAGTTTTCTTAAAAGTAAATTACATTCCTTATGTTTGTGAAATTGTTAGTGAAATGATTTAGCAATTTATTTTGTATTTTAAAAGCAGCTTTTTTTTTTTTAATTTTAATGATATTGAACCTGTAGTCTGAATGTGTTTTTGTGATTTTTGCCATCTATTTTTCTGCAGTCAACAATCAAATAAAGTGTATTGTTTGGGTTCTTGATATTATTCTTCAGTAACTCAGGATTTATTTTATTTTAACCCTTCTCATTTGCATGTAGATGTTGGATTCAAACCTTCAACTCCAAAAAAAGCTTGCTCGACTCCTGTTATCAATAAATCTGTCCCTCTGTCGTCCCTATTTCTGGCATCACTGAGAACGCCTGCGGGGGGACAAGTCACACCCATGAATATGTCGGCAGCTTCTTGGGCCAGTCCACCTCCTCCAACACACAGTGCAATGTCACCTGTAAACTTGATGACAAATGGCTGGGGTACACCTTCTATGCTGAGGACTCCTGCTGCTGCTGCTGGACTTACCCCCATGAATATGTCGGCTGCCTCATGGGGAAGTCCTATCCCTAATAGTTCAACAACATCACCAAGTCCAGCTGGCAGTCCAGGTATTGACCGAATTATACTCTATACTTTATACCTAGAAAATCTATAGTTTATATGTTAAAGGGACAAACATGCAGAAGAGGTGAATATTTAGAAAATACCTTTTAATAGTTTGATATCTAAATAGGCAAATGCTAGAGCAATGTATATTGACGTATTTTTGTTAGGTTATGAAAATAATTTTCTGTCATGTGACTGTCCCTAAAAGCCATGAAAAAGATTTTTCTGACAGGGCCTTTAAAGTCAAAATAATCGTTGAAGTGAATCAGGTCATATCTAAAAAAAATAGAAAATCCTTTGAATATTAGAGGTATAACCAAGAACTTCATTTATATCTGTGAAAGTTAATGCAGTATATGAATAAAAAATTTTTGTAAAATTATACTTAGTCTACAAGGCGTAAACAGTACAGTATAGTAATAAATGAGTAAATAAACATTTGTTCCGACACTAAATACAAACCTTCCCGATATACATAGGGATTATACTTTCGGCAAAGCTGGAAGACTAGCCGTAATACTTTTAGCGAGGTGTAACTACCCTTCCGCTAGTTAGCGGCGGGGTAGGTCAGGTAGCCCGCTACTCTACTCACACCCGCACTAGTGTTGTCTTATCACTTTTGCTTTTGACTCAGCCGAGAACAGACGTTGTCGCTCTCCACCTTCCAACGCATTTGACTTGCCATTTGACTAATTCTTTTTTACTTTTTCTTTTTGCAGGTGTGCTTATTTTCATATTGCTATCCATCATGCGGACCAGTCCGGGACATGAAGGACGCTCATGTGGAACCTTTATGTCCTCTGCTGAGACAGACCCCCCATTCATTGTGTCCCGCCTGCCGAGAATAGCATTGTGCGCAGGATGATATTTGGGAGGAATGTCGGGAGTGGTCTTCCTCCCAGTGGGAGAGATATGGGCTGTGATGCAAGAATTCTTTAGAAAGATTCTTCGCCTTTGGAGTCTAAGAAACCACGGAGTTCTTCCTTGAATCCCCAATCTCTTCCCAAAGCTCCTGCTGAATCTCTCTTCTCGGGAATGGTCGAACAGGAGTGTTGACCAGTTAACACCATGGCAGCCCCTGGGTTCAAGGAACATTGCTGCTTCCCTGGTGAAGATCATCTTACGCTGTGGCCGACAGCTGCTGCCGCCACAGCCGAAGACTGCGCTCTTCCCTTTTCCTGGACCGAGGCATGTTCCTACTTCTTTGGGTGGTCACCCCTCTCTCAGCCGCAAGTGAGGCCCTCTCCTGATGCTTCTCCTCTGCAGAGACCTTTCAGATGTTTCCCTACCTCTCCTCAGATATCCTGCCCTTCAGAGCATGACTCCCCTGCTGAGGACCTTTGTTGTTGACGAGACCAGCGCGTCACCTCGCCATCTCATTGCCAGCCTGCTGTTGACGACAAGAGCCCTCGCCACCCCTGGGATCGCTACTCTTAACTCGTCGAGGAAATGCAGTTCTAGCCGTCTTTCCAGACGTTCTCCTTCTCCCTTCGTCAGGAGGCACCTCTATAACGATACTAAGGACCAAAGATTGTCTCCTTCACCTCCCCCTCGTCCCAGATGTTCGCCAGCGCGTGATCGTCACTTGCCATCGCGTAATCATCACTTGCCATCTCATGATCGTGACTCGCTAATGCGTGATCATCACTCGACGCATGATCGCCACTCGGCAGCTCGTTATCGACGCACCTCTTCTATTGTCTATTCGCCTGTTCCCCATTGCCTCCCAGCTCACGACCACCGCAGGGACGAGGATCTTCCTGCCTATGAGAGCTCGCTAGTGTTCTACTCACCTTCAGTGCGTGATCACCATGCTCGTCTAGGGAGAATTCCTTCTGCCGGTGACTACCAGCTGCACGTCATCTGCAGTCAATGTATGATCATCTGCCTACGTTTGAATGCCCGCTATGCCACATTGACGAGCAATCCAGCCGTTGTGCGTGAAATACTCTCTCAGATTCAGACCAGTGAGCCTAGCTTCTACGTGTCACTGTGATGTGTCATTGCCTAGTCCAGCGGGCCCAGGCCATGCGATCACCTTGCTTCCTGCATGTGACCTTCCTTCAGTGCGTGGTCTTCCTCATGCTTGCGGTGATCGTCACCGTCTTACAGAGGCTCATCACATCTCTTGGAGTTTCAGCGAACATCGGCCGCCTGGTACCCTTCCTAGCCATCCAGGAGTCCATGTGGTTTCAGATCTCTTCTGCTGCCTTTTTTCCAGCTCGTTCTTCCAGATCAGAGCGAGAGGCTGTGGCGGGATGTCACAAGAACAACCCCCACACCCTTGAATCACTTCAACTGACAAATTTCTCCTCAATACAGACTTTCCCCTTACGTTATCAGCAGCGGGACTCTTGGACAAAAAGGACATAAAAACAAAACATAACCTTAAAACTATATTTCTTAATCCTAATTAATCACTTAGATACTAAAAAAAACATTCAAGTAACCAAAAAAATTATCAATCATAAAACCTTAATACTAAGCACGGACAAACAAATCACCATAACCTAAATCTTCAAAACAAAATATACAGTAGTTGCATATCTCTGCATGTGTGAGCACAGACACCGTTGCCAATTCTCAAAAAAAAAAAACCCTCACAAAACCCGACACCGACACAGTTCACAGACAGTACCAAGAAACACTTGAAACTAAAATAATAATCATAGCTAAGTTTGCGATATATATACTGCATGTATGATTGTGTGTGGACACCGGCATCCACACAAAGCCCCACAGACCTTCACAGGCCACTACCACAACTGAGTGGCACACAGTAGAACCCTGAGTCAAACTCTACCACACACACACACACTTCCTATACCGGGGCCAGTTAATCATAGTCATCCTCATCATCGTAATCCTTGTCATCAGTAATCCAAACAGAAACTCCTTCTGACGGGCTGGGTCATTATGGCATTGATACAGTATCAATAAACTAATTCAGAGCAAGCAAATCATAATCGTAATCCAGGTCACCAACAATTGGTCAACCATTAAAAAAAATATCTTCCTAAAGGAGGAATTATGGCCTGCAAATGAAAAAAGAAAACACTTACGAACACTCATAGCTAACTTAACTATTGCACTATAATCAAAGGTAAATTATAAACTGTTTCTATTATTCAGAATCACACCTAGCAAAGATAAATAAAATTGTACTTACTGCTTTAATAAATATGCTGGTAAAATAATATAAAATGTATCCAGCACTCAAATCACAACTGCCTCTTGCTGCAGTCAAATCAATAAAGCATTCGCCCAAAGACATTCGCCACTGTCCTAAAGCCTTGTCCACACGATCGAGCATGCCCGACGGGCAAACAGTGATACCAGGCCACAATAGTAAGTGAAAATGAGGGTTGTTGATGTCAGAAATGGGAAAACTAAAGGCAGGGATCTGGCAACACTGTATGATGCCAGATCCCTGTTTGTGGTTTTCCTGCTTCTTATGTCATTAACCCTCATTCTTGCTAACTATTGTGGTCTGGTATCACTGTTTGCCCATCGGGCATGCTCGATCGTGTGGAGAGGGCTTTACCTAGCTAAAAGGCAAACAACAACAAAAATAAAATAAAAATTAATCCTCCACAAGGCCATGCCAGTGCAGATTGTCCAAGGTAAACGAGCACTCCCCTTTCAGGTGCTGAAGCCACGATCTCCTAGGAGGCAATCTCCATATCTCAGCCTCCCCAGCGAGACCCCGGCCTTCCTGCCTTCGGGAAGGAACTGTCATGGTTTAACACCTTGGTAAAAACGCTGAGTCGAGCTCTCTCGGGAACAGCCCCTACATTGAAACAAGTAGTAGCAAGTATGTCTAGGATTCCGTTGGGGAAGTCAGCCTCCTCCAGTTCTTCCTTTCTTTCTTCAGACCCCAGGCAGAGAGAGTCTCCGTGCCGGCCCCTTCCAAGGCCCCTGCTCCTCAGATGCTCCTCTCTCTCATCAAGAGGATGCAAAGAGCTGCTAGAGTGGCATGTCCTATCCAACAGGACTTCTCTCAGGTCCCGATGATACTGGTACTCACAACTAAGAGGAGAAGGAAGCTGAGGAATCTGACTCCTCCTTTGGGAGATACCTTCCACCCCCTTATGAGCTGGGCTTCACATCTCTTCAGATCTCTTTTACTCCCAGCTTTGGTCCATCACCGATCAAGGTGGTCCCTCCAGAGCTACATCCCATGTCCAAGTAGAGCTCCTGCAACAACAGGACAAGTCTCTTCTAGACGGAAGTAGCTCTCCAGACTATTGCTCTTGGAGGAATTCTTTCTACCCAACAGGGAAAGTGAGGATTCCAAGCCAGTCGCTAAAAATGCTGTGGCCAGAGTGGCATGACAGCTTCAGGAGAGGTCGTGTGCTACCTCACTGGTAGCATCAGAGATGTCACCAAGTGATATTCCTTTGGCCTCAATATTTGAAGACCTCGACCCACCCGAGGATCCATCTGTAGAGGCACTTTTGAGAAGTCTCTTTTGAGAGACTTTCTGGGCTCTCAGCCACTTTCTCCACATCTGAGGTCTTAAACATGGAGAAGGTTGTGAAGTATGTCATGCAGGCTGTTGCTACCAAGAAAGTATCCCTTTCCATGTAATGATTTTTTTCCTACAATTAAGAATTTTATTTATAATAACTGACACCAGCATTGGGATAGTTTAGTTGATAATAAGATAAGAGAAATAACATGTCATATGCCTTTGGAAGTATAACATGATGCCCCAAAAGTGGGAGACCACTCTTTGTTGTCTCCACATTGGTCATACTTAGATGACATGAGTTTCTGCTAACACGCCAACCATATTGCGACAATTTTTTGATACCCTTGACAGTGAGGCATTTGTTTACTGAATGCTCCACTTATAACACGGAAAGAAATAGATATCTGTTTGAGGCTTGAGGTGATAATGGCAGGTTCATTCTTGCCAAGGTTCTTGGATGTTTCGTACAATGCTAGAGGATTTTTAGATTTATTTTAGAAGCAGGCCTTCTGAAAGTTATTAACTTTTATAATGACATTTGTTCCAACACGGAGACTTAGCTCGAACTACTTTCTTAGGAGTACCTGGAATCTCCTCTCATCCGACCAGAGTTTTGTGTAGTTTACCTTACTTCCGTTTTCTGTGAGGACTACCTCAGGCGGAAGGATACGTGCCCTGAGGCTAATCCCGAGTCAGGCCGCGTGCTAGCTTGGGTCTCGACCCTCAGTAAGTTCTCTGGTCGCGTCGTGATATCATCTCGACGCTCTCCTTATCTCAGTGCGACTCTTTGTGTCCCGCGTTTCTCCCACGTGTACCGCTGTGTTCTCGCGGTATCGCTTGATAACCTTGTGTTTCCACGTGTGATCCTTATCCTTTTATCCTTTCCATTGCGTTTCTGTGTCTTGCGGTGTTGTGTTAGTGCGTGATGGAGCATCCCCGCCGTTGTCCTGGGCCTAGGGCCGGGAAGTCGTGTGGTGCGTTTTTATCCAACCCGGAGGTAGATCCGCATTCCCTTTGCTCGTCCTGCAGGGGTAGAGTGTGTTCTCCATCGGACACGTGCCCGGAGTGCGTGTCTTGGAATGAGGTGCAGTGGGTACGTTTAGGTTCGAAGAGAAAGAAGTCTTCCATGAGGTCGCCCACGAAGACTAGCACCTCTTCGCCTTTGACGTCCCCAGGAGGAAAGTCTGATGGGGTTTCCCTTCCATCTTCCCCTACCCAGAGTAGGGGACGAGGTAAGTTTGTTGAGGGGAAGAAACCATGACATATTTCCTGTTATGGTTTTAATTTAATATTCTTTCATTTTTTTATTTATAATAAAAATGATAGTGGCATCAATGACCTTTGATGTCAGGATGTCAGAAAACTTCAAATTAATGAATCAATTGCCGCCGGACCTGTGGCTAGGATCTGTGGGACACCTCGTCAGAACCGAGTATTGGTCTAAGGATTCTATGAGGAAGTCAGCGGAAATGTTCCTTTTGTGACTCAGGTACCCGGACCATCGAGTGTCTCGCCCAACAGTTGGTCAACCTGTTGGCGAACGTCATACTCAAGCAAAGGGACTTGATAATCGAGAGGTTCCATCAGCAAGTGCCCCAGGTAGAGGTGAGTGGGCTCAGGAACTCTACACTAGCTGGCTCCTCACTTTTCAGATCGGAAGAAGTCAAGCGGGCGGCTGGGCGATGGAGGAAGTCCAATCAGGACTCCCTTCTCCATGGTAGAGCTCTTCCTCAGAAGCAGCAGCCCCAGACCACCAAACTGCCGACAAGTAGGACATCAGGATCTTCAAGAAAGGTGTCTAAGAAGCTCTATCCTGCCAAAGATTAGAAGGGCTCCCAAGTCCACCCGGGGAGGAAGAGGGAGCAGAGGTGGCGGCCGAGGCCACTTTCGCTAGGACGGGTGATCCTCCCACTTGTCCACCAGTGGGGGAATGCTTGCAATGCCACTGGCAAAGGTGGCTGCAGCATAGGACTGATCCCTGAATAATCTCTGTGACTCGTTCAGGATATTGCGTCCTGTTCATTCTCTCTCTCTCCATTGACTCTGAATCCAGTCCCATCGAGCTCCTATGAGAAGAGATCCGCAAGAGAGCTGGCCCTTCAAGTCGAAGTCCAAACCACGTTGGAGAAGGACGCTCTCAAAGAGGTCTGGGTCGGGTCCCCACCTTCTTCAGTCAACTCTTTCTTATGAAAAAAGCTGGAGGCCTGTCATCGACCTCTCGGCTCTGAACAGGTTTGTTCTGCAAACTTGGTTCAGCATGAAGACTGCAGACATGGTCAGACAAGCAGTAAGACTACAGGACTTCATATGCACACTGGATCCTAAGTAAGCATACTTCCAGATCCCAGTCCATCTGTCTTCAAGGAAGTATCTAAGGATCATACAGGACGACAAACAATACTAGTTCAAGGTGCTGTGCTTCGGTCTTTCCACAGGCCCACAATTCTTTGCGAGTGTTTTCCGTAGTGTCATCTTGGGCTCACAGGATCGGCATCCGTCTCCTGAGATACCTCAACGATTGGCTGATCATAGTAGACTCGGTGGCAACTCTTCTTCAGCACTGAGAAAAGCTCCTCGCTTTTTGTCAAGATTTTGGAATCATGGTAAATCTCGAGAAGTCATCTCTGTTACTCTTTCAAAGACTGGTATACCTTGGTATGATCATGGACACCAAACTCCAAAAAGTCTTTCCATCAGATGACAGGGTACAGAAGTTGAGGAAAGTAGCAAGACCCTCATTCGAGAAGAGCTGACAGCTCAACAGTGGTTGCATCTCCTAGGTCACCTATCAGCCCTGGCCTGTCTCGTGCTTAATGGTTGCCTCAGAATTCAATCTCTTCAGTGGCAGCTAAAATCCAGGTGAAATCAACATAGTGACTCCTTGGATACATTGGTCCCCATGGACCTAATGTGGTGGTTAGCAGACGAGAACCTCCGTAGAAGGGTCGACCTTGTTGTACCTTGTTGTACCTTCCCTGGACTTCTTTTACCTTAATAATTCCTGGATGTATTTTCCTGGTCCTCGGGCGGTTATGCTCTTGGTGCTGAGCGACCGCTCTTGTAACTATGCTCAAGGGGCTGAGCGGTTGCAAGGCCGGACCATGGAATTTCGTGCGACTATGCTCTTGAGGCTGAGTCGTCGCACCTGCAGCTTTGCTCAAGGGGCTGAGCAGCTGCAAGATCAATCTTGTGACCTCTCTCGTTCGCGACGGAGGCCACTCCTAAGGACTCCTCTTCGGAGAATTTCTCCTTATAGGTCAGCTTGCTGATCCAACGGTCCTAAGGGGTGCCATCATCAGTGTCTTCTAGTCTCTTCTACGAAGTGTTCACCTCTCTCGTTCTCGAGAGAGGCCACTCATAGAGACTCCTCTTCGGAGGACTGTTCCTGTTCAGACCAGTCGGCTGTTCGGGACCTCTCCACCATCTTCTAGACCTGCTGACCTGCCGTCTCCGTTCCTGGCTGCTGACGCTGCGGGCATCCTCGTACCCCGTTATCCAACGGGCGCCGGTCCCTTCGGGGCAAAAAGGGCTTTCTCACACTGTGAGTAAGTCCCTTGAGTGCCAGGTTTCCCCTGCGCGCCAACGTTTTCCTGCGCGCAAGCGCTCGCATACTGTTCCTGCTGTTCCTGAGAATTCCATCCAGAGAAATCCTGTTCCTGTCCTGATCGTCCCAGTTCCGGATCATCCTGTCAGCTGTCCCTTCATCTTAGCGCGCTCGCCGATGATCTTCCTACGCCTACAATCTTCTTTTGCGCGCTAGCGCCTACGATCTTCTTACGCGCGCAAGCGCCGACGATCTTCCTACGCCAATGATCTTTTGCGCGCTAGCGCCAACGATTTTCTTACGCGCGCAAGCGCCAACAATCTTCTTACGCGCGCAAGCGCCGACGATCTTCTTTTGCGCGTTAGCGCTGACGATCTTCTTCGCGCAAGCGCCGACGATCCTCTTACGCGCGCAACCACCGACGATCTTCTTTCGGGAGCGAGCGCTGACGATCTTCTTTTGCGCGCTAGCGCTGACGATCTTCTTATGCGCGCGAGCGCCGACGATCTTCTTTTGCGCGCTAGCGCTGACGATCTTCTTATGCGCGCGAGCGCCGATGATCTTCTTACGCACGCAAGCGCCGACGATCTTTGAGCGCCGTCGATCTTCTTACGCGCAAGCGCTGACGATCTTCTTTGGCGTGCTAGCGCTGACGATCTTCCTACGCACGTAAGCTCCGACGATCGTTAACGCGCAGGCTCCTATGGTTCCCCGCGCTAACGATCTTCTTACGCGCGCAAGCGCCGACGATCTTACGCGCGCAAGCGCCGACGATCTTCTTACGCGCAAGCGCCGACAATCTTCTTACGCGCACAAGCGCCGACGATCTTCTTTCACGCGCAAACACCGACGATCTTCAAGCGCCAACACCCTCGTACGCGTGCGCGCTGACAGCTGCGCACATGCACCAACATTTTTCACGGGCTCTTCAATCTGATTCTTGCTCACCCTATGATGTCTCGCCCGCGTGCCCGCACAAGAATGTTTTCAACGGTCTCTCGCACGCGACCCCTGGGGTTTTTCCCATCGCGCGAGCGCCAGCGTCTCTTGCGCGCAACCCCTGGGGATTTCTCATTGCGCGAGCGCCAGCGCGCTCCCTCTACCAAGGTGAGACCTTCTCCCACCGCACCAATGGGAGAAACCCCACGTTGAGCAGGAGAATCGTCCCGTGTTAGGGAGAGAAGAGTCTTCAGACTTCTTTGTTAAGAGTTACGTATTCCTCCTAGGAGGGAATCGAAGGACTCTAGAAGTTCCCCCAAGAGACTGCTGCCAGTTCACCAGGAGGAGAGCAGCATGATTCAGAGCACCACTCCGTGGAAGAGCTTTCCAGGCAACAGAGATCCTAAGTCAGGAGAAGGTCGCAAAATTTGCCATACAGGCCACTTCGTGGCTGGATGTCTGGCTAGGGTCTCTGGGCATCCTGCTGCGACCCGAGGATCTGTCCAAGGAGAGCATCAGGAAAGCCCTGGAGACCTTCCTCCTCTCGGGCACACGTACCATCGAGTTTCTGGCCCACCAAGTTTCGAACTTGTGGGCAAACTCGATCTTGAAACGATGTGATGCGGTGGCCGAGAGGTTCCACTCGAAGGTTCCAGCCGTGGATACCTGTAGGCTCAGACACTTCCATCTTGGGAAAGAGTCGGTTTGAGCCCAAGGATACGGAACAGGCAGCTGAGAGGTGGAAGAAATCAAACCACGATTCTCTTCTCCAAAGGGCTCTTACATATAAGCCCTACAAACCTCCAGCACCTCAACAACTTCGCCAATCCAAGACGACGAAACCGGTAGCGGCAGCAAAGACGAACGTGTCCAACCAGTAGCCCTTTCCTGTCAAAGACAAGGAGGGCGGAAAGTCCTCCAGAGAAGGCGAGAATCCTAGAGGGAGTGGCCAAGGACGCGAGCACTAGGATTGGCAATCCCTCTGCATGTCCACCAGTGGGGGGATGCCAGCAAGTTGCGCATTCAGGTGGCAGCAACTCGAGTCCGATTCCTGGACGATCTCCGTGATCACTCAGGAATATCGCGTCCCGTTCTTAACGTCTCTTCCTCCCCTGACAGCGAATCTAGTGGCGTTGAGCTCCTATGCCATGGGATGGGTAAAGGGGCTAGCCCTTCGGGCAGAATTCGAGACCATGCTCAAGAAGAATGCTCTTCAGGAGGTCGTCGATGGCTCCCCAGGCTCCTTCAGTCGACCCTTTCTTGTAAAGAAGGTGTCTGGAGGCTGGAGACCCGTCATTGACCTCGCATCTCTGAACAAGTTTGTCAAACAAACTCCATTCAGCATGGAGACAGCAGACACGGTCAGACTTGCAGTGAGACCGCAAGACTTCATGTGTACACTGGATCTGAAGGACGCGTACTTCCAGATCCCAATCCATCCGTCTTCCAGGAAGTACTTAAGGTTCAGCCTAGACAACAAGATCCACCAGTTCAAGGTGCTGTGTTAGGTCTCTCCACAGCACCTCAGGTATTCACCAGTGTTCACCCTGATATTTTCATGGGCACACAGGATCGGCATCCGTCTCCTCCGCTATCTGGACGACTGGCTGATCCTGGCAGACTCGGAGTCGACCCTTCTTCGACACCGAGACAAGCTTCTGGGACTTTGCCAAGATCTAGGGATCATGGTAAATCCCGAGAAGTCTTCTCTGCCTCCATTTCAACGACTGGTATATTTAGGCATGATTGGACACCAATCTCCACAAAGCCTTTCCATCAGACGACAGGATAGCAAGGCTGAGGAGGGTCACAGATCCTTTCCTCAGACGAGAAGAGCTTCCAGCCCAATCGTGGTTCCTCTCCTAGGGCACCTTTCCCCCTTGGCCCGTCTGGTTCCAAACTGCCGCCTCAGGATGAGATCCCTGCAATGGCGGCTCAAGTCCCGGTGGAATCAAGTCCTCGATTCCCCGGACATTCTGGTCCCTATGGGCCCGGCAGAACGGACGGACCTTCAGTGGTGGGGGACGGAGGGAAACCTTCGAAGGGGAGTGGATCTTCTCGTCCTTGCCCCGGATTTGATGCTGTTTTCGGACGCTTCAAAAGTGAGAGGGGGGGGGGGGGGGGGGCACGTTCTGAACCACAGGATCTCAGGCCTCTGGTCAGAATCAGGAAAGTTCCTCCACATAAATCTGCTAGAATGAAGGCCGTATATCTGACACTTCAACAATTCCAACAGATCCTGCCGACTCACTCCTTAGTGGTCGTGAGCGACAACACCACGGTAGTGGCTTATATCAATAAGCAGGGAGGTACCGTTTCACAACAGCTATCCCATCTTGCAGTAGAGATACTGAGATGGACTGAAGTCCACTCGGTTCCACTATCGGCTCGCTTCATTCCGGGCAAGAGGAATGTGCTCTCTGACAGTCTGAGCAGAGCATTGCAGATAGTGAGTACCGAGTGGTCTTTGGATCCTCAGATAGCCAACAAAGTCCTGACTTTGTGGGGTTCCCCGACGGTGGACCTGTTCGCGACAGACTTGAACTTCAAGCTTCCGCTGTACTGTTCCTCAGTCCCAGACCCCAAGGCACTCTGGCATGATACCTTCCAACAACGATGGGTCAACATTGACGTTTACGTCTTCCCACCGTTCGGTCTGATGAGAAGGGTGCTCAACAAGACCAGACTATCGGTCAACCTGTCAATGACCTTAATACCTCCGCTATGGCATCATGCAGAGTGGTTCCCGGACCTTCTGCAGCTCCTGACGGAACTCCCGAGAGAACTTCCTCCACGACACGAGCTACTTAAACAACCACACTGCAACATCTTCCACAAAACCGTAGCATCGCTTCGGCTTCAGGCCTGGAGACTATCCAGCATCTCCTCACAGAGAGAGGCTTTTCGTAACAAGTTGCGGAAAGGATGTCTCGACACCTGCGAAAGTCATCTGCAGGGGTCTACCTGGCGAAGTGGAGAGTCTTCTGTGGTTGGTGTCGTGGAAGGTGTATCTCTCCTCTCGATGCCACTATTCCAGCAATAGCGGAGTTTCTTGTATATTTGCGGGAAGAAATGCGCCTTTCGGTCTCGGCGGTGAAAGGCTAACGCTCAGCCTTAAGCCTGGCCTTCAGGCTGAAGGGAATGGACATTTCTTCCTCGCTGGAACTTTCACTACTCATACGAAGCTACGAGCTTACCTGCCCTCAGTTGGAAGTGAGAGCTCCTCCATGGAACGTGGTTCGTGTCCTCAGATCTCTTAAGAGACCTTCGTTCGAACCATTACGCCAGGCTTCTGATCGTCACCTGTCTGGGAAGACGATGTTCCTGCTCGCTCTGGCCTCAACCAAGCGAATCAGTGAACTTCATGGTCTCTCGCATGACGTCGCCCATTCAAGGGGATGGGGGGAGGTAACATCCGGGTTCTTCCCTGAGTTTGTTGCAAAGACTCAAAATCCTGGAGTTCCGGACCAACGGTTCGACTCCTTCAGGATTTCGAGTCTCCGTTCTATAACTGATGACCCAGACCATCTCCTACGGTGTCCAGTACGGAGTCTGAGGCTCTATCTTAACAGAACAGCTGCAGTTCGTCCTCGAGTGCAAGCCCTGTTTGTGAGCACACGAAGGACGAAGAGGAGGGTCATGAAGTACGCCATCTCAGCTTGGATTCGCAGGGTAATCCACCACTCCCTGAATCCAGACCCTCCTCCGTCACGTTGCCCTAGAGCACACGATGTCAGAGGCATGGCTACGTCCCTGACATTCAAGAGAAACTTCTCAGTGACGCAGGTTCTACAGGCTGGGTCTGGGAGCGTCAAACGACCTTCACAGCCCACTACCTGCAGGACGTGACCCACAGGAGGCTCGATACGTTCTCTATCGGCCCTGTGTTGGCTACACAACAGCTGATCTAACCTCAGGCTCCTTAATGGACAAATAGCAGAAGGTTGAGGGCATTATTACCCGGTTTTAGTCTGCATGAATGAAAAAGTATGCCTGGTCCTTACTCTTTTCTTCATCCTCCCCTCTCTTGGGGAAAGCAGCATCCTGGGTTCTCTGCATAGCTGACCTCAAACCACTGCAGGTAAACCATGGTTTCTTGTGTTCCTAGTATTAGAGAATACTGTCGCGTCCCCCATACCCTGACGAGGTGGTATTGGGAATGTCCTAGCCTAGAGCTCCATCTAAAGGACCTCAGGTTGACTTCCTAGGACGAGTCACACTTCATTCCTTCACACACAAGCTTATGTAGGCCGCACGTTCCTTGCGGAGCAAGGAACTTGCGAGGTGCAGGGTCTCCTTATCTCGAGTGCTACACACTCTGATTCTGAGTCCCCGGACAAAGCCAAAGTCAGTAAGGCTGGGACTTACCACCCTACCTAAGGGTTAAGTCACCCAATGTAAATAGCGTGGTTTGTATTTCGGTTACGGAACAAATGACAAATTCGGAGATAATTTGTATTTTTCCTAACCATACAAATCTTAGCTATTTACACATACTTGCCCGCCAGCCCTGTCCCCCGGGATAAGTGCTACCTTTAAGCAAAGTGAAGCATTCACTAGTGTGTGTGTGTGTGTGAGGGGGGGGGGGGGGGTGTTAGCAGGCTAACTAGCGGTGGGGTAGTAAACCCTCGTTAAAATTCTAATGGCTCGTCATTCAGCTATGCCGAAGTAATTACCCCATGTAAATAGCTAAGGTTTGTATAGTTAGGAAAAATACAAATTATCTACGAATTTGTCATTTTTCCTCACGATAGAAAACTAAAGCTATTTATACAGATTAGCCAGCCATCATCTGTCCCCCAATAAGTGCTGCCTGCAATCAACAACACTAGTGTGTGTGTGAGCGGGATAGCCGTCTAAATCCCTCCCCCTCCCCCACAAACTTGTGGTAGAGTAGTTACACCTCGCTATAAGTCTTATGGCTAGTCTTTCAGCTTTTGACAAAATTATAATCCCCATAAATAGTTTTAGGTTTGTATCGTAAGGAAAAATACAAATTACTTTAAAATTTGTCATATTCTAATATAAATATACAGTACCAGTGTCTATTCATGTATTGAGAGGTGATAGGATTCAACACTCTTCACCACCCCTCTCATGTCCGTCTTGACATCCCAGGATTTTACACCAGTCAGTTAGGTTGTAGGGACTTCCTCCCTCCTTAGGATAATTCTCCTGTTAAAGGATGAAGGTTTGTATAAATGCCGAAACAAATCAAATTTTTAAAGTAATTTGGCTTTCTCTTAACTATACAAACCAGTCATTTAAGTTTCATTTCTTGCCTCAATTGCCCTGCAAGCCATACAAGAAGGTCAAAGTGGCTACTCAATGTGCCAGGGAGGGATTGCCGCGGCCCCGCCATCGCCAGTAACTACTGACGCCTCATTATAAATTTTAATTGCTGAGTTATAGCTACATTGAAGTGATACGCCTATTAAAGGTCTCAGGTGTGTATAGTTATGAAAAATACAAATTACCTAGAAAATTTGTGATTTTACCCAAATACATGCAAAGTAAATTTTTCAGTAAATCACAGGTTCTATAGGCAAAAAAACTACCAAAATATTTTGGAAAATCCAGAAAACTACAAGACCAGAAACTTGCACCTCTTGTGGTGTACTGTAGACGTTAGTTATGGGTCTTAGCAACATTCCCGGCTACACTTGCTCTATATCCTACTTTACTCCATTCTTGCTTATTTCTTTCATCTTACTGTCCAACCTCTTCTAACTTTTACTTTGGTGTAACTCTAGGGCTTTACTCTAGGTGCATTTGGGGGCTAAATGGCCTCACAGGCCCCAGTGCTGGGATATATAGCCCAGATCAATAAACCCGATCCAATTCTACCTGCACCCAAAATTTAGCTGCCTCCCTTACCTCATGTTCTACTGCCATTTTTTTTCTATCTTGCTGCACAACCTCTTATGATTCAAATTCTATAAATCAAATAACCAAATAGAAAAGGGGACGTGTGGAGTTGAAAACAACATTAAAGCCACAGATAGGAATTAAATGTGATTATAATAATAATAAGCTGGGAGAAATGAGCCATCTTTTGTGGTGTGTAATTTTTAGCTTATTCAAACCTCTGTTTTTTTTTCTTAACATGAATTATTTTATTTCAGCTCTGAATTACAGCATGAATAGTAGTGGTGCTGGGTCAGTGACTGCTAATTCTTGGGTGTACCACTGCAATCAGTCATCTGTTGAAGCTTCCTTTGGCTCTGTACAAGTAAGTCTTAGTTCATTTGTTCTTTGACGAATACAAACCATCGCCCTTTAATTGGAGTATTACTTAAAAAAAAACTGGAACAACCCTTAAAACTTTTAGTATGGTAGTTGGTAGTATCTAGTGGGCGAAGGGTGGCCCCACCACTTGCCAGGTAGATTACCCTCCACTTTTTACTTCAGTAGTAGTTCAGTGCTCTGCTGCCTCTTAATCTAGCTGCTACTTTAATCTATTGCTTTTTCTTTCCAATTGAATAAATGTACTGGCAGATCGTTGTGTTCGAGAGATATTATTGGAGAAACCAAGGTTATGCAGTGTTTCCTGATAACTAATTGTGAGGTAATTTTCTATGCTACATTTCCATTATCCAACATACTTGTTCTTGTCATTCTGCATGTCTGTTGCTGTTCTTTTTATCGTATCGTTCGTGTTTGTCCTTACAATGAAATTAATAACGTGAACCTAAGGAAATTGGTTTTCCTTAGACATAGTTGGTCTTCATTCAGAGGAAGAGTTCCGCTGCCACTCGAGTGTGAAGGGCAAGGATGTCAATTTTCCTTCCTTCTGTATGTTTCTAACCTGGAAAGGCACTAATGACGTATCACATGGTTATGCTGTTGTGGTCTCTTTCCCCGTGAGAGCGTAGTTGTTGACCTGCATGACTACTGGTGAAGCTGAATTTCAAGATTTTACTTCTCCCCTGCCTCATCTTCATTAGTTTCTTGGCTGTAACTTCAAGGAGAATAACAAGTAGAAGATGTCATTGAAGAAGTGTCCAGGAAGACAGATTATCGGGAACCGTGTACACATGACAACTACGGATTCTCTCTCCATGGGAGATGTAGTGCATTACTGGGGCATATTGACTGGGAGACAATCGTCACGAGATGAGATACTATTTTCCTGGGAAAACAGTGTCCCTGAGTGGATGTATCAGTACACTGTGCAGGTGCTCATGTATATTCTACTTGTGATATATTTCTTACAAGAATAAGCTTACAAAAAGCAGGTAGGATTGAGATAATCCACCCTTTCCTCTTCTTGGATGATCTACTGATATTTCTCTTTCTTCTTCTCGAGAGAGAGAAGCAGTGCATGCCGATAACTTTTCCTCATTTGGAAATAGTATGTATACTGCAACAGCTTTGTACACTACTTTTGTCGTCGTCTCGTTCCAGGACAGGTTCATGCTGAAAACTATTCCTCCAAGAAGTATTGATACTTACCATTCCTTTTACTAGCGAGCATACTCATGGGCCACAGGAATAAAGAGTGCCAACCTTTTGCACCATCATAGGTACTAGACTGTTGGAAGTGAATGGATGCACTTGCCTTCCTCTATTACCTTATCTGTTCTTGTAATTTCTTCCTCACCTTTTGCTGAGACTTCGGATGTATTGCCTGCCACCCCGAAGAGAAGCATGGTACGGTCTTGAATTATTCGTGTTTGAATTGTGCGATTCCCCATTTATGCGGTCACTAATTTTCAAAAATAAATTTTCTGTATCTGTGAAGCTGTTCAAAGTCTGCGAGTCAAGCACTGCAAAACATGTTCTTTTCAAGTACATTGGTAAGCTTAAGTACGGTGCCTGATATTAAATGTAACCAGAAACCAGACGATATTTACTTTACATTTTATTAACATAATTTCATAATGATAGCCTATTTGAGGACAAATTCCATATCAATGAAATCAACATTTAACTAAGAGTCCAGTTGACAAAAATGTAAACATAGTTGTGGTTACGTTCTCGACAACCTTTATCTTTCTCTAACCTTTTGATAATTTATTTTTTATTTTTGTTTAGTGCAGTTTATATAAAAGCTTTATTTTTTCCCTGTGGGTATTCAAGATTTTCATCCTTAGGCTGGGTTCGTTTATCGGCAGTGAATAGCCTAACTTTCGGTAACAAGTTGGCAGTATTTTCTGTCATATATTTTAAACAGTAAACCGTGATACCTCGGTACTCGACCATAATCCGTTCGTGATCAGTGTTCGACCACCGATTTGTTCGAGTACCGAAACCTTTTTTTTCCATAAGAAATAATGGTATTTATTTATATACGTTCCTACGCATTCCAAAATGCCCAAAATATTAATAAAACGTGTACCTAAACAACAATAATAATTTAAATGTGTACGAAATTGGTCGGAAAACTATATAAAACCATTTCAAACCGTACCTTTGAGCAGCGTTTCGATGGCATACAGGAATGGATGTGGAGGGGATGGAAGAGGGAGGTTACTGCTTGGAACGAGTGTCCCCTTCCATGAAGTGGATAGGTAGTTGTCCTTCAGGGTTTTTTTCTCTCTCCGGTAAAAGGTTGGGCAAATCTCCTTCAGGGGTTCTTTCTCTTCTGTCTCTCTTCTTTGGAGGGGAATCAGGCAGGGATGTAGCAGCTCTCCTTTCTTTTATGAAAAACATGTCAATTGTCAGCTGCTTCTTTCTCTTCTGCACTATTCTTCTAAAGTGAGACATAACATTATCATTAAAGATGTTCACTGCCCGGTCCGAACTGGCTGCCTCCCCATGCCTAGTTACGTAGTGAATACCAGTTTTGTTCCGGAATTTCTCGAACCAGCCCTTGCTTGCTTTAAAAGTAAATGACAAATCACTTTCACTAGTACTGGCACTTTTCTTCACCAATTCTTCATAAATATGAAGTGCTTTCTCGCAAATGAAAGCTTCACTTATACTTTCCCCGGCCAACTGCTTTTCTTTAGTAAATATAAGGAGCAACTTTTCTATTTCCTCAATTACTTGAGGCCTTTGCTTACTAATGGCTGTCACTCCCTGTGCAACATTAGCTTTCTTTATCACTTCCTTATTTTTCAAAAAGGTCGAAATGGTCGACTTCGCCATGCCATACTGAAAGACTAGATCAGACACTCGTACACCATTCTCGTATTTCGCAATAATTTCCTTCTTCAACTTGATCGTTGTTCTCACTGCTTCCCTCTTATCCTTCCCCTTATCACTAACATTCTTGGGGCCCATCATTATCGACAAAAAAGGGCAATAAAACGCACTAGATCACATTAAATTCTCAACACGTGTTGTCGGACTGACGATCTCTCTTGAAATGATGCTACCCGACCAGGTGAGAGTAGCCGAGATGGCCGCTCATCTCACTCGGCCACGCGTTCGGCTCTGTTTGAGTTCCGATTTTTTGTTTGAACACTGCAGGAAAAATTACTCGAATTTTTTGGTCGAACACCGATTTGTTCGAATGTATAGTCGTTCGACTACCAAGGTATCACTGTAGATATCTTTTATAAGATTTGTTTTTGTATAGTACATGGTATATAAAAACTCTCTCTCTCTCTCTCTCTCTCTCTCTCTCTCTCTCTCTCTCTCTCTCTCTTTTTTTGGAGAGACATCGCTGGACTCAGCAAAAATAAATTCCATGAGTTGGCGAAACAGGAGCTCGACCGTCTGATAACAGAGGTCACTAGTAACGTCAACCAATGTGACGGAAAAATATTCGCAGACATATTGAAACAATATGATCCAATAAACTGGAGCAAATCTGCGGAAAACATCAGCAAAATAATAGAAGAAATTCCAAAGAAAATCCAAGTGTTAAAGAGACTTATAAAGAAAGTCTACATCAATCAACACATTCCATCAAAGAACAATAAGAAGTCCAATATGGTGAATATGCTGATTGATGCAATGGGAAAAAGAATGCCAAAATGGTGTAATACATGTAAGATATGGTATTCCATTAATAATCCTCAACAATTGATTAGAAAATGTGATGCCTGTCATGTCCCAACACATCCCACATGTGCTGAAATACAGCAAAAAATAAAAAATAAAGACACAAAGGTATTCTGCTCAACATGCTTAGTCTGGATAGAAAATATAATTAAGTCGAGACTAAATCTGCAAATAGTTGAAGATAAAGAAGAGGAAGAAGAAGAAACAGAAGAAGAAGAAGAAGAAAAAGAAGAAGAGAACAATGAACAGGATATGTGTAAGGAGGCAGAAGAAATCATTGATATAACCTATGATGCCATCCAACAACATACTTATGAAGAAATAAATTACCAGATGGAAACAAATAATAGACCCAAGAGACTCTACCTGGACCTACATAATTTTAGGGAAGAGCAAGAACAAGAAAAAATAGAAAAGAAGGATATAGTCTGCAATATGCTGAAAAGAGGGAATTGCAGATTTGGCGAAAGATGCTACTACAAGCATCCAAAGATATGCCATAATTATGAAATATATGGTAAATGTGCGTATTTAGACGGATATGGAGACGAATGCAGAGATCTCCATCCACAAATATGCAAAAACCTAAAAGAAGGAAAAGGATGCATTTACAACAAAAAATGTCGATATATGCATCCTGCAACCATGAATGAAAGTAAGAAAACTCAGCAAACTGAAAAGAAAAATGAAAGCAAAAAAGAAACAAAAAAAGAAACAAAAAAGCAGGCCGTGTATATACCGCGCTTTGAACCAAGAGCCCCAAGATATGAGGCCTTTCAACCCAAACCTGCACATTTAGAGCCCAACTACAAAGAATGCATCTATAATGCCAGGGGTTGGTGCAGATATGGGGACAGTTGCAGGTATACACACACAAATAAATATGAAGGCGAAAGAGCAAATATAATAGAAAAGTTGGATTTTTTAATGGCAGAATTCCGGGAAATGAAGAAAAGAACATCATATCAGAACAGGAAGGAAGCATGGGAGAATCCATATTATTACCAATATTAAATAATGGGGATGAAACACAAACCATAATAGTAATGAATGCACAGGGTTTAGTCACGAGTAACTCTAAAAGGAAAATAGAGTTCTTAGAAGAACTAACCCAAATTGAAAAAATAGATATATTAAATATAAGTGAAACATGGTATTCCCAAGAGACTGGCAGTGATGACCAGATAAAGGGTTTCCAAACTTATAGATCAGACAGAAAAAAATAGGAATCAAGGGGGAACCGCAATATATGGAAGAGACATAAATCAAGGAAAAGTATGTGAAAAATACAGCAACACAGAATGTGAATTGATTGCGGTAGAATTTTAATTTGAAAAACTAATGAATATTGTAGTTTACAGACCCCCAAACACTAAGGAGTTTGACATAATAATAGAAAAAATAGATGATATATGTAGAAACCATAAAGACTGGAATATACTCCTATCCGGAGATTTTAACTTTCCTTTCGTGGATTGGAAAGAACGGATAGAAGAAAGTGGTTGTATGTATACATATAAAAAAGATAGTAATAGTAGCGCAGAAGATAAGAGGCAATTTGAAAAGCTTCAAGATATGCTATTAGAACATAATATGCAACAAGTAAACCACATTCCAACAAGAAAGGAAAATGTCCTAGATCTAGTATTTGTGAATGAGGTGAATTATGTTAAAGAAATAATAGTGTATAACACGGGAATTTCAGACCACAATGTCATAGAATTGATAGTTCATTCCAAAGCAAGTGATCACTGAATTAATAAAAGCACAAAACTTTGGGAAGGATATGGAAAATATAACTTTTACAGTAAGATTATAAAATGGTCAGAAATAAATGAAGAACTGAATAAAGAATGGAAAAATGTATTTATAAGTGATAATATACAGGTAAATACGGATATACTGTACAAAATACTGGAGAAAATTGTTGAAAAAATATGTACCGAAAAAAAAACAATAAACAAAAGACGTGCATACCAAGAGACAGAAGAATCTTATTTCAGAAAATTAAAAAGTGGAAGAAAAATCTTGCAAAAGAAAAAAATGTGTGGAAAATGAGGGAAATAAAATGTAAGATAGAAAATGCAGAACAAAAGATTATACAGTCGAAAGAAAATGAAAAAAGGGACTTAGAAGAAAGGACACTTCAAAATATAAAAAGAAACCCCAAAGTACTTTACTCCTATGCAAAAAAGATGAATAAAAGGAGAATAGAAATAGGCCCTCTAAGAATTGAAGGACGGCTAACGAATGAAAAAAAGGAAATATGCAACATATTAGCAGAAAAATATAAGAGTGAGTTCACCGCCAAGAATTGCGAATGAGAATAATGAAACAGAAATGAGAGAAGAAAATGTTGAATATCTAACGGATATAGATATTAATGAAGCAGATATTGTCACGGCTATAAATGAAATTAAAAATGGATCGGCAGCCGGACCAGATGGAGTTCCAGCGATTTTGTTAAAAAAAACTGCAAACACTATCGCGAAGCCCCTTGCAATACTGCTAAGACAGAGTATAGATATGAGCGAGATATATGTTAAACATAAATTAGCTTATATAACCCCTATCTTCAAAAGTGGATCAAGACTAGAGGCAAGCAATTATAGACCTGTTAGTCTAACATCACATATTATGAAAGTGTATGAGAGGGTAATAAAAAAGAAAATAATGAACCATTTGGTCAAAAATAATTTGTTTAATATGGGTCAACACGGTTTCGTACCTGGAAAAAGTACACAGACCCAACTGATAGCTCACTATGAAAACATATACAATAATATGATAAATGAAAGAGACACAGATGTGATCTATCTAGATTTTGCAAAAGCCTTTGACAAGGTAGACCATAACATATTGGAGAAAAAAATGAGAAAGCATAATATTGTGGGAAAGATAGGAAAATGGGTAAAAGAATTCCTGCAAAACAGAAAACAGATAGTGGTTGCAAATGACGAGAAATCAGATGAAGCACAGGTAATATCTGGTGTGCCCCAAGGTACGGTATTAGCTGCACTGCTATTTGTTATTATGATCTCAGACATAGACTGTGATGTTGAAAACTCCGTAGTGAGAAGTTTCGCCGATGACACAAGAATAAGTAGAGAAATTACTTGTGATGAAGATAGGAACTCACTACAAAGAGATCTAAACAAAATATATGAATGGGCGGAGATAAATAGGATGGTATTTAACTCCGATAAATTCGAATCAATAAATTATGGAAACAGAGAAGGAATGGTGTATGCATACAAGGGACCTAATAATGAGACAATCACAAACAAGGAAGCAATTAAAGACCTTGGTGTAATTTTAAATAGGAATATGTTATGCAACGACCAAATAGCAACACTGTTGGCTAAATGTAAAGCAAAAATGGGAATGTTATTCAGACACTTTAAAACAAGAAAAGCTGAACACATGATTATGCTTTACAAAACTTATGTGCGTAGTACACTCGAGTACTGCAATGTGATATGGTACCCACACTACCAAAAGGATATTGCGCAAATAGAGAGTGTACAAAGGTCCTATACTGCTAGAATAGAAGAAGTTAAGGACCTTGATTACTGGGAAAGACTGAAATTCTTAAAACTATACAGTCTAGAAAGGAGAAGAGAACGCTACATGATAATACAAGCATGGAAGCAAATAGAAGGAATTGCTGAAAACATCATGGAGCTTAAAGTATCAGAAAGAGCAAGCCGAGGTAGATTAATAGTGCCAAAAAGTATTCCAGGTAAACTGAGAAAGGCGCACAGGACATTAATCCACTACGCACCAGCATCGATAATGCAGCGACTATTTAATGTGCTGCCAGCTCATCTAAGAAACATATCAGGAGTGAGCGTAGATGCGTTTAAAAATCAGCTCGATAAATACCTAAGATGCATCCCAGACCATCCAAGACTGGAAGATGCAAAATACACCGGAAGATGTATTAGCAACTCTCTGGTGGATATACGAGGTGCCTCACACTGAGGGACCTGGAGGAACCCAAACAAAAAATAAGGCAATAAGGTAAGGCTCTCTCTCTCTCTCTCTCTCTCTCTCTCTCTCTCTCTCTCTCTCTCTCTCTCTCTCAAAAGGATATTGTACAAATAGTGTGTGCAAAGGTCCTATATTGCTAGAATAGAAGAAGTTAAGGACCTTGACTACTGGGAAAGACTGCAATTTTTAAAACTATACAGTCTAGAAAGGAGAAGACAACGCTACATGATAATGCAAGCATGGAAGCAAATAGAAGGAATTACTGAAACATCATGGAGCTAAAAATATCAGAAAGAGCAAGCCGATGTAGATTAATTGTGCCAAAAAATATACCAGGAAAATTAAGGAAGGCGCACAGGACATTAATCCATTACGCACCAGCATCGATAATGCAGCGACTATTTAATGCACTGCCAGCTCATCTAAGGAACATATCAGGAGTGAGCGTAGATGTGTTTAAGAATAAGCTCGATAAATACCTAAGATTCATCCCAGACCATCCAAGCCTGGAAGATGCAAAATACACCGGAAGATGCATTAGCAACTCTCTGGTGGATATACGAGGTGCCTCACACTGAGGGACCTGGGGGAACCCAAACATAGAATAAGGCAATAAGGCTCTCTCTCTCTCAAATGATATCTTTGTTTCTTCAAAAATTTGCGGTTAATCACTGACATAGTCGGCAATATTTTAATTTCTTGATCAACCAGGGTGCACTGTAGCAGTCATTTAGGGCAAGATAATTTGTGCAGCTTTTTAAGTATGCACGATAGTAATAAAACGCTGTAGTAAAGGGTTTAGTGTATTCATTTGCTATTAAAAACCCATCACGATTCAAATTATCCTTACTTTCTCCAATCTCGCACAATCTGTCACATCGAACGTTATAGCGGTAACTCTATTGTTTGATGACTTTGAAAACTAGTCTAGTACTTTCTGCTCTCAAGTTAATACGTTATCAAACTGACGTATAACTGAAGTAAGGGAAAGTATTTTGGTTATGGAATGGACAATTATTCTTCGTAACAGTTTAGAATTATCGTAAATTATCATACTGTCATTATGGACAGTTTGCTATTGTTAATTAAACGTAAACAAAATGGCTTTCCTGGTTTGCTATGCATGTGGGAATTTTATGGATACGGTAAATATAATATTGGTAGTAACATATTTACTAAAAGCTCTTATTATCATTAGTTATCACTTTGATCATTTATGTGTTAAACATAAGACTTACCCGGTAGTTATATATATAGCTTACGTCCCTGACGTCACGGCAGAAAATTCAAATCTCGCGCCAATCGCCGATTGGATAGCCTGGTGTACCACCCCTGCGCCCTAGCGAGGTACCTAGGAACCATTCCACGAACCTTCATATATTACCTGCCATAGCTAGCGGCAACACGTGGATATTCTGCTCGGCAGTTTGCTGATATTTACTGATTTACTTTGGTGATGTACAAAACTTTGGTTGTTGACTCCCGCTTGTTTGATTTTACTTTTGGATATTTGATACGTTTGGATTTAGAAATTTTTGACCCTTGCTTGTTGATTTCTCTCTAAAATTTTTCAAAATGGCCACCCCCCCTATAACTTTTAGGATGTGTGTGAGTGGGTGTAAGACCCAAATGGCTAAAGCTTCTCTTGATCCCTATTCGCTCTGCGTTAAATGCAGAGGTAAAGAATGTAATTTGGGTGATCGGTGTGATGAGTGTGTTCTTTTGTCAGAGAATGAATGGATTGAGTTTAATCCCTATAGGCGTAAACTTCAAAGAGATAGATTAAGACGAAGTTCTTCTCCTTCTTCAAAAGACCTCTCCTCTTCCCGTGTCACTGACCCTATTCCTTCCCCTGTAGTGGTAGATTCTGATCCCGCTACTGTAACTGCTAATGAGCCTACGCTTAAGGACATGTTGGTAGCGATTCAAGCGGTGGGCGCTAAAGTGGAAACGCTTGCGGCGGACAGAACGCAGCTAATGTCCGATGTAAAGCAGTTAAAGGGTGAAAGTGCAAGAAGTGCAGTGAAGTTATTTAGTGCTGTGGAGGGTACGCCTGCTCACGTCTGTTGTTCTCCTAGTCTTAGACCTCTTCCAAGCTCCCCAACCCCTGGGAGAAGGAATGTCGAACGGCAAAAGGAGACGAGAGGCTTTAAAACACGAGCAGACGTCCCCTCGAACGTACCTGTTGACGTTTCCCAGGACGTTCGCCTTCACCATATGAAAGGTGAGGTTAAGTTGTTTTCGTCGTCTTCGGATGATGCAATACCTAAAACAGGCTGGCGACTATCTTCCAGACCTCTTAAGAGGACCTTTGATACAGTAAGGCCAACCAACGTCCTACTAGCGCATCGTGGCCTGGCTGTAGCCATTGGGATAGTCCAGAGCGATTTCTATCTTCATTTGAGAGCTCTCCTGCTAAACGTCCTGCTAGGACGTCGGACTCTGCCAAGGATCTTGCTAAGCAGTTGTCAGAACCAGGCTTAACCTCGGTTCATGCTCCCCCACAGCCGTCAGACTGGTTTTCACCATCCAGACGTTCTGAATGCCTTATGAGCGGTGAGGAGAATGTTGTGGTGTCGTCACCGATATCACAACGAATGGATCCAAATTTGAACATGCTACAAGAGATGCAACAAAGGCTCTCTTCTTTCATGCAAAGTTACCAAGCCACAGTCAGTAAGAGAGTAGCAGTCCTAGATCCTGAACTTCAGGAAGCCTCTCTTTTGGATGCCAGGTGGCGCAAGACTGTCAGTCAAGAGGCTCTGAATGACGATCTCATTTTCGTCTCTCCCTTGAAAGGCCGTAACACTGTTCCTCTTAAGGAAAGTGAACTTGTTCGTGTGCACAAACGTCAGACATACCATCGTAGCGACAAGTGTCAAGCAGACAGACGTGACAGTGATTGTCAGGCTCGAGACAGCGAGCGGTCTGCTCAACGCGACGTGAAACGTCCTGCAGGACGTGTTCCCGAACGTGTCGTTAAGCGTGCGGTGGTTCATGATCTCGACCGTCCTTCTATACGAGGCGCCGAGCTTCCTGCTAGCTATAGCATTGAACGTCCTTTAGGACGTGATCCTGAGCGATCAACTAAGACCAGACCTAACGTCGAACGTTCTTTAAACCGAGGCGCCGAACGTTCTCTTAAGTGCAAAGATGAACTGCATTCAGGACGTGAGCTCGAACGTCCTACAAAACGAGACGTCGAACGTCCTGCTAAACAAGTCGTCGAACGTCCTAGTTCACAGGACGTCAACCGCCCTTCAAGACTCAATATCGAATGTCTTCCAGGACGTGTCACCGAGCGACAAGCAGCCAAACAGGTCGACGAGCGGCGAGCGGTATGCGGCTCTGAGCGCCAGTCAGGAAGCGACGTCAAGAGTTTTTCAGAACGCGACCCTGAGCGACCTACTTCTTCCCAGGTTGCTGGTAATTTAGAAGTGAGTCTTGATTATGAAGATGAGTGCTACGCTCTTCAGGATGACACTGATTTTAACAGAGATCATAATCAGGAGCACGTTAGTTCTGATCGTGTTGATCGCGAGCGTTTTGATGGGTGTCAAGTGGTAGGTCCGCTTGGCGACACGTGATGATCCAGGTTCTGTTGCTGTCAAAAGTCAGGATCTTCATGAGAATGACACGGTACTCAACGTTGTTGCTCCCGTTGGAGCTTTACCAGAAAAGGACATTGAGGGTCAGCTTTCTCCTGTTGAGTTTGAGGAGGTTTCAGAAGATGAAGAGTCTAACTTATATCGTCCTTCAGTAGATCTGAAAAAACTTATGAAAGTTTTCACTGAGGAATTCTCAGACTTTTTTTGTACCCGTTGCTCCACATTCTCCATCTTCCGAATTTACTCTTGGGAAGGCTTCAAAGAAGTCTCGGTTTACCAAGATGGTCTTGTCACGGTCTTCTAAGAGGGCTCTAAGACTGAGGGGTGACTGGATGCAGTCCAAGAAAGACCTAGGGAAAGCGGCTTTCGCATTTCCTCCAGCTAGACTAGCATATAGGTCTAGTATCTGGTACGAGACATAAGTTCTCGGCTTGGGGATACCTGCCTCTGCCCAGGGAGATTTCTCGAGTCTTGTAGACGCTCCTCGTCGGTCGGCCATGAGGAAGACCAAGATTTTTTGGTCTACCTCGGAGCTGGATCATCGGCTTAGGGCATATTTAGAGCCTTCGAAGTTTTTATCTTCCTTGACTGGACATTAGGAGCCTTGGGTATGAAAGTTGCTGCTTTTAAAGAAGGTGATACCTCTAACTTAGTCCACTTAATGTCCTGTATGGATAAGGCATTGCAGGACGGGTGCAATGAGTTGGCAGCACTTTTCTGCAGGGATTCTCAAGAAAAGGGCTCAGATGTGCTCATTTCTGTCACTGGGGGTTACTCCCTTCCAGAAATCTGAGTTATTATATGCTCCTCTTTCTCCCTTGCTGTTCCCTCAAGAGCTCATAAAGGAAATATCGTCTGCTTTAACACAAAAGGCCACACAAGATCTGGTCTCTAAGACAGCTAGAAAGGTCCTCCCATCTTCTTTTTCCAGCCGCAAACCTAAGGAAGAAACAACTTTTCCTAAGTTCTCCCAGCCCTTTCGAGGGAGGTCTTCCAGCAGGGGTAGCTCCAGACCCGATGCAAGAAGAAATAAGAGGGGAGGCTTCAGATCAGGGCGAAGCAGAGTCTGACTACTTTCGCCTTCAGGCAGTAGGAGCCAGACTACTCAACTTCTGGCGAGCGTGGGAGAAGAGAGGAGCAGACGGTTGGTCAATACAGATTTTGAAGGAGGGTTACAAAATACCCTTTATAGGGAATCCTCCTTTGGTCTTAGCTCCAGTGGATCTCTCTCCCAGATACAAAGAGGAGGCAAAGATACAAGCATTATTTATTCAAGTGTCTCTAATGTTGGAGAAGGGGGCCATAGAAAGAGTACAGGACATACATTCTCCAGGCTTTTACAACCGCCTGTTCCTGGTACCCAAGAACTCGGGGGATGGCGTCCAGTCCTGGACGTGAGTGCATTGAACAAGTTCGTCCAGAAGACGAAGTTCTCAGTGGAGACTTCGAAATCAGTTCTTGCTGCAGTAAGGAAAGGCGACTGGATGGTCTCATTAGACCTCCAGGACGCTTATTTTCACATCCCAATTCATCTGAACTTCATGCATTATCTAAGATTCGTATTCAAGTGGGAAGTTTTTCAATTTCGAGCCCTATGTTTCGGCCTCAGCACCGCCCCGCAAATATTTACGAAACTCGATCTCAACGTAGCAAAGATTCTCCACTCAAGGGGCATCAGAGCCTCCCTGTATCTCGACGATTGGCTTCTCAGAGCTCACTCATACGATCACTGCCTGAAGGATCTCCAGACAACTTCGAGTCTTACGAAAGAACTGGGTCTTCTTGTCAACAAGGAAAAGTCTCTCTGGATTCCATCACAAGAGATTCTTTATTTGGGAATGACGATTCGGAGTCGTGTTTTTCGGGTTTTTCCGTCTCCTTTAAGGATAGAGCAAGCCAGTTTGAAAATCCGATCTTTTCTAAGGAAAAGTATGTGTTCAACGAGGAAGTGGATGAGTCTAGTAAGAACCCTCTCTTCCTTGGAACAATTTGTTCCTCTAGGAAGACTGAACCTTCGTCCTCTCCAATTCGACCTCAATCACAATTGGAACAAGGAGAAGGACCTAGAGACAATGAGCATTCCAATTACGGAATCCATCAAAAACTGCCTTCGGTGGTGGGACGAACCAGACAAGTTCCAAGAAGGTCTCGACTTCACTCAAAAGAACCCAGACCTTGTGTTATGTTCCGAAGCCTCGGACTCGGGTCGGGAGCAACTCTGGACAAGTTGGAAGCTTCGGGGCTGTGGTCAGAGACCTAGAAAAACTTCCATATCAATCAAAAAGAATTGTAGGCAGTCCTGTTAGCCCTCAGAAGTTTTGAAGGGTCAGTTCTAAACAACGTGGTACAAGTCAATGCCGACAACACGACGGCATTGACTTAAATTGCCAAACAAGGGGGAACTCGGTCGATATCTCTTTGCGAAACTGTGAAGAATCTCCTTTTGTGGGGAAAGGAGAGGAATGTGGTCCTGATGACAAGGTTCATCCAAGGAGAGAAGAACGTAATGGCAGACAGCCTCAGCAGAAGAGGTCAGATCCTGTCCAGAGTGGACACTCCATCAACAAGTATGCAAGATTCTGTGGCGACTTTGGGGTCGACCATGGATAGACCTTTTCGCGACATCAAAAACAAAGAGGTTAGAGGCGTATTGCTCTCAGTACCAGATCTAGAAGCAGTCCACATAGATGCATTTCTGTTGGATTGGACCAATCTAGACACGTACGCTTTTCCACCATTCAAGATCCTGTACAATGTGGTACAAAAGTTTATAGCAACCGAAGGGACCAGAATGACTCTAGTGGCCCCCTTTTGGCCCTTAAAAGAATGGTTCACAGAGGTACTGGAATGGATGGTAGACACTCCAAGAAGCCTTCCATTAAGAGTAGATTTACTCAAACAACCACTTGGAAAGATTCCATCAAAGTCTCCAAAGTCTTCAGCTGACTGCCTTCAGACTATCGAAAAACTCACTAGAGCTAGAGGTTTTTCGAAGGAGGCAGCTCAAGCCATTGCAAGAGCAAGAAGGACATCAACTATCAGGGTTTATCAATCCAAGTGGGAGGTTTTTAGAGAGTGGTGTAGAGTCAACTCTTTTTCCTCATCCAGTACCTCTGTAGCTCAAATTGCGGACTTCCTGCTCCACCTTCGAAGGAAGCGCAACTTTTCTTCCTCGACTATTAAGGGATACAGGAGCGACTGTATTCAGGGACAGAAACCTGGACCTTTCAAACAAAAAGGATCTGCAAGAACTTTTTAAATCCCTTGATACAACAAAGCAACGGCACCAAGATTCACCAGCTTGGAATCTGGATATGGTTTTAAAGTTTCTTATGAGTGACAGATTTGAGCCCTTACATTCAATTTCCTTGAAGGACCTTACTATGAAGACTCTGTTTTTGGTTAGTCTCGCAACAGCCAAAAGAGTTAGCGAAATCCATGGGTTTAGCAAGAACGTTGGTTTTCGAGATGGTAAGGCTGTCTGTTCCTTACAGTTAGGCTTTCTCGCCAAAAATGAACGCCCTTCGCAACCTTGGCCCAAGGCTTTTGAAATTCCGAATCTTTTGGATTTAGTTGGCGAGGAGTTGGAAAGAGTCCTATGCCCAGTAAGAGCTCTGAGGTTCTACCTGGACAGAACAAAAGATTTACGAGGCAATTCGGAAGCTCTATGGCGCTCAGTCAAAAAGCCCACGTTGCAGATGTCAAAGAATGCCTTGTCATTTTTTATCAGGCTCTTGATTAAAGAAGCTTATGCTCATTATAATGAATCAGACCTTGGACTTCTAAAGGTTAAGACTCACGAAGTCAGAGCCGTGGCAACGTCAGCAGCATTCAGACAGTATAGATCGTTGCAAAGCATAATGGGCACAACCGTTTGGAGGAGCAAATCTGTGTTCACTTCACATTATCTGAAAAGTGTTCAGACTCGTTACTAGAACTGCTACACTCTGGGTCCATTCGTAGCAGCGAGTGCAGTAGTGGGTGAAGGATCCACCACTACGTTCCCATAATCCTAATAAACTTTTCTTCTCTTTGAACTTTTGTTTTTATGGTTGTTTGTGGAGATTGTGTCAGTCTTCGACAATAATTGATTTTAGTCAGGGTGGTCAATTTTGTTCCTTGAGAGCGCCCGGAACTGGTTATTGGAGGAGGTTCTGTCACAATGAGGTATATACACCGGTTTGACAGTCCCTAAGAGATCTTCAGCCCCCTGGGAGGATCGCTGGATCTCATAAGGCTAGCAGACATAATGAGGCAGAGGATCATTGAAGTCAGCTTCCTTATTACTTATCAGGTACGAACCCTTAAGTTTGTTTTGATTAACTTTTAAGCAGAATTCTAACTATATTGGCTGTCTCTAACCCTCCACCAAAGGTGTTAATCAGCTATATATAACTACCGGGTAAGTCTTATGTTTAAAAATGGTATTTTCATTATAAAATAAATTTTTGAACATACTTACCCGGTAGTTATATATAATTAAATCCCCACCCTCCTCCCCTCTAGAGACTAGAGGCATGGAATATATGAGGGTTCCTGGAATGGTTCCTAGGTACCTCGCTAGGGCGCAGGGGTGGTACACCTGGCTATCCAATCGGCGATTGGCGTGAGTTTTGAATTTTCTGCAGTGACGTCAGGGACGTAAGCTATATATATAACTACCGGGTAAGTATGTTCAAAAATTTATTTTATAAAATAAATACCATTTTAATGCATTCCTTTTGCTCATTATGATCGACGATGAAGCGTACAGTAAACAAACGTAAGGTTTTCGTTTTAGATGGCTGGTTTAGGAAAAATATTATATAAAACACATTCATTTCCTTTATTTCTAAGTTCTAGGAAAAATTAAGCCAAACAATATTAGTAATAGCAAAATCATTATACAATCAATACTTGGTAAGATAGCTGTTGCTCCAAAAACTAACTCAAACACAGATGTGTAAATGCGTTTATTTGTTCATTATGATTAGAGATGAACATAAACAAAACAATGGTTTACGATTTAGATGGTGTGCTTTTTGACGTGTTTAGGAAACCCATAATATAAAATCTCTTTTCTTCGTTAAATTTGGATTTTCAATGATACAACAAAAGCTAGTCTTTACATTAATAGTTTTCTTTTCACAAGTCATCTTATATAACAGATATGACTTAAATTCATTAAAAATTGTCTTAATTTTAGGTCTTGTTATGAAGGTAAATATAACGTATTTACATCTATCCTGGTTGTAAATTTAACCTTTTTTCAAGTTATTAAAGCTTTAAAACATTTTAAATGTTTTATTTATTCATATGAACAATTTAATATTAGAAAAAATACAGTATAGTTTATAGAAAGTATTGGAAATGGGTTATAAAAACGTTTGGATAGGTAAGTTTCCGTTTGCCGTGGCCCTAATGAAATTATTCCTGTTAAGTTTCGATATATGCGATTTTCCATTTATGCAAGCAAAATTCGGGACCCTACTATATAAAGTCACTGAAGCACCATGAGATATCGACGGATTCTTCTGCATGGTTTCATAGGAAGAGCAGCGCTGTACCAAAACCCGACCTGACCCGGGAAAGTGTTTCGGTATGATTTATAGTAGCTCACGCTCCTGCTACCAAGCACAAGCATGACTTGTCATGATGTTGGCAGTGGCCCTTATTCCTTTCCTGCCATTGGACATTCCTGGGATGCTTTAGTGACACCCATGTCAAATACTGCCCCAGTACCTACTGTGATAGTGTCTATGTGGGGGGATTATTCAAGTATGTTCTCACCTCGTATGTAAAATGAAAAGTTACGTGTAGGGAATGCTTCCTTTCCCAAATATGTGTTTCTGTACGCAATACAGGTTGACATTTGCTACCAATGCTTGGTCTTGTACAAGACTGGGCATGTGCACCCTCGTGCAAGATGCTTCATGCTGTTCTCATCCTCTTCCTTCTTCAGAAAGATCCAGAGATGACAACCGACCCGAAGATGCAAGATAATGTGTTTACGATCAGTGAGCACGGTAAGACTGCTCTCAACAAGATCTCTCTCCAAGAGACAATCCTTCAAGTTCGCTGCACATCACTAACCCCGTGATCATGATGCAACTGATATTACCTCTCTTCAAAAAGGCACTACCTCCTTCCTTTAAGTCTGCAACACCTCGGATGAATAGCCCAATGTTCTCATCGCAGGCATCATCGTTGCCAGGTTTAGGGGAGGAATCCTATGCTAGGGAGACAATGGTTGTACCTGTCATGATGGAGGTACACAATCCTAATAGCTTTCCATTTATCAATCGGAAAGGAGGGGGACCACCATCTCTCTCCCCTCCACTGAGAAATGCAAAAATTCCTATGGCAATTAGTTACAATATTTTATCTGAATAAGATAATGAACCTTCAAAAGATTTAAATATATTATTATTATTATTATTATTATTATTATTATTAAATACTAAGCTACAACCCTAGTTGGAAAAGCAGGATGCTATAAGCCCAGGGGCCCCAACAAGGAAAATAGCCCAGCGAGGAAAGGAAACAAGCAAAAATGAAATATTTTAAGAATAGTAACATTAAAATAAATATTTCCTATATAAACAATAATAACTTCAACAAAACAAGGGAAAGAGAAACTAGATAGAATGGTGTGCCCGAGTGTACCCTCAAGTAAGAGAACTCTAACCCAAGATAGTGGAAGACCATGGTATAGAGGCTATAGCACTACCCAAGAATAGAGAACAATGGTTTGATTTTGGAGTGTCCTCCTAGAAGAGCTGCTTACCATAGCTAAAGAGTCTCTTCTACCCTTACCAAGAGGAAAGTAGCCCCTGAACAATTACATTGCTGTAGATAACCCCTTGGATGAAGAGGAATTGTTTGGTAATCTCAGTGTTGTCAGGTGTATGAGGACAGAGGAGAATCTGTAAAGAATAGCCCAGACTATTCGGTGTCTGTGTAGGCAAAGGGAAAGTGAACCGTAACCAGAGAGAAGGATCCAGTGTAGTACTGTCTGGCCAGTCAAAGGGGCCCCTAACTCTCTAGCGGTAGTATCTCAACGGGCGGCTGGTGCCCTGGCCAACCTACTACCTACTAAAGATTAATGCTGAGATTCACCATCCCCCTTGACAAATAAATTAGAAGGCTGCTAAGAAAAACATCGCCTTCCTGTGAACCTGTCCAGGGCGCAAGGGTGCCGCATGCGGTACTTTCATGTCTTCGTTGGAGACCGACCTGCATTGCGTGTCCTTCGTGCAGAAGACATAGCTGCGGGCAGGGTTTTCCCTGCGCAGAGGGTAGGGATTGGTCTGCCTTCCAATGGTAGAAATTTGGATGCTGTAGGAAAAAGAAGGCCAAGCGCGATCTTTCTCCCTTAGGGACGAGGAAAGCGCGGTCGTCTTCGTCTCGCACCATCAACTCTCTTTCAAAAGCTCCTCGCTTGCACTCTTCCGAGGGACGATCAAGTAGGAGCATAGACCGACTAACTCCATAGTAACCCCGGGGTACTGGGTGGGTTGTTGCTTCCCTTAGAGGAGCAACTTCACCTCCAGCTGCCGTGGAACCATTCTCCTCCTCTTCCTTTTGTTCTACAAAGGAAGTATTACGAGATCGAAGGGAACCTCATTCCACCATGTCCCTCGACCTTTCAGTAGGGTCTCTAACGAAGGGTCTCCCAACTCAAACCCTCTCCTCTGAGGGCCTCCCTCTCAGCAGTTGAGCTCCTGAACATAGAGTGAGGCGCAAAGTACGCCATGCAGGCTGCTTTGTGGCTTGATATATGGCTAGGATCCTTGGGCTTCATGGTCTGCTCCCATGATCTCTCGAAGGAGGCGGCCAGGAAGACTTTGTAGTCTTTCCTGTTGTCGGGTACTTGAACTCTTGAGTTCCTGCCTTAGCACGTTATCTTGTGGGCAAATGCTATACTCAAGAGAAAGGACGCCATCATCGGGAAATTTCACAAGCAGGTGCTGAAGGGGGAACCCATCTCCCGGCTGAGGAAATACACCATTGAGGGTTCTTCTCTCTTCATTCCAGAGGAGATAAAGACTGCTGCTGAGCGATGGAAGAAATCGTCAAACAATTCTCTCCTCCATAGGGCCATGACATCGAGGCCCTATGGTAGACCTTCCCAGTCATTTTGAACATAGCAAGTTCCTTCCTCTTCTGATCCTTCAGCTTCTAGATTTTCCAGACCTTCAAAGGTGTCTTGAGCGGCTCTTTCCTTTTAAAGGCCAGAAAGGGACCGGGTCCTTCAGAGGAAAGAAGGGAGGTGGCCGAGGTGGTCACTCCCATTAGGAATGGCACTCCTCACCTACCACCTGTGGGAGGATGCCTAAAGCGCCACTGGCAGAGGTGGCAGCTTCACGGGGCAGAATTCTGGGTGGTCGAAGTGATCGCCCTAGTGTATCGCGTCCCATTCATTCAACCTCTCCCTCCTCTTAACTTGGAATCAGGTGCATCTAAGCTTCTATGCAAAGGGATCCGCAAAGGAGCTGGCCCTCAGGGCAGAAGTACAGACCATGCTGCAGAAGGGCATTCTCCAAGAGGTTGCGGACAGGTCCCTAGGCTTCTACAGTTAAATTTTAATGGTGAAAAGGTGACAGGAGGCTGGAGACCAGTCATCGATCTCTCTCCTCTGAACAAGTTGTCTCAGAATGGAGACAGCAGACAGTCATTCAAGCGGTTCGTCCAAGGGACTTCTTGTACACGCTGGATCTGAAGGACGCATACTTCCAGATTCCAATTCATCCTTCTTCAAGGAAGTATCTAAGAATCATACATGAGGAAAAGATATACCAGTTCAAGGTTTTATGCTTCGGTCTCGTGACAGCTCCTCAGGTATTAGCCAGTGTTCGCCACAGTGTCATCTTGGGCTCACAGGAATGGCATCCGTCTCCTCAGATATATGGACGACTGGCTAATGCTGGCAGACTCGGAGATAACCCTTATTTATCACCGAGACATGCTTCTCGAGTTTTGTCGTGATAAATCACGAGAAGTCATTACTGCAACCTTCACAAAGACTGGTATACCTTGGTATGATAGACACTGTCCAAGAGAAAGTCTTCCCATCAGACGAAAGAGTATACAGACTGAGGGAAGTGGACGCGCCCTTCTTCATAAAAGAAGTCCTTCCGGCTTATTGTTGGTCGAGTCTGTTAGGCCATCTAACCTCGCTCGTCCTTCTACAGTAATACCTTGACATACGAGTGTCCCAACATATGAGAAACTTGAGATACGAGGAAAGATTTGAGCAAATTTTTGCCCTGAGATACGAGACAAATTTGAGATACGAGGATACGAGACGGTTCCCTAGGTGGCCGATTGTGCGAGAGGCTGCTCACCGGACAGCATTGCTCGCTCTTTACTGTCGGATCTCAGTCGCGTAAAGTTATCTCTGAGCATCAGCCGTAGTGTTTGCATTTTTTATGTGATTTTTGCATTAATCAGTACAGAATTAAGTGAATAAGCAATGGGTCCAAAGCAAGCGAGTGCAAACAAGGGTAGTGAAAAGAAAGAGCGTATGGTGACAATCGAGATAAAGCATGAAATAATTGAAAAACAGAGTGGTGTACGAGTGACTGAGCTGGCTCGCCAATATGAGAAGAGTACATCAACAATGTGTACCATCCTCAAGCAGAAGGATGCTATAAAGAGCACCAAGCCTTCCAAAGGACTAACCATCCTTTCCAAGCTCCGCAGTGATATTCATGACGAGATGGAGAGGCTTCTTTTAACATGGATAAAGGAGAAACAGTTGGCGGGAGATAGCGTGACCTAGACGATCATCTGTGAAAAGGCCAGCAGAATCTATGATGACTTGAAGGGAAAGTAAGCAGCTGAGAGATGGGAGACTTCAACGCCATCGGAAACCTTGAAAGCCAGTCGTGGCTGGTTGGATAATTTAAAAAAATGGACTGGGATACACTTGGTTGTGAGGCATGGGGAAGCAGCAAGTTCCGACTTGAAAGCCGTGGCGGACTATGTCAAAACCTTTGCCTCAGTTATTGCAGAACAAGTATACATCCCCCAACAAGTGTTCAACTGCGATGAAACTGGCCTTTTCTGGAAGATGGCCAGGAGGACATTCATCACGGCAGAGAAGAGACTACTGGGCCATAAACCCATGAAGGACCGGTTAACTCTAGCCTTGTGTGCCAATGCCAGCGGTAACTGTAAGGTCAAGCCACTGCTGGTGTACCACTCAGAAAACCCACGTGCTTTCAAGAGCCAAGGGATCTTGAAAGAAAAACTACAAGTGATGTGGCGCGCTAATGCTAAGGCTTGCGTTACGCGGCATGTCTTCACAGAATGGGTTAATCTGTGCTTTGGTTCGGCAGTCAAAAAATATTTGGCCGAGAAAAGCCTGCCAATGAAATGTCTCTTGGTCCTCGACAATGCCCCTAGTCACCCTCCTGGTCTCGAAGAGGATATTCTTGATGACCACAGGTTCATCAAGGTCCTTTATCTCCCGCCCAACACTACGGCACTCCTCCAGCCCATGGATCAACAAGTAATTTCCAACTTTAAAAAACTGTACACGAAGCATTTGTTCAAGAAATGCTTCGATATCACAGACAACACCAATCTTACCCTTGGTGAATTTTGGAAGGAACATTTCAATATCATCCATTGCTTAAAAATTATTGACGATGCATTATAGTGTCACAAGAAGAATTCTTAATTCAGCATGGAAGAAATTGTTTCCTGAAAGAGCAGTCCGACATTATTTAGAGAGGACTTTGTCTTGCCATCCTGGTATCGCCAACCTTTTTGTCAGTACTGGACAAAAGAAAAAGTGTGTAACCAAGAACACAATATCTTTTTGGTTATGAGAGCTTATAAATCTTCAGGAGAAGGGTCCCAAGAGCATGATATCTGTGGTGTTGCTGCAACCCTAGCATTCTGCAAGAACAACCAGGTATTGCAGGTGCTTAAGCAGGAGTCTGTAGTTTTTCCTAACTACAGTATATAAACAAGTCCTTTACTTTACATTGCCTGCCTCAGGCACCCCACAAGTCCGAGATTAAGGTCAAAGTGAAGGTTATTACACCTGACGAGTGGGTTTGTTCTACCCTCCACCCGTCAGTTGTTACTAACTACCTCTCAAAAGTTTAAACTGCCATTCTGGTTTTGTTGAAGCCATACTCCTATTGAAGGACCCAGGTTTCTAAAGTTAGGTTATATACAAATTACAGCAATACCCCTCTTTATATAGGTTTGTCATGTCAATTTTGACTTTAAACCACTCATCATTAAGTATCAAATACATAAAAAAATCCACGTTATTCCATTTTACCCGACTGCTTTAGTTTGGTTTCTATTTCGTTCAATATTGATGAAGTGCTGTAATGTACAGTACTGTGTTTCACATGGAACTTTATTAACCTTTATACCTTTTGCTAAAAGCTCTGAATGCAATTAAAATACATATTAAAAATCAGTTGCCAAGCAAAATCTAACAGGAGCAGCACAAGAAAAAAATAAAAAATAAAGGGAGATAAACAGGAAATATTAACAACAGGATACTTATAAGACAAAAATATGTACAATGAGAAATAACAAGGAATAAAAAAATTAAAAAACCTTGAATAAGAAGTTATCTCAAAGCACAGTGATGAATGCATGGAGAAAGATTTTTACTTTTGCAAGTTACTCAATTAAATGGTTAGAATACATGGAATGAGGTTAGGCTGGGTCAGGCCAGATGGAGGGGTGATGTTCAGTTTGATGATTTTATTGATGTGACGAGATCATCTCACAATGGATATGGCAACTTATGACTAATAGTTTTTCATAAATAATGTCTGATGATGGTTAAGGGTATTCATACTAGATAAGGCAAATTATGACTAAAATTTTTTAATAAACTAGCTACTCTTCACATTGAAAAGTATGACAAGAATGCACTTTTGAATTTTACAAGGAAAGATTCTGTAATCCTAGTGTCTTGAAAGAAAAATTACAATGAAGCAAAACAGCTTGAGAAGTTGGTGATTGAGGGGGATAATTGGGTTGGATAGCAGAAGGAACACTAATTTTTTTTTTAGGTATCGGTAAATTGAAGCTGTTCGCTGCTAATAGAAGTTATTAGGAAAATAATAGATTTTGCTCTTGAACTTTAAGTAAAAAATAGTGATTTCATCAAATCACTTGAGACTTCTTGATATGAGGGAGAGATAGAGGTACAATCTGCATTATGATGTTCGTGGTGGTTTTCCTGAATTTATCTAAGATGATCAGCAAAACTTATTTGCTATAAGTAAATTAGTCTTGAAACTTCAATATATTTTTAGTGGTTTTTCTTTTGCAGAATCCACAGCATCCCATGTTTTCAGCTTCCCAGATGTCAGATTCTCTTCTTAGTCAGTTGAATACCAGTGCAGGGAGCTCAGCATCTCCAAAAGTTGGTCCTCCTATCACCGATGAAGCGGGATTGCAAGATTTCCTAACCCAGTACAAAGAAAAAGAAAAGTTACGCCAGATCAGTGAGTGGATGGGTTTTTTTAAGTTTAGATTTATTTAGCGCAGATTTCTTTTATTTACTTATGCTTTGTTTACCTTTGTTACCCTTTTCTCCTTACAAGGGAGTGAATCATACCAGTTTGTACCAATCAGCATCCAAATGCCCTTGCTACGCATACTGTATTCAGTTCTCGTATGATAATTCAGCTGCCAATCATTTTTCAGTGTGACACTCCAAAGCATAAAAGTGTATCTTTATCATGCTTCCAGGATAAGGGTAGAAAGTTGTCTATTCTGTTGTGCCTTCATATTTTGTCTGCTTTTTCATTCATGTAGTACTATTTTTCTTAGGTTTCTCAATTTTTGACTAATTCAGTTGTGTTTGTAATTTTTAGTGTCTGTTCTTACCCTTCACAGTGTTAATCGTGAGCATCCAGCCTTTTAATAATTTTTGGGGTTTAGTATTGTCATTTATTCATTACACGACATTAACATCTTTAAAGGTACCCCAGCCTCTGGCCCAGGTCGGTCTTATTTATTCCTCGCCTTCCCATTCTGAGTGTGTTGATGACAGGATCCAATTTCTTGTCTCTTCTATAGTAATGATTTCATGTCAATAATATTTATTCAGTTTCTTATAAATATCTAATGATTATGCCAAATTGAAAAGGATATACTATAAAATTTTATCCTATACAGTATAGCCCCCTGTGGGCGCGGGGGCATAAAAACAAGAATAGCGCCAACGTTATCCCTGCGTGTCGTAAGAGGCGACTAAAAGGGACGGGACAAGGGGGCTAGGAACCTCCTCTCATGTATCTACATCCTGTGAGACATCGACAAAGAGATGGAGCAGGGGGGAGAGTGACTGCTCCCCGCACTCTAGTTTTGGGGTGTTTGAATGTGCGTGGATGTAGTACGATAGAGAGTAAAAGATGTGAAATTGGAAGTATGTTTAGGAATAGAAGGATGGATGTATTGGCCTTGTGTGAGACGAAGATAAAAGGAAAGGGTGAAGTGATGTTTGGTGAAATGTCTGTTAGAGTGACTGGGATTGAAAGGGGAAGAGCGAGAGAGGGTGTGGCTTTATTGCTGAGTGAATGGATGACAGGTAAAGTATTGGAATGGAAGGAGATATCATCTAGGTTAATGTGGGTAAGGGTTAGGTTGGGTAGGGAATGTTGGGCGTTTGTCAGTGCGTATGGGCCAGGTAGTGAGAAAAGTGAAGAAGAGCGGAATGAGTTCTGGAATGAATTAACTAGGTGTGTAGAAGGACTGGGTAGAAGGAATTATGTAGTTGTCATGGGTGACTTAAATGCTAGAGTGGGCGCTGGAGAGGTAGAAGGTGTCATTGGGAAGTATGGCGTACCAGGTGAAAATGAGAGTGGTGAGAGACTGGTAGATGTGTGTTGAGCAAGAGATGGTGATAAGTAATAGCTTTTTCAAAAAGAAAGATAAAAATAAGTATACATGGGTAAGAGTGGCAAATGGAAGAGTGGTAGAAAGGGCATTAATGGATTATGTGTTGATAACTAAAAGAATGTTTGGAAGATTGAAAGACGTGCACGTGTTTAGGGGTATGGCTAACGGTATGTCTGATCATTTTTTGGTGGAAGGAAAATTAGTTGTAGCAAAAGAATGGGGGAATAGATTAGGTGGATGTAAAAGGGAGCTAGTGAGGGTTGAAGAGTTAATAAAACCGGGGGTAAAAAGTAAACATCAGGAAAGGTTGAAAATGATATATGACGAAGTGAAAGTAAGAGAAACTGGCAATTTAGAGGAGGAGTGGAAGTTAGTAAAAGAAAATTTTGTTGGGATTGCAAGTGATGTGTGTGGAAAGAAGGTTGTTGGAGGCAGCATGTGGAAGGGCAGTGAATGGTGGAATGAAGGAGTGAAGGTAAAAGTGGAAGAGAAAAAGAGGGCTTTTGAAGAATGGCTGCAGAGTAATAGTATAGAGAAGTATGAAAAATATAAAGAGAAAAATGTGGAAGTAAAGCGCAAGGTACGTGAGGCAAAGAGGGCAGCTGACCTGAGGTGGGGTCAGCGATTGGGTCAGTCATATGAAGAGAATAAGAAGTTTTGGAAAGAAGTGAAGCGAGTAAGAAAGGCTGGCTCAAAAATTGAAGAGACAGTGAAAGATAGAAATGGAAGGTTGCTAAAAGGAGAGGAGGCAAGGAAAAGATGGGCGGAATATTTTGAAAGTTTACTGAATGTTGAGGATAATAGGGAGGCAGATATAATTGCTGTTGCAGGTGTTGAGGTGCCAGTGATGGGAGATGAGAATGAGAGAGAGATTACAATAGATGAAGTGAGGAGAGCACTAGATGAAACGAGAGTAGGAAAAGCATCTGGTATGGATAGTGTGAGAGCTGAGATGTTGAAGGAGGGGGGTGTGACTGTACTTGAATGGTTGGTGAGATTGTTTAATATGTGTTTTGTGTTGTCAATGGTACCAGCAGATTGGGTTTGTGCATGTATTGTACCACTATATAAGGGTAAGGGAGATGTGCATGAGTGTTGTAATTCAAGAGGTATTAGTTTGTTAAGCGTAGTTGGAAAAGTGTATGGTAGAGTATTGATTAATAGGATCAAGGATAAAACAGAGAATGCAATCTTAGAAATACTGGTTGGTTTTAGAAGAGGTAGTGGTTGTATGAATCAGATTTTTACAGTTAGGCAGATATGCGAGAAATATTTAGCAAAAGGTAAGGAGGTGTATGTTGCGTTTATGGATCTGGAGAAAGCGTATGATAGAGTTGATAGGGAAGCAATGTGGAATGTGATGAGGTTATATGGAGTTGGTGGAAGGTTGTTGCAAGCAGTGAAAAGTTTCTACAAAGGTCGTAAAGCATGTGTTAGGATAGGAAATGAAGTGAGTGATTGGTTTCCGGTGAGAGTGGGGCTGAGACAGGGATGTGTGATGTCGCTGTGGTTGTTTAACTTGTATGTTGATGGAGTGGTGAGAGAGGTGAATGCTCGAGTGCTTGGACGAGGATTAAAACTGGTAGATGAGAATGACCATGAATGGGAGGTAAATCAGTTTTTGTTTGCGGATGATACTGTACTGGTTGCAGACACAGAAGAGAAGCTTGGACGATTAGTGACAGAATTTGGAAGAGTGTGTGAGAGAAGGAAGTTGAGAGTTAATGTGGGTAAGAGTAAGGTTATGAGATGTACGAGAAGGGAAGGTGGTGCAAGGTTGAATGTCATGTTGAATGGAGAGTTACTTGAGGAGGTGGATCAGTTTAAGTACTTGGGGTCTGTTGTTGCAGCAAATGGTGGAGTGGAAGCAGATGTACGTCAGAGAGTGAATGAAGGTTGCAAAGTGTTGGGGGCAGTAAAGGGAGTAGTAAAAAATAGAGGGTTGGGCATGAATGTAAAGAGAGTTCTATATGAGAAAGTGATTGTACCAACTGTGATGTATGGATCGGAGTTGTGGGGAATGAAAGTGATGGAGAGACAGAAATTGAATGTGTTTGAGATGAAGTGTCTAAGGAGTATGGCTGGTGTATCTTGAGTAGATAGGGTTAGGAACGAAGTGGTGAGGGTGAGAACGGGTGTAAGAAATGAGTTAGCAGCTAGAGTGGATATGAATGTGTTGAGGTGGTTTGGCCATGTTGAGAGAATGGAAAATGGCTGTCTGCTAAAGAAGGTGATGAATGCAAGAGTTGATGGGAGAAGTACGAGAGGAAGGCCAAGGTTTGGGTGGATGGATGGAGTGAAGGAAGCTCTGGGTGATAGGAGGATAGATGTGAGCGAGGCAAGAGAGCGTGCTAGAAATAGGAATGAATGGCGAGCGATTGTGACGCAGTTCCGGTAGGCCCTGCTGCTGCCTCCAATGCCTTAGATGACCGCGGAGGTAGCAGCATTAGGGGATTCAGCATTATGAAGCTTCATCTGTGGTGGATAACGGGAGGGTGGGCTGTGACACCCTAGCAGTACCAGCTGAACTCGGTTGAGTCCCTTGTTAGGCTGGGAGGAACGTAGAGAGTAGAGGTCCCCTTTTTGTTTTTGTTTCTTTGTTGATGTCGGTTACTGCCCAAAATTGGGGGAAGTGCCTTGGTATATGGATGTACAGTATACATAGAATTATAATTTTCCTTCACTGTATGACATCCACTAACTTCAGTTTCCAGTGAGGGTACTAACATTCCAATTTCCAATTCTTATCTCTTTTCTTTATCCAACTCTTTCTCCTCACTTACTTCTTTACCCACTGTTGTGAATTCTGCAGAACCCTTTGCATATTTCTCACTTCTGTCAAAGTGTATCGCAGTGCATCACTTACGGGTATGCCCCTAGCCCTATCACTTCTGTCGGGGTACTGCAGCGCATTGCTTATGGGTATGCCCTAGCCTTATTGCATTCCTTTATTGACTCGAGATTTATTATTTAGGTTTTTCCATTGTTGTCATGCACAGTTGGCTAGACCAGGCAGTAACTTTTCCTCATTTTATTGGCATGAGACCAGCAGGGAATTGCTTGTTCCCTCACTGGCTGGGTTCTAAGCGGTACACAAGCATACAAATTCATCTCTATTTTCGAGCATTGTATTGATCTGAGAAAAAAAATTTCTCTTCCCATGTGCATTTTTGTGGACAAGAACTAACGAGACTAGCAGGCGTTGCCAGAAATCAGTCACACAGTATAGTACCCATATGCTACCGATGTAGTGTCCAGTCTTTATACCCAGTTTTGTTTTGTCTTAGTTTGTAACCCCCCTCCCTTGCTCATATGCTACCTTTCCCCTAGTTTGTAACCCCCCTCCCTTGCTCATATGCTACCTTTCCCCTTTTTGAGCAGCTTCCGTAGAAAAATTATCTCTTGCATACATATTTGTAGTTGTTCTTTGTCGACTTGTGATAGCTATTGTTCATCATAAAGACATTTTGTGCTCAGTTGTAAAGTTAACAGTACAATACTGTGACAATGGCCCCCAAGATGAATAAGAAAGTTGTTAAGGAGGCAATGATTGTGCAAGGGCCACCTGCAGAAACTATACATTCATACTTCAACACCCACAATTAATACATTTACAAAAGATATCAAAGTATTGGACGCTGCAGAACTGGTACTGCCATTGACAGATCAATGGCAACATGTTCTTAATACTGAAAGTTTTTTCTTTATATGGCTTTATGAGATGCAGTTAAGTGGTAAGAGTACTGAAAGCATTACTTGTGAAAAAGTAGTGGAATTAGGGCTGTAAAAGGTTTAGCATTAAGAAAATGTGGAGGAGATTTCAAATGAGGAGGGACACTGACAAACCTCAAGCTTCAAGTGAATATTTACAAGTAAAAAGATAACATCCTTAGAATATATGTCTCCTAGTATCCATGGAATTCTGCAAATTGGCTGATTAAGGCATGCTACGGAAGAATATTTCATATTTCCTAAAAGAAACGATTATTATTAAAACATTTGTTTTTAGTGTATAAAATAAGCTGTATTTCTGTTTAAGAAAGAATAAAGATGAAACACAATTCGTAAGTTTTAACAGTTTAAATAATAATTCACTCACTGGTCACGTATCGGCATTCATCATCTACCGCTTTCTTAGATGTTCGAAACAAATGGTTTTGGTGACAGTAGCATTGTAATACTATAAGATAAAATTTATTTGTTCCATAACTGAAATACAAACCACGCTATTTAATATGGGTAATTACTTTCGGCGTAGCTGAAATGATGAGCCATTAGATTTTTAACGAGGGTTTACTACCCCACGGCTAGTTAGCGGGGGTAGGGAGGGGTAGCTTGGTACCCCGCCCCTCACACACACCTGTGATTTAGCTCACTTTGCTATCGGCTCGGGTGACAGTCGGACTTGTCCGCTTTCACCGTCGCTTTTGTTGATCAGCCATTATTAATCTTTCTTTGCTTTTTCATTTTACAGAATGTATGTGAAGTTGGCCTCTGCTATGCGGGCAAATTTATGTCGGCGGTCGACACGGATCCCCACCCCTTGTGTCCTTATTGTAGGGGCCAGTGGTGTGATAGAGTTAATGTATGTGGTGAGTGTAGGGAGTGGTCTACCTCCCAGTGGGAGAGGTTTTCTCGGCGCCGGAAGAAGTCTAAACGGGATATTTCTCCTTCAGAGGTTTCTTTGAAAAGAGAAAATCCCAAGGACTCTTCTTCCGTGGCCCAAACCTCCTCCGAAGCTCCCACTCGACCGGTTTCTCCCGAGAAGCCGTCGAGTTGTAGCGTAGACCGTAGTTCTGTTGACCGATCCCGGGGTGCGGGAGAGGGAGTTGCCTCCCATAGCGAGGCAGCTCCTCCTCCTCCCCCGGAGGAGGATATTTCTATGCCTGTAACTAATAGTGATTTATTACAGCTTTGGGCTTCCTTGGGGCTTCAGGGTTTGCCCTTCAAGGAAGCCCTGTTTGACATGATCAACTTGGGAGCAGCTGTCAAACAGTCGCCGACGGTAGCAGAGATCGATCCTCTGTCTATCGTCGACGTTGTTGTGGCAGAGGCTTCCGATGAGTTGTCTCAAACCTCTACTCCTGATGTTGCTGTGGTAGCTGAAGGCTTAGTTCCTCCCTCCAAACATCCTTCGAGGGAGGAACTAAGTCCTACGGTCTCTCCTGCCGGTGATTCTCCCCCTCGGGGGAGTTCACTCACAGAGACTCCTCTTCGGACTGCTGATAGTCAGCCTGCTGACCCCACGGCCCCCATAGGGTGTATAAGGCGCAAAGCTCGCCTTCCCCTTCGCTGTAGAGGTCTTCCTTTCACCTCACAAGGGTGTTAGGAGGCGCCTCTTCGGCTCGTCATCCTCACAGTCCTCCGCAGAAGAACCTCGCCGTCGTTCGCCGACCCTGCCAGCTACCTCCTAGGACCTCTCCGGAGATCGTTCGCGATCTCCTTCGGTGGAAGGTCGTCCTTACACAGGACACGCTGACCTTCCACCCTCCAGACCTGCTGACCTGCCGTCACCGTTCCTGGCTGCCGATGCGCTGTGGGCACCTTCTCACCCTGTTATTAAACAGGCAACGGACTCTTCGGGGCAAAAAGGGCACGAGCACAAATTTGTCTCTCAGTCCCTTAAGCGCCAGTGCTCACCTGCGCGCACTTGCTCCTGTTATTACGTGCCAGGGTTCCCCTGCGCGCCCTCGACCACCTGCGCACACCTGCAATAGCGCGCCAGCGCTCACCTGCGCGTAAGCGCTCGCCATTGGTTCCTGTTAAAGAGCGTCAGTGTTCACCTGCGCGTCAGCGCACTTCAAGGGAGGTTCCTGAGATAGCGCACAGGCGCTCACCGGACCTCCAGCGCTCTCCAGTGCCTCAACGCGCCACTGCGCACAAGCGCGCTCCTGCTGTTGCTTCTGATATAGCGCGCCAGCGCTCACCTGCGCACCAGCGCACAGCCCTGGAGTCTCCTGAGATAGCACAGGCGCTAACTGGGACTCCAGCGCTCTCCAGACCGACAGCGCACTTCTGTGTGCCCGCATCCTGATGCGCGCCCACGATCTCCTGCGCTCCAGGCATGCCCACGATCTTCGGATCTGGGTGTAGTAACTTCTCCTGCTCGCCAGCGTTCACCTGTGCGCCATCGCGCGTCCACAAGGTTGCGCAAGCGCGCCCTGCTCGCCCACAGCTTTAGCCAGATATGCGCGCCGCGTGCCTGTGCGCTAGAGATATTTCTCCTGCGAGCGCCCAACGTTATCGCCCTCACGGGCTCTTCGGCAGGATCCTGTAACAATCGCCCTTACGCGCGCGAGCGCTTATCCAGCCTTCTACGCGCCACCTGTCATCGCCTGTCCATGCCGCCACGCACCATCGCTCGCCCACGCGCCCTCGCCATCGCCCTTGTGCGCGCGCGAACATTCTCCCGCGCGTGACCCAGGGCAGGGCCCATCGCGCGATCACAGGGGCGATCCCACACGTGAGGCCGCAAGACATCGCGCGGCCAGGTCATCGTCGTCTCGTTCCCCACCCCGCAAGCGCAGAACAGCGCGCTTGTCGGAGGAGGGGAGTTTTCCGGATAGGTCCAAGGACTCTTCTCCTTCTGTTTCAGCATCTTTTCAGGTGAACCCTCGTTTGGTAACTCCTCCTAGGGATCGAACGATCCCCTTCCCTCCAGAGGGAGTGCCTGACAGCGCGACTGTCAGTCAGCAACCCTGGTTTGGTACCATCGTCAGAGCTCTCGTGCAGGCTTTTAAGCCTGTATTCTCTGAACTTGGTCACAAATCAGTGGTGGCTTCGTCTCCCCTAAAGAGGAAGAGAGGAGTTTCTACTGTGGTAACTTCTCCAAGGGCGAAACTGACTCCTCGGAAGTCCTTGAGGAAGGCTTCCTCTCCCCCCCCCCAGACTTTCTCTCCCTCCCCTGCGGACGAGGATTTCCCGTCCTCTGGGGAGTCAGGTGAGGCGGGTCGTTCCCCCATCGCACCAATGGGGGAAACCCCACCTCGCCCCGAGAAGTCTTCTCGGGTAGGGGTTGAGAAGAGCCTTCCACCATCACTGCTGGAATCCTGTATCCCTCCCAGGAGGGAGTCGAAGGACTCTAAGACTTTGCCAAATTCTTCATCAAGGATTAGATAGGAGCCAGCCAAACCCTCAGAGAATGTCCACAAGTCCCCCCAGGAAGAGCCTCTGGGGACAGGAGACTTTGCTGCCAGCCCTTCAAGAGGAGAGCTGCTGGAGTCAGAACACGCGTTCTGGCATGTTCTGACCCTCATGAGGAATCTCAATGGGTTTCCGGATCCAGAGATTCCCCCTTGTGAGGGCAAGGACACGGTCTTGGACCGAATCTACGGTACTCAAAAACCCTCGAGGGCCAGTGCGGCGTTGCCCTGGTCACAGGGGGTTAAGAGTGCCAGAGAAAAGGTCGAAGGCCAGCTCTCCGAGCTTGCTTCCTCCAGCCGATCCAGCACCAGTAACAAGCTCCTCCCGCCTCCTCGCGTCCATCAGAGGAGGTACTTTGAGATCTTGGAGGAGACTTGTTTAGCTCTTCCTTTGTACCACTCTTGAAGAGCTTACCGGGGGAGTGCCTCTAGAGAGAGACTCCAACCGGCATGTCTCGTATTCGGCAAAGGAGATCCTGAGCTAGGAGAAGGTAGCAAAGTGTGCCATGCAGGCAACTTCGTGGCTGGACATCTGGCTAGGGTCTCTGGGCATCCTGGTGCGGTCTGAGAACCTGTCCAAAGAAAGCACCAGGAAGGCCTTGGAGACCTTTTTGCTCTCAAGCACGCGTACCATTGAGTTTCTAGCCCACCAAGTCTCGAGCTTGTGGGCTAACACTATCTTGAAATGTCAGGACACAGTGTCTGAGAGATTCCACCAAAATGTTCCCAGTACCGACGTTAGCAGGCTCAGACATTCTTCCGTCCTCGGTAAGAACTTGTTGAGCCTAAGGATGTGGAGCAGACTGCTGAGAGGTGGAGGAAATCCAACCAGGACTCCCTTCTCCATAGGGCCCTAACATCGAGGCCCTACAAACCTCCAGCGACCCAGCAACCACGTCCTGTCAAGAGTACGAAGAAGGCAGCTGCAGCAAAGACAAAGGTGTCTAAGCCCTTTCCTGTCAAGGACAAGAAAGGCAAAAAGTCCTCTAGGGGAGGAAAGAATCCTAGAGGGAGCGGCCGTGGCCGCAAACGCTAGGATTGGCAGTCCCCCTGCATGTCCACCAGTGGGGGGATGCCTACAAAGTTGCGCAAGAAGATGGCAGCAACTCGGGGCCGATTCCTGGACGATTTCCGTAATCAGTCAGGGATATTGCGTCCCGTTCATGACATCTCTACCTCCCCTGAGCGCGGATCCAGTGTCGTTGAGCTCCCTTGCCATGGGATCAGCAAGGGGGCAAGCCCTTCGGGCAGAAGTCGAGACCATGTTGAAGAAGGACGCTCTCCAAGAGGTAATCGACTGGTCCCTAGGCTTCTTCAGTCGACTCTTTCTTGTAAAGAAGGCGTCTAGAGGCTGGAGACCATTCATCGACCTCTCAGCCCTGAACAGGTTTGTCAAGCAGACCCCGTTCAGCATGGAGACAGTAGACACGGTCAGACTTGCAGTGAGACCGCAAGTCTTCATGTGCACACTGGACCTGAAGGACGCGTACTTCCAGATCCCAGTCCATCCGTCTTCGAGGAAGTACTTAAGATTCTGCCTAGACAACAAGATCTACCAGTTCAAGGTGCTGTGTTTCGGTCTCTCCACAGCACCGCAGGTGTTCACCAGAGTGTTCACCCTAATATCTTCGTGGGCTCACAGGATCGGCATTCGTCTCCTCCGTTACCTGGACGACTGACTGATTCTAGCAGACTCGGAGGCAGCCCTTCTTCGTCACCGAGACAAACTTCTAGGACTTTGCCAAGATCTAGGGATCATGGTAAATCTTGAGAAGTCCTCTCTGCTACCCACTCAAAGACTGGTATACCGAGGCATGATCATAGACACCAATCTCCACAAAGCCTTCCCATCAGACGACAGGATAGCAAGGCTGAGGAAGGTCGCGAGGCCTTTCCTCAGACAAGAAAAACTTCCAGCCCAATCGTGGTTACATCTCCTCGGTCACCTCTCATCCCTGGCCCGTCTATTTCCCAACGGTCGCCTCAGAATGAGATCTCTCCAGTGGCGACAAGTCCCGGTGGAATCAAGGTCACGATTCCCCGAACACTATGATCCCTATGGGTTCTGCGGAACAGACGGACCTTCAGTGGTGGGTGGCAGACGAGAACCTACAAAAGGGAGTGGATCTTCTCGTCCTCCCCCCGGATTTGATGTTATTTTCGGACGCCTCAAAGAAAGGGTGGGGGGCCTCACGTTCTGAACCACAGGACCTCAGGTCTGTGGTCAGAATCAGAAAAGTACCTCCACATAAACCTGCTAGAGATACTCTAGAAGGCTGTATTCCTGGCCCTTCAACAGCTCCACCAAGTCCTGGCGGGCCACTCTGTGTTGGTGATGAGCAACAACACCACAGTAGTGGCTTATATCAACAAACAGGGAGGTACCTTTTCAGAACAGCTATCCCATCTCAAAGTAGAGATACTGAGATGGACCAAAGTCCACTCGATCGCACTTTCGGCTCGCTTCATTCCAGGCAAGAGGAGTGTGCTCGCCGACAGTCTGAGCAGAGCGACGCAGATAGTGAGTACCGAGTGGTCTTTGGATCGTCAAGTAGCCAACAAAGTCCTGACTTTGTGGGGTTCCCCGACTGTTTATCTGTTCGCTACAGCACTGAACTTCAAACTTCTGCTGTACTGCGGCCCAGTCCCGGATCCCAAGGCTCTCTGGCAAGATGCCTTCCAACAACGATGGGACAACATCGATGTCTACGCCTTTCCCACGTTCTGTCTGATGAGGAGGGTGCTCAACAAGACCAGAATATCGGTCAATCTCTCGATAACCCTAATAGCTCTGTTATGGCATCACGCAGAATGGTTTCCAGACCTTCTGCAACTCCTAACGGAGCTTCCGAGGGAACTCCCTAAACAACACGAGCTACTCAAACAACCACACGCCAACATCTTTCACAAAGCCGTAGCTTCGCTTCGACTTCACGCCTGGAGACTATCCAGCATCTCCTCACTGAGAGAGGATTTTTCGCAGCAAGTTGCGAACAGGATGTCTGGACACCTGCGAAGGTCATCCGCAGGGGTCTACCAGGCGAAGTGGCGAGTTTTCTGTGGTTGGTGTCGTGGAAGGGGTATCTCTCCACTCGATGCCACTATTCCAGCAATAGCGAAGTTCTTCGTGTATTTGCGGGAAGAAATGCGCCTTTCAGTCTCGGCGGTGAAAGGATATCGCTCAGCCTTAAGGGTAGCCTTCAGGCTAAAGTAGTGGACATTTCTTCCTCGCTGGAACTTTCCCTACTCATACGGAATTATGAACTTACCTGCCCTCAGTCGGAAGTGAGACCTCCTCCATGGAACGTGGTTCGAGTTCTCAGGTCTCTGAAGAGACCTCCCTTCGAACCATTACGCCAGTCTTCAGATCGCCACCTTACTTGGAAGACAGTGTTCCTACTAGCTTTGGCCTCGGCCAAGTGAGTCCACGAACTTCATGGTCTCTCATATGATATCGCCCATTCAAGGGGATGGGGGGAGGTAACGTTCAGGTTCGTCCCTGAGTTTGTTGCCAAAACTCAGAATCCAGGAGGGCCGGACCCTCGGTTCGACTCTTTCCGGGTTTCGAGTCTTCGTTCTGTAACAGATGACCCAGACCATCTCCTACTGTGCCCAGTAAGGAGTTTGAGACTATATGTTAAGAGAACAGCTGCAGTTCGTCCCTAAGTGCAAGCTTTGTTTGTGAGCACTGGGAAAACGAAGAGGAGGGTCACCAAGAATACCATCTCGGCCTGGATTCGTAAGGTGATCCACCTATCCTTGAATCCTGACCCTCCTCCGTCACGTCGCCCTAGAGCACGTGATGTCAGGGGCTTAGCTACCTCCCCGGCCTTCAAGAAGAACTATTCAGTGACGCAGGTCCTGCAAGCAGGGGTGTGGAAGCGTCAGACGACCTTCACAGCCCACTACCTGCAAGACGTGACACACAGGAGACTCAATACGTTCTCTATCGGCCCTGTGGTGGCTGCACAACAGCTGGTCTAAACCTCAGGCTCCTTAATGGACAAGTAGCAGAAGGTTGAGGGCATTGTTACCCGGTCTTAGTGTGCATGAATGAAAAGGTTTGTCTGGGCCTTATTCTTTTCTTCATCCTCCCCTCTCTTGGGGAAAGCAGCATCCTGGGTTTTCTGCATAGCTGACCTCAAACCACTGCAGGTAAACCATGCTTCCTTGTGTTCTTAGTATTAAGTTAATTCTGTCACGTACCCATACCCTGACGAGGTGGTATTGGGAGAGTCCTAGCCTTCAGTTCCATCTAAAGAACTCCAGGTCAACTTCCTAGGACGTGTTACACTGCATACCTTCACACACAGCTTTTGTAGGCCGCAGCACTTGCACAGCAAGATGCTAGCGAGGTGCAGGGACTCCTTATTATTGAGTACTGACACACTCAAATACTGAGTTCTAGGGCAAAAGCCAAAGCCAGTAATGGCTGGGACTTACCACCCTTCCTAGGGGTTGAGTCACCTATATTAAATCGCGTGGTTTGTATTTCAGTTACGGAACAAATGACAAATTCGTAGATAATTTGTATTTTTCCTAGCTATACAAACCTTTGCTATTTAATCAAACTTGCCCGCCAGTGCCCTATCCCCTGTGAAGTCCTACCTCTAAGCAAAGTGAGCTAAATCACAGGTGTGTATGAGAGGGGGGGTTTTAAGCAAGCTACTTCACTGCTGGGTAGCGCTACAATATGCTGCTAGGCAAGCTTTACTTCTCTCCTGGTTGAGTCAAGAGGAAGATCTCTCCTTTTCTCGCTTTAGGATCACGACTTTAAAAAGTGAATTACCTGATACTTTGATCTGTATAGATCCTTTTGTGATTTCACATGTATCCTTTGTGTCAGAAGGTCTAGCAGAAGGATGACCTTTTGCTTTCGAAGATGTCTTGTGGTGAAAGCATAAAAAATCTTCTTTGTTCCCTCCTGAGAACACCAAACTTGAGTTGATACTGCCGTTTCCCCTCGTCCGAAGCAGCCGTGTTGAAAGGTTCCTACCTTTCCCCCATTCGTACATACAAGTCTGGTTTGCCTTGTATGCAAATGATGAAATTATATAATTTCTATTTTTTTTCAACATTGTTTTCGTAAGAATTTACGTGTCTGCTGCAGAATTCCTTCTTTTTATATCCTTTCCTGATGCTGTGCAGTCATCCTCAAGTATCTACGACACATACTTTACATATTTTGACTGATTTACAGAGCATGATAAAATGTCATTACTTTCCAAACATGTTTTGGGAGGTACTGTATTTTCAAAAATGCATCAATACCTGTGTCGACTGCATGTTTCATAGTACCTCAGCGTACGTAGTAGCCATGTCATAATATTTGATTTAATGGGCCTATGAGCAGTCCAATAGCTATTGATATCAGTTGAGTTGAAACCATTTTAAGTCAAGATGCTACTGTATGAAAGCAAAGTAAAAGTTGTAAAAAAAATAGGGCTGAACGGTTTTTAAAAGATTGTTTATGAAATGATTATTAACTGTTGATCCTTTTTCAGTGTCTCAGGCAGAAAGCAACAATAGCATGAATAGCTCTTTGTGGGCTTACGGTGCGTCTCCACACTCTCAGCTGTCAGATTATGGGAATGTTCTGCGAAAGAATGTGTACCAAGCAGCTACAAAAGATACAGGTATTTTGAACATAATTTATTCACAAATTACGCTTAAGTATTCACAAAATTTCAGTAGAAATTTTCAGAAGGTTTCATCTTATTGCCTTCATTAGTATAGATTTCACGAGTTATTTGTGCTTATGTATGTTTATATTAGAAAAGTAAAGAAGACTACCCTATACAGTAATTACATTTTCTGACTTATGTTTGGGTCAGGTTAGTAGGCTATTAATGTAAACAGATCAGTATATAATTTCAAAATTAAAATTTTACAGACCAGGAAACAAATTCTGCTGACAGCAAAAATGATGATATCAAAGCATCAAACCTTTCTAGCTCTAGTGTTGGTAAGATCTGGCGGAAGAGGAATGTGACCCCTGAGGAACTATTTCAGGTAAATGTTGTTATACCTCGGTTTACGTTGCTTTGAGATAAGTCGGTTTCAAATTTACATCGGTTGTCAAAAATAATTCAGGAAAATTAAAATAAAGTTTTGAGTCATTTTGTTTGGCTTGTCATCTGTCTGCCAATAGTGTGAAAATCACATAAAACATGTTACTTTACAATAGATAGGAATTAAAGTCTGTTGTTGCAGCAAATGGTGAGTGGAAGCAGATGTATGTCAGAGAGTGAATGAAGGATGCAAAGTGTTGGGGGCAGTTAAGGGAATAGTAAAAAATAGAGGGTTGGGCATGAATGTAAAGAGAGTTCTGTATGAGAAAGTGATGGTACCAACTGTGATGTATGGATCGGAGTTGTGGGGAATGAAAGTGACGGAGAGACAGAAATTGAATGTGTTTGAGATGAAGTGTCTAAGAAGTATGCCTGGTGTATCTCGAATAGATAGAGTTAGGAACGAAGTAGTGAGGTTGAGAACGGGTGTAAGAAATGAGTTAGCAGCTAGAGTGGATATGAATGTGTTGAGGTGGTTTGGCCATGTTGAGAGAATGGAAACTGGCTGTCTGCTAAAGAAGGTGATGAATGCAAGAGTTGATGGGAGAAGTACAAGAGGAAGGCCAAGGTTTGGGTGGATGGATGAAGTGAAGGAAGCTCTGGGTGGTGGGAGGATAGATGTGAGAGAGGCAGGAGAGCGTACTAGAAATAGGAATGAATGGCGAGCGATTGCGACGCAGTTCCGGTAGTCTTTGCTGCTTCCTCCGGTGCCTTGGATGACCACTGAGGTAGCAGCAGTAGGGTATTCAGCATCATGAAGCTTCATCTGTGGTGGATAATGGGGGAGGGTTGGCTGTGCCACCCTAGCAGTACCAGCCGAACTCGGTTGAGTCCCTTGTTAGGCTGGGAGGAACATAGAGAGGAGACGTCCCCTTTTTTGTTTCATTTGTTTGATGTTAGCTACCCCAAAAAATTGGGGGAAGTGCCTTGGTATATGTATGTGTATGTAGGAATTAAAGTACCTGTATATAAAATCATAATAAAATATGTAAACTTATAGTAAACGTTCATATAATTAACATAAATCCTAGGGACAAACTGTAAAAACATCTATGACTGTTTGTATTAGCGGTCTTGAAGAGCTAAACAGTGATGTTTTCTTTGGTAGTTCAAACATCTACCATTTGGAATGTTAACAGCACATAAAATCATAATATTTGTACTTAAATAAGAATAAGTATATAAAATCATAGGAAAATACATTCTGGTATACTTTTATTTTAATTTCAAGTGCATCTTAACAATCAACAATTACTCTTTTTTTTGATCAGCCAGCCTCAAGACTACAGAGAAAATGTGCACATACGAATATCAAAGAATATAGTCAACGTAATTTCTTAACTCTTAAAATATAAATTCCCAATGGAAATTACAGTACATCAGCACCAATTTGTTATAGAATATAGTTTTCATATATATTGTTTATTACCGATGTAAGGTGAGGTATACCTGTAATATTTTTAGTTATCCTATGAACACACACATACACACACACACACACACACTCTCTCTCTCTCTCTCTCTCTCTCTCTCTCTCTCTCTCTCTCTCTCTCTCTCTCTCTCTCTCTCTCTCTCTCTCTCTCTCTCTCTCTCTTATATATTTATATTGGAACTAGCCAGTTAACTCAAGAAGTAAATTTTATATAAAGAAAAAGGCTTATATTTAACCTTTACCCTTTAACAATAGTAAAGAAAATATAAATTTTGACCTTCAGGTGATCTTTAACTGTTAAAAATTTGATCCTGGGTTCCAAAAGTAAATCAAATTATATCTTATGTCAAATTCTATGAGTTAGGTATTACACTATTTTACAATCATTTTGCTAAACTTGAAATTGGAGTTATGCATATTATTGTAATAATGACGTAAATTACCCTTTGTCATCCAAGTCAGTTTTGATGTGAAACTTGAATAATACAGTAGTGTATTTAGCTTACGGTGTTCTGTAAGTCAAGAGACCAAGTGTATTTTATTATTTATATTTTTTAATAAATTATTTTATTCAGTTTACAGAAAATTTGCGTGTTTGGATGTCTGCAAATCTCTTGGTTCCTCTAGTGAAAGATATAGATTCCACAAACAAGGCATTAGGAGCAGCAGCACCTGAAATCCAGATTGGTTCAGTTGGTGTGGATAAGCTAAAAAAGACAGCGCAGAATATTAGTGGTGTAAAGCAGTTAGGAGATGTAAGTATCGTGTTTCTTTCCTTTACAGTATACAGACAGCATTCATTGAAATTTTTATCATTGTGGTTTAATTGTGGAATAATTATACTCTTCTAAGACCTGTTAGAGTTTAGACTTCAATTGAAAATGAGTATAATCTAACGATAAAAGAAAACCTTTCTGGTACAACCCAAGAACATAAATGGTAGGCTACCCTTAAATATACACACTTGTAGACTTAACAGACCCTCCTTTACTCAAACCGGAGGGCTCTGTTACTCCTTACTTCTTATCCAAAGGAGAAGACAACCCTTTTGGCTGATGTGTTTGACAGTAAACAGAGTAATGAGCAACTCTTTATCTAAATCATTCCTGTTTTCCTAAATCCAAACTAACTAGCTTAGCTTTTAAGTCTCCCAAAATTAAAACACACCCTCTGAACCCTGATTATTATGGAGTTATAGACCCAAATGATACTGTTACCCTGTTTCTTTATGAAGACAACTGATTTTTTAGATCATAAGTTGTCTATTATTTTTTGCAGGTTAGCAAGATGTTCTTTTTACACTTGTAGAATAGATAATGTTACTTCATTAGGTAAGTGTTTGTGGTAGTTCTAGCCCTGCTGATTACAAACCTGTTTCCATAACTCCCATATTATCTAAAGTTTTTAAATGTCTTTTGGCAAAATATCTAAATAGGTTTGCTGAAGGTAATAGTATTTCTATGGAGGTGTAGACCCAAATGCTATTTTTGCTTTGGTTTTTAGAAAGAGTACAGATTTCTTAGCCCCAAAGTTGTTTGTTATTTTGTGCAAGTTAGCAAGAGGAGTTTTTAGCACTTGTTATGTAAATGTGTTTGTAGTAGCTCAAGTTCAACTGATTACCACCCAATTTTCATAACTCCCATTTTATTTAAAGTTGAACGTCTTTTGGCAAAAAGTCGATAGGTTTGCTGAAGGTAATCATCTCTTCCCTAGTTTGCAATTTGGATTTAGTAAAGGCCTTGGAACATGGGATGCCCTTCTTACAATCTCCAATGCTGTACAGAAATCCCTTGATTGTGGTCAGGAAGTTTGTATGATTGGCCTTGATTTTAGTGCTGCCTTTGACTTTGTTGATTATGGGGCCCTTGTCTGTATGTGTGTGTGTGTGGCAGAAATAGCTGTTTCTTTTGTCATCAGTAGATAAGTTTATGTTCATTGTATGCCTTATAATTATAAATGATAGTAGACTTCTTGTATCAAAGCAAGAATATTTTTTTACAGTTATGTTTTAAGTCTGTTACCCATGAGTTGTTTTATATCATTCAAGGGCTATCTATCGTGGAGTTATTATGCAATCACTTTACAATGAATATAAAACTGCTTTACTCATGAAATTGTATTGTTTTATTTTATGGTGGAATGATATAACAAAACAAATTTCTGACATTTTTTTCTATAACCAGTTCACAATGACTAGAAAGATTTTTCAAAGGAAAACTACACGAAAGAGCTGTGCATTTCTTTTATTTAGAGTAAAATAGAATAGAATAAAAGCCCAAAAAAAGATTTTGTAATCGGCAGTAAAACAAATAAACTGGGAAATATAGATTTTTCATAGACCAAGTGAACATTTACAGCATGTTCAATGGTGACAAATAGTGTATAAAACTATTAAGTGAAGATCCAGTGTCTTGTAATGTGGGGGGTTAAATAATATTATTGGCCTGTGAGATTGACTGGGTATAATGTATTTGAAGTACAGTACTGATATATCATCATTATGTTGCAAGTTTGGTAAATTAATTTTCATCATTATCTCCTATGCCTATTGACGCAAAGGGCCTCGGTTAGATTTCGCTATTCGTCTGTATCTTGAGCTTTTAAATCAATACTTCTCCATTCATCAACTCTGACTTCACGCTTTATAGTCCTCAGCCATGTTAGCTTGGGTCTTCCAACTCTTCTAGTGCCTTGTGAAGCCTAGTTGTATCTTTGGTGAACTCTCTCTCTTGGATAGTGCAGAGCATTCCCAAGCCATCCCCATCTACCCCTCACCATGATCTCATACACATATGGCACTTGAGTAATCTCTTTTATATTTTCATTTTTAATCCTGCCCTGCCATTTAACTCCCAATATTCTTCCGAGGGCTTTGTTCTCAAATCAAAAATATCTGTTGGATATTGTTTCATTGTCATACCATTAAGTTTACTGAATTTTAATTACATCTCATCTTAATTTAAAAAGGTGCTAAAAATATAGAAATTTACCCAAGCATTCCTGAATTGCTGTTTTTTTTATCACAAATACCCTAGGATTTTGTAGCTTGTTATATATATATATATATATATATATATATATATATATATATATATATATATATATATATGTGTGTGATAAATTTTGCACATTTAGATGTTTTTCATATTCAAATAAGCCATATATATTTTTGATACATTAATGTCTGGATTCTCTTAACGACCCGAGCTCTGATCCCGAGGTCGTTAAGAGAATCCAGACATTAATGTATCAAAAATATATATGGCTTATTTGAATATATATATATATATATATATATATATATATATATATATATATATATATATATATATATATATATCCTTACAAAATAATTTTGACCATGTTTTACAGTCCTGTAATCCATGGTCTACAATATTTATTTTCTCAGAATTTTTTAATAAGCCATGATCTAATAGCATTATTTCTTTTGAAATATATGTGCATAGAGTAGAATATTCTCAGAAGCACTAGTGATGTCAACTTACCAAAAAAAAACTAGTGGTAATGAAATAAGAATCCTTACTTGTTTGTTGTTAAAATCACCCAAAACTAGTGAAAAGAATTTTTAATATTTTGTCATGTAGAAGTAGTTGGAGGAGTGAAAACAATGGAGATTAGATTATTATTATTATTATTATTGTTATTATTATTATTATTATTTTTTTATCATTATTATTAGCTAAGCTGGATGCCTTTGCTTATTATATTGGACTTTGGAAGTTTCCAACTTAAGAACCTGCTCTTGGAATACATCTCATTCTTATACAGGGGACTTACTTCATCTGCTAAAATTCAAAGTTTAAAGGAATTGAATATATGCGAGTGATGAGAAGCGCTTACTTTCGCAAGTGGAGGGATACAGCAATAGGATCAAGAAGTCGCTTCTTCTGCATCACAATCTAGTTGTCTTATCGAGTGACTAGGATTGGAGTTTTACAAAGGTTTAGCAACAGAAGGAACTTGAATATGTAAAAATTTCAAGGCTGTGGAATCTGTAGAGCACTGATTATTAGGATTAAGGATATAACAGAGAATGCAATCTTAGAAGTACTGGTTGGTTTTAGAAGAGGTAGTGGTTGTATGAATCAGATTTTTACAGTTAGGCAGATATGCGGGAAATATTTAGCAAAAGGTAAGGATGTGTATGTTACCTTTATGGATCTGGAGAAAGAGTATGATAGAGTTGATAGGGAAGCAATGTGGAATGTGATGAGGTTCTATGGAGTTGGTGGAAGGTTGTTGCAAGCAGTGAAAAGTTTCTACAAAGGTAGTAAAGTATGTGTTAGGATAGGAAATGAATTGAGCGATTGGTTTCCGGTGAGAGTGGGACTGAGACAGAGATGTGTGATGTCACCGTGGTTGTTTACCTTGTATGTTGATGGAGTGGTGAGAGAGGTGAATGCTCGAGTGCTTGGACGAGGATTGAAACTGGTAGACGAGAATACCATGAATGGGAGGTAAATCAGTTGTTGTTTGCGGATGATACTGTACTGGTTGCAGACGCAGAAGAGAAGCTTGGCCGTTTAGTGACAGAATTTGGAAGGGTGTGTAAGAGAAGGAAGTTGAGAGTTAATGTGGGTAAGAGTAAGGTTATGAGATGTACGAGAAGGGAAGGTGGTGCGAGGTTGAATGTCATGTTGAATGGAGAGTTACTTGAGGAGGTGGATCAGTTCAAGTCCTTGGGGTCTGTTGTTGCAGCAAATGGTGGAGTGGAAGCAGATGTACGTCAGAGAGTGAATGAAGGATGCAAAGTGTTGGGGGCAGTTAAGGGTATAGTAAAAAATAGAGGGTTGGGCATGAATGTAAAGAGAGTTCTGTATGAGAAAGTGATTGTACCAACTGTGATGTATGGATCGGAGTTGTGGGGAATGAAAGTGACGGAGAGACAGAAATTGAATGTGTTTGAGATGAAGTGTCTAAGGAGTATGGCTGGTGTATCTTGAGTAGATAGGGTTAGGAACGAAGTAGTGAGGTTAAGAACGGGTGTAAGAAATGAGTTAGCAGCTAGAGTGGATATGAATATGTTGAGGTGGTTCGGCCATGTTTAGAGAATGGAAAATGGCTGTCTGCTGAAGAAGGTGATGAATGCAAGAGTTGATGGGAGAAGTACAAGAGGAAGGCGAAGGTTTGGGTGGATGGATGGAGTGAAGGAAGCTCTGGGTGATAGGAGGATAGATATGAGAGAGGCAAGAGAGCGTGCTAGAAATAGGAATGAATGGCGAGTGATTGTGACGCAGTTCCAGTAGGCCCTGCTGCTTCCTCCGATGCCTTGGATGACCACGGAGGTAGCAGCAGTAGAGGATTCAGCATTATGAAGCTTCATCTGTGGTGGATAATGTGGGAGGGTGGGCCACCCTAGCAGTACCAGCCGAACTCGGTTGAGTCCCTTGTCAGGCTGGGAGGAACATAGAGAGGAGACGTCCCCTTTTTTGTTTCATTTGTTTGATGTCGGCTACCCCCCAAAATTGGGGGAAGTGCCTTGGTATATGTATGTATGTATGACATTGGCTATGGTTCCATTCATAATATGTATACTTGTACTGTACCGCATTTGACATAATCAGAACTTCAAAGAGTTATTTTGTAACTTTATAATTTGGTGATTATTTTGAAACCAGCTTCAAGTGAAAATATATCACTTTTTATTTGATTGACAGATTGTTCCATTCCTTGATGTCACGGTACATCAAGATTACTTAGTGCATCGTTTACGAGAATTGAGTGTTGGTGGTGCCATCTCTGCTTATCGATGGAATGGAGGCAGTTCCACTTTCAATGGCAAACCATGGAAAGATGAATATCCCACGGACACTGCAGTAAGTTTTTTTCCTTAATGGAGATGGTAATATTAAAATATATGGACATTTAAAAGAAATATTTTAAGGTTGTGGAATTGGAAAGAATAGAGCAATTTGTTGTAATGTTTTTACAAATTAGGAAGATAAAATAATTTTAAGTTTAACAGTTTTAGGAGTTGCAGGGCTTGGGAAAAATTCTTTGTAAATGTAACGTGTCACATGTGATATGACTAAAATAATTGGTTAAAAGAAGACTCAGATAGAATAAATTGATTTGAAGAAACCAGGTAATTTAGGTTTTCATGAATTCAATTTATTCATTTTATTTTTACAGATATTGTTGCATTTGTTTGCCATGTATATGGATCGCCAGTTGCCTCCAGATATACAGCAACCCGAGGGTCGAATGTTCTCCTCGACTCATATTGTCAAAGCCCCAGAGAAGCCCAATAAACCAACAAATATACCTTTACTGTATCTGAGTCAGGTACGTAATATTATAGTTCATAGTTTAAATTAGATATTTTGCTGGTCATGTTAAACTGCATAGTACAGTATCAACTTTCCACATTATTATTATTAGGCAAGGTACAACTTTGGTTGAAAAAGCAGAATGCTACAAGCATAAGAGCTCCAATAGGGAAAACAATTCAGGGAGGAAAAGAACTAAGGAACCAGCAAGTAAACTGTATACTGTGTAAATAATGAACAGAAAATATTTTGAGGATGGTAACAAGTTGAAATAGATCAGTTGTAAATAAACTATGGAATGAGACTAATGTCAACATGTTTAACAAAATAGAATTTAAAAAATGTTTGAACTTCTTTAGTTCTACTGATTCCAACGGCAGATTAGGAAGATCATTCCATAATCTGCCAGGTCACAGCTGGAATAAAACTTCTATGATATTGTGTAGTATTGTGCTTCATGATGGAGAAGGCATTGCTATTGGAATTAACTGGACACCTAGTATTTGTACAGGATGGTAGTCTTGGATGATCTGAATTATGAAAAATCTTCTGCAACATGCATAAAGAAATAACATAACAACTGTACAAAAGATTAACCCCTTCACTACAATGACATACGCTGAACATTTAAACATGCCAGGTACAATAGTATATGATATACCAGATATCTCCTTTACAAATATAAACCATATGTAAGTTAAAGTCATTCGTTTATCCTACCAAAAATTACAAAATATGGCTCTAGGTTCTTAGGTGGTGGTGATTTTCAACTTTGGAGTTCATTTCATTAAGTATATTTGTTTATTTTCAAAATTTTTTGAATATCTGTAGAAGATCATGTGGAGTCCTGATATTTCAAGAAGGGTTTGTTATTAGTAATCTAAACTAGTTGAGTAGAATTTTAATTATTTAATATGCTTTTTTCATTCTATAATTTACCTATCTCCTTCCTTCATCAGTATGGGAGTCATCAAAGTAAACATCAGGGAAGGTTTATGGAAATAAAAAGAATTTTAGTATTTCTATTTCTTATCTCTATACAGTACTCACCTGATGTTCATATACATGCCCACCCTCCTTCCAACTGACTTGTAATACTGTATCAAGAGGATGGGATAGTTTGACTTCAACACTGATATAAGAAAGACCATGGCGCTTAGCTTCTTACCATTAACTTCTAGTGTCTCATTACTTTACTAGAGGCATGTGTCTATTGAAAGGCAAAAAGTGCTTAAATTATTATATATAAATTTTACAGGTTAATGTCGATAAACAGAGCTTCTGGAGAAAAAGCAATTTGAACATGAGTATAGAAATAAATATTATTTGTTCCAACACGAATACTTACCTCGAACTACTTTCTTAGGAGTTACCTGTAACCTCCTCTCTACCGACCAGAGTTTTGTGTAGGGTACCCTCCATCCCGTTTTCTATGGAGGCCTACCCCCGGCATTAAAGAATGTGCCCCGAGGGTAGGCTTATCGCCAGGTCGATGTCCGCCCGGGTCAACACCACCAGTAAGTTCTCTGGTCGCGAGTTCTCTATCGATCCTTTGTGTGCGTTCTGTGTGTCCCACGTGTTCCCCGCGTGGTAACTTGTGTTTCCTGTGTACTGTTCCCGGGTGTTCCTGTGTGTTCACCTTCCACCCTTGTGCTTACCCAGTGTATTCCTTGATTCCCTTCGTGCTTGTGTCTTGCGTGTGTGCATTATGGAGCAAATCCGCCGTTGTCCTGGGCCTAGAGCCGGTAAATCATGTGGAGCGTTCCTCTCCAAGCCTGAAGTGGACCCTCACTCCCTTTGCTCCTTCTGTAGGGGAAGGGTTTGTTCGTCCTCAGATACGTGCCCCGAGTGTGTAGGTTGGAGTGATATCCAGTGGGTACGTTACGGAACTAAAAAGAGGAAATCGTCGAAACGTTCCCCCAGGAAAGCTAGCGTGACTTCGCCGCTACCATCACCCAGTGAGCGGTCCGACGGGGCCTCTGTTTCGCCGTCCCCTACACAGAGTAGGGGCCGAGGTAAGTCTGCCGTGGAGAAAGAACAAAGCGATCTTCCCCAAGAATCTAGTGAAGGTGCAGTGGCAGTTGCGGGTCCTTCTAGGGCTAGTGAGGAGTCCAGTAGTGCGTCCGGAGAGTCGGCCCTTGTGCTCGGGGGGGCACGTGTCCTCCGATGACCCCTTGTGGGGTAGTAACGTTCTTTCTGTGTCTTCGCCTCCTTCGTGGGTCTGTGCTTCAGGGTCTTCGGTAGGCGGCGACAACCAAAGTAAGTTACGTTCTACGGGTAATGATGCCTTCGGTTGGAAGCTTCCGAAGACACCAGGTAGGTCCCCGTTACGAATGGAAGAGGGCCTGGATCCCTGGCTTCCTAGCGTGGAGCGTCATTCATCGTTCCCAACACCTCTCACGGAAGTCCCCGAAGATTTCCTTCAACCGTCGACCTCGGGCACTCAACAAGTTACGAAGTCCCCCGCGGTCCCCGCTACCGCCCGCCATACGGTAAGTGCAGTGTCGTCGGGATCTTCGGAGGATTATTACTCGTCTGGGGAAGAAGCCAGGAGAAAACATCGCCGTCGGAGAGAGCGGTCTAGGAGCAGGCGTTCCCATTCTAGGTCGCGCTCCAGATACAGCAGGAAGCGCTCCCGCTCTCCAGGGCGTAAGTACAGGAGGAGTAGGTCTCCTGATGGTGATTGGGTCTTCGTACCCCGTGAGACAAGAGTGCGTTGTTCCCCGGACCGCCGGTCCAGGGAGTTCTCGCCAAGGATACCTTCCTCCAAACACGGCTTTGACCCTTGCAAGCAAGTTCGCGAGAAGGACTCTACAGGTAGGCATAAGTCCTCGAAGCCTCCGGTTCATCCCGCCCAGCGGGGGGAAACGCGCTTCTTTTTGGGCAGCCTGGCCGAACCAGCCCAGCTGGTGCGGCCTTCGGGTCGGAAGGAACGGTTCCAGCTGTCGGGTCAGCCCACGGGAACCGCGTCCTCGTCACCCAGAGCCCTTGAGCGGACGAGAGTCCTCGCTGAGTCGGCGATGCCTGCATTAACCGCTGCCCCTGGTGTGGGCGCCCCCGCCGATGAAGTCCAGTACCTCGGTAGGACGGCGCCCCTGGCTCCAAGAACTAGACGTCCGGTCGGTGTGCCCGGCGCCCCAGCTCCCCGGTCTCAAGCCGAGACCTCGGCTGACGGGAGGGAGGGCTCCCCAACTGAGGACTCGGCCTATAGGAGGGTGATTGGCCTTATCAGGAGGCACCATAAGATTGAGGAACCTGCAGCTACTGACGAAGACTACTGGAGGTCCAGCCTTTTACGGATAATGCAGACCCCTACCCAACCTAAGACCTCTCTAGCGCTTCCTCTAGCCCGAGATCTGGTCCTAGGGCAAGAGTATGTGGACAAAGTGGTGGCTAGTAATGCCGAGGCCCCCAAAACCCAGAGTTCCTCAAAATTGCTCCAAGGCCTCAAGACAAAGGGCAAAGTATATGTGCCAGAAGGGCGTCGTCCAGGCCCCTGTAAAGTGGAACCTTCCCTTGACATCCTGGGTCAGGGCGTCTCAGAAGATAGAGCCTCTTCGGCCCCAGTTTGTTTTTCTCCATCGGAGGCCTCCATGATGGAAGAAATGTCGAGGGATCTGGTGAACGTCTCCTCTTGGCTGGACTGGTGGGCTTCCACCTTAGTAGGAGTGCAAGCCTCGTTCGACCCCGCGGACCCTGACCAGCAGAACCTCCTGAGGGAACTCATTACCTCCGGGGGTAAAACCTTAAAATTCTTAACGTACCAGTCGCTCGCCTTTTCGGCGAATTGGGTACTCCGCAAAAGAGACACCGTCCTGGCTAAGGTGTCCCGGAAGGTCCCAGACAGGGAAGCGCGGCCATGAGGAGCCTGCCCTTGTGGGGTGACTCCTTGTTTCCCCTAAAAGAACTAGAGACCATTATGGAGAAGGTCTCGAAGAGGAAAGATTCGAACACCCCCAGGCCTACGCCTTCTAGGAGACCTCCCTACAAGAGGTCCGTCTCAGATAGTGCCGCGACAGCCCAGGCTTCTCCCAGCACGACGAGGAGAGAGGCTCCCTCTTCCTCCTGGTCCTCATCCCCCGTAGGGGGGCTCCAGCATCCTCAAGCTCCTTCAGAACAGGTTATTCTGCCTCTAGGAGAGGCCGTTCAGGCCGCTCCTCCAGAAGGAGAGAGTGGGAGGCCCCCTATCCCCGCCCAAGCCTCGGGTTGGGGGATGCCTCACTACATTGGCATGCATGGAAGGCTCACGGAGCGGAGCCTTGGACAGTGTCCGTACTGAAGGAGGGCTACAGACTACCGTTCTTAGCAGAACCACCCCCTCTAATCCCGGCCAGCCGGGCGGAATGGCTGGCTCCCAAAGACCCGTTGAAGAAGACCGCCCTTCAAGAGGAGGTGTCCTCCATGTTAGAGAAGGGCGCCATGGAAGAAATTCTTCTCCCAGGCCCGGGTTTCTACAGTCGCCTGTTCCTGGTAGAAAAAGCGACGGGGGGTTGGAGGCCGGTTATAGATCTGTCGGCTCTCAACAAGTTCATCAAGAAGATGGACTTCAAAATGGACACTCCGAAGTCAGTCCTACTGTCCTTGAGGGAGAAAGATTACATGATGACCATAGACCTCAAGGACGTCTACTTTCAAATTCCGGTCCACCCCTCGATTCGAAAGTTTCTCCGGGTGAAATGGGGTTCCCAGATCCTGCAATTCAAGACCCTTTGCTTCGGATTGTCAACAGCGCCCCAGGTGTTCACGAGAGTCTTCACGACTGTCTCAGTGTGGGCTCACGAACGAGGCATTCGCCTCGTCCGATACCTGGACAACTGGTTGCTTCTTTCCTCCTCGAAGGACCTCTTGGAGGAACAAGGGATGAAACTCCTCCAGTTTTGCAAGGATCTGGGCATCGTGATCAACCCGGAAAAATTAAACCTATCCCCATCCACCAGAATGACCTACTTGGGTATGACAGATACCATTCTGGAAAAGCCTTCCCTTCGGGAGACAGAATAATCAACCTCATGAAAATCATTCGGCCGTTCCTATCGGGGCGTCCCAGGAGAGCAAAAGACTGGCAGAGACTGATAGGTCACCTGGTCTCATTGGAGAAACTAGTTCCCCAAGGGAGGGTAAGGCTCAGAGCCGTGCAATGGAACCTGAAGAACCTCTGGTGCCAACTGGACTCGCAACAAGTCCTGATCCCAGTTCTACCAAACACGAGGCCCTCCCTGGAATGGTGGCATTGCCGGTCGAACTCACTCAAGGGGATGCCCTTCGCGAGCGAACCCCCCGAGTTACTACTGTTCACAAACGCCTCCAACTAAGGATGGGGAGCCCATCTCCTCGACGAAACAGCGCGAGGGACCTGGTTGGACGGAGAGAAGGAACTCCAAATCAATGTCCTGGAGTTGAAGGCAGTCCAGAAGGCTTGCCTACACTTCGCAGATCTTCTAAAGGGAAACACCGTGGCGTTGATGTGCGACAACGCCACGGTAGTAGCATACATAAAGAAGCAAGGAGGCTTGAAGTCGAAGGAGTTGTGCGATCTCACCATAAAAATTCTAGATTGGGCGGAAGAGAACCAAGTGGTGGTGTTAGCAAGGTTCATTCCCGGGAAGAAAAACGTTCTGGCCGACGGTCTCAGCAGAGTGGGCCAGATAGTAGGGACAGAATGGTCCCTCCTCCCAGAGGTAGCCAAGCTCATCATCCAACGTTGGGGTTCCCCGGTGATGGACCTCTTTGCAACAAAACTCAACGCCCAACTCCCCGTATATTGTTCTCCTGTACCAGACCCAAAGGCAGCCTTGGAAGACGCCTTTCAGCACAAGTGGGACAATCTAGACGTGTACGCTTTTCCCCCTTTCACGTTGATAAGGCAGGTGCTCAACAGAGTAAGGACAGCCCGAAACCTAAAGATGACTTTGGTAGCGCCCTGGTGGCCGGAGAGAGAGTGGTTCGCGGACCTAAAAGACCTGGCGAGTCAACCCCCGTGGCCTTTGCCAGACAGGTCAGACCTTCTGCATCAACCTCATTTTCTCAGGCTCCACGACAACCCACTCTCCCTACGTCTTCACGCCTGGAGACTATCGAGCGACTCCTGAAGAAAGAAGGATATTCTTCATCTACTGCTAAGAGAATGTCGCTATACCTGAGAAAGTCGTCAGCCGCGGTCTACCAGGCTAAGTGGGCCTCCTTCACGAAGTGGTGCTCTGAGAGGCACATTAAGCCTCTTAAGGCCTCTGTCCCAGACATAGCGGATTTTCTGGTGTTTCCCAGAGACAAGTTGGGAATGTCAATCCCAGCCATAAAAGGGGTTCGGGCCGCCTTAGGCCAAGTCTTCCTCCTGAAGGGCATCGACCTGGGGGCCTCTAGGCACATAGCGATGCTTGTCAAGAGCTTCGAGCAGTCCTGCCCCCCCTCAGGCACGTAGGGTGCCCCAGTGGGACTTAGCTAAGGTCCTGAAGACGTTGTGTGGCCCCCCCTTTGAACCTTTGAAAGATATCGTGGACAGGGATCTTACTCTCAAGGCCGCCGTCTTGCTGGCCTTGGCGTCCGCTAAGAGGGTGGGTGAGATCCATGGTCTGTCATATGACGTTTCTCATTCGAAGGGGTGAAAAGAAGTATCCTTCAAGTTCGTTCCTTCCTTTGTGGCGAAGACCCAGAACCCAGCAGTCTGGGATCCGAAGTTCGAGGGTTTCTCAATACCAGCCATCCCTAGGACGGGTAATTCGGAGGATTTGAAATTATGCCCTGTACGGACCATTAGAAAATACCTTGAAAGAACGGCTCATCTCCGCCCAGGCATCAAGAGCCTCTTCGTATCCACGGGTATTACTAAGAAGCAAGTGTCCAAGAACACCATTTCCTTCTGGTTGAGACAAGTTATTGCCAGAGCCTACAAGGAGGAAGGCCTGGCCGTGCCAGGCACCCCCAGACCTCATGACATCAGAGGCCTGAGCACGTCCTTAGCCTTTGAGAAAAACATGGCAGTGGGTCAGATCCTTCGGGCAGGTACTTGGTCGAACGAGTCGACCTTTACTGCCCATTACCTCAAGGACTACTCGAGGAAGTCCTTAGACGGGTTCTCCATAGGAACAGTCATCTCCGCCCTCCAAGTGGTGTAACGGTAAAAGCCCCAGGCTCAATCACGGATAGCAACCGGGAGACACAGGTGCGTTTCCTTCCATCCTACCCAGTTGCTCCCTAGCCTCATCGGGGAGTACCAACTTGTACCATTGGATAACACGTTCTTCACGACTACGCTACTGGATGCAACATCAGAAGAAGTTTTTTCAAAGGGTGAGTACTTAGACACTAACGTGAGCTCTTTGTGTAGATACCCTTTCGTCCGTTTTCTAGTAGGTACCGTTATTCCTGGGCCTCTTGGCCTCCGCTTACCGGGTCTGTAGGTCAGAATAGCACTCCCTCCTCCTAAAGTGTAAGTCTCCTAAGAAAGTAGTTCGAGGTGAGTATTCGTGTTGGAACAAATAAAAAATTTAAGTAATTTTTATTTTTCCTAACATACTTACCGAGAACGACTTTCGGGTAATGGCCCTCCCTTCCTTCCCCGAGTGCCTCTCTTCCCTCGCAAGTATTGTGCTACTTCAATAGAACTTACTGGTGGTGTTTACCCGGGCGGACACCGACCTAGCGATAAGCCTACCCTCGGGGCACATTCTTTAATGCCGGGGGTAGGCCTCCATAGAAAACGGGATGGAGGGTACCCTACACAAAACTCTGGTCGGTAGAGAGGAGGTTACAGGTAACTCCTAAGAAAGTAGTTCTCGGTAAGTATGTTAGGAAAAATAAAAATTACTTAAAATTTTTGATATTCTACAAGTCTACTCATAACTTACTGGTTTTGTTTAAACCCTTTGAATCCTATAAGAAACATTCTACATCCAGAGCCCCATATGACTTATGTTTTTACTAAATATCTAAACCTACTGAATGTATCAATAGAAAGGAAATTTATTCTGCTGTATCTTTTTTCAATTCAGTGCTAATGTTTTTTGTACCAAGCCAAGGGCCAAGCCAAGTTATCCCTTAAAAGGGCGTGGCTTGTGATAAATTAATTTGTAATGGTTCACTAAACATTCAGTTGGGCTCCACAAGGCACCAGAAGAGTTCAAAGACCCAGGCCTACATGGCTGAGGATTATGAAGCATGAAGTAAGAGGATGAATGGAGAATTATTGATTTAAAGCTCTTTGCATCAATAGGTGTAAGAGGAGATGATGATGATGAATAAAGTTAGCTATATAAATCCCAAAACCAGTCTTAACCTGCATTTTAGACTAAAGATTTTCTAATTATCACATAGCTTTTGATTTTATTTTTCAGGTTAATCCTCCTCATCTGAAAGTAGTTCTTCCACCTGAAGAGGAATGTGAAGTTGGGAGTGGACGTAACAATTTCATTCATGCTTTGCTGCTTTTCATCCATCATGTTACACACCAACAACACTCGCGTATTGCTAACATCAATTTGTCAATGTCGGGTGTAAACCTTTCCTGGGTGGTTAGGCCTTCATGATTAACTTTGGATGTTTTTATTTATGAGAAAGGTATTTGTTTCTTATGAAATGAGTATTAATCTAAGTTACCCAAGAATACTAGTTTTATCTTTCCATTTTGTTTTCACAATATCTTTAGAATGTGATTTTGAGAATGATTACGTTTGTGCGAATGCTTCAACTCCAACAGTGTTATGAATACTTTCTTTACCTTATAAGGATATGTTTACATATGGTTTTATCTTCTGTAACTGTCATAAGTGTAAAAAATTACGCCTATACTTTTCCTAATGAACATTGTTTGATTGTTAAATGAAATTGATCTGAAATAACTTTTTAAAAAAAATGAGTATTTTACATCTCATTTCATCAGTGCAATTTTTTTTTATCTTGCTAGCATTTTTTGTAGTTATGTGTTATCAACGACCTTTTTAATTTTCTGCTAGCATCTTTTGTAGTTATTTGTTATCAACAAACTATAGTTTTCTTACATTTACTCAGGATTCATAAGATTTTAATTAGAATGATTTAATCTTTTCAAACAAATTTAGGTTTGTTATGCTACTAGATAATTTTCATTATAAAAGTACTTTATTTTTTGTAAAGATAAAGGAGCATTGAAAACTATTTTCAGTAATTATTTTTTAATGGGCCATTTTGATGTTATGTGGCAACTTTCTAAAAAAATATATCAGAAAAATAAATGACTACCTAATAGAAGGTATGAGAATAAAGAGAAATTATAAATGATGATTTGTTTTAGTAGTGCAGTATAGTACATTTTGTGACCATATTCTCCTATATTTAATGAAAAGATTTTCCATATAAAACATTGCCTCTGGCACTACTAATTTTTGTAACTTTAAACATAATATTCAATTGATTAGAGTAAAACTTACCACAGATCATCATGGAAAAATCCTTTAAACTAGGTTTGTTTAAAAGTTTTCTTAATTTAAAACTAAAAGCTGCTGCAAAGTATGGCAATTCTTGATGCAATATTATATTATCATCTAGTCAGAATAGCTCACTGAGATAACATAAAAAGCAGCTAAGGATTTAGACTATAAAAGTTAACAGAATATATTAAATATTTCTTGTTATAAATACAATATGTAATTAAATTCTATATCAGTATAAAAGTTTTCGATTTATGTAAAATACTGAATGGTTGAACACCATAAACCAAAAGCTAAAACACAGTACTTCACTAAAGAACACCTTTAACAAAGTAATAAATATGGAGGACTGAACTAACATAAGTTTTCGTTAGATTTTATATATATTTTTAGGAAAGCTATTATACAGAAAAATCAAATTGCCTTCATTTGTGCCATAAGGTCATCTAAAGAGGTATTATCAACTTCTACAGTATTTCCAGAATCTGCAGATGTTGGAGCAGGCCTTTCATAGGCCAAGGTAATTCCTTCAGCTAAACCAGTAATCTGAGCAGCTCCCTCTACACTGGCTTCACCTGCATCATCATCCACTAAACATATACCTGAAAAGTAAATGATTTAATGTATTGTACAAGGTGATTACTGTCTTACAATTACTATTATCCATGTTAGCTGTTCACCCATTAAGTGGCACAAGCACCTCTCGTTTAGCACTTAAAAGTTTAACCATTTTTAAAAAGAAATATCTAAAATGATAAAATACAGTAATCCCTCAAGCATTATATTACAGGTACCCTTGCAACAGCTGAAAAATGGAAAATACCAGTAGATACAGAAATCTACAGAATTTATTCTTTAAAAATTAAAGCTTTTATAAATCCTGTCGGTAAAGCTGGAAGGTAGCCAATAAACCTATAAAGTGCGAGGTGGCAACCCTACCTAAGCACTGTTGTGGGTAGGTAGAGGGGTGGCTGGGGGTACCCAAGCCACTATATCTCCACTCACAGCTCAGATCTGCCTTACTTTTCAATTGCAGACAAGATTTCAGGGGGACAGGTAATGGCGGGAAAATTTATATAAATAACTACAGGTTTGTATTAGGGAAAACTACAAATTATTACCAAATTTATTTGTTTCTTCACTAACAAACCTTTCGTTATTTATTTGGATGACTCACTCTTAGGTGGATGGAAGTCGGATTTCTGGCTTAGTCATTGACCCGGGTTTTCCTAGTACAGTATTAGACTGTATCTAAGGATAAACCTTAACACCTTAACAGCGTGAGAGTTATTGTGGCCTGAGAAATCTGTGTGGTTGTGGAAATAGCATATGAATGCCTGGATAAGAATATTCGAGTTCTTAAACAGGAATATTACACATATAGAAGTTTTCCAGTGTTTACCTCGCAGGAAAAACATTGGGAACGTGAACGAGTATAACTAGTTATTGTCTTTACTAGGATACAAGGGAAATTGTTACTACTTGCAGAGATTGAAGCCAGCTTGCAGAGGAACCCAAGGTGTTGTTCCCGAAGAGAAGATGAAGAAAGGAAAAGCCAGACACTCATTCATCCCAGATTTAACCTGGGTAACAATGCCCTCAACTAACTGCTACTTGTCCAACAAGGACTCTGAGGTATTTTTATACCACTTGTTGTGCAATCACCACACTGCCAATAGAGAACGTATCAAGCCTCCTGTGGGTCACGTCTTTGAAGTAGTGGGCGGTGAAGGTCGTTTGACACTTCCACACAACCGCTTGCAGAACTTGTGATATAAAGACTACGTTTAAATGCAAGGGATGTACTGATGCCCCTGACATCATGAGCTCTAGGTCTTCAAGCTTGAGGAGGGTCATGTTGGAGGGCATAGTCTATGACTTTGTGGATGCAAGAAGAGATGGTGTGCTTGGTGACCCTCCTCTTAGTTCTGCCCGAGCTGACAAATAAGGCTGAATGCTAGGGTCTTGTTGCTGCAGTGCAGTTCAGACAATATCTCAAACTCCTCACTGATCAAAGTAAGAATTGATCTGGGTCATTGGTAACAGAATGTAGACTCTTATCTGAAAGGCCCCGAATCTATGGTCTGGTACCCCTGGAATTTGAGTCTTAGCAATAAACTCAGGGACAAAGCCGAATGTCTCCTTCCCCCATCCCCTTGAATGGGCGGTGTTGTACAAGAGACCATAAAGTTCATGAATTCTTTGTGCAGATGCTAAAGCGAGTAGGAACACCGTCTTCAAAGTGAGATTACGGTCTGCTGCATGGTGTATTGGTTCGTAAGGACCCTTTAAGAATCTCAAAATGTGAACCATGTTCCAAGGAGGAGGTCTAATTTCCAACTGGGGGCAAGTGATCTCAAAACTCCGTATAAGTAAGGAAAGCTCCAACGAAGAGGAAAGATCTACTCCATTCAATCTAAAGACTAGGCTTAAGGCTGAGCGATAGCCTTTTACCGCCAAGACTGAAAGAAATTTTTCCTCTCTAAGGTATACAAGGATCTCCGCTATTACTTTAATAGTGTCATTGAGGGGAGAGAGACCCCTTCCATGACACCAACCACAGAAGACTGTCCAGTTTGCCCAGTACACTGCTGTCGAAGACTTTAGTAAGTGTTTAGACATTCTTCTCGCAACTTGTTGCGAAAAGCCTCTATGTGAGAGAAGACGCTGGATCATTTCCTGGCATGAAGTAGAAGGAACTGGATGGTCGTGTGAAAGATGTTGGCGTGTGGTTGTTTGAGTAGATCTGGTGTGAACGAAGTTCTCTCGGTTGATCTACTACCAGACGCAGAAGGTCTGGGAACCACTGCATGATGCCATAGTGGAGTTAGAGGGTCATCGTTAGATTTTTGTATGCTCTGGTTTTGTTGAGCAGTCTTCTCATCAGACAGAATGGAGGAAAGACGTACACGTCGCTGTTATCCTACCGTTGTTGGAATGCATCCTGCCATAGAGCCTTTTGGTCTGGGACTGGGGAACAGGATAGCGAGAGCCTGAAGTTCAGGTATGTTGCGATCAGGTCCAAGTCTGGGAACCCAACAAAGTCAGGCTATCAGAGGATTCAAAGCCTATTCAGAGCTCACTATCTGAGTCGCTCTGCTCAAGTTGTCTACGAGCACATTACTCTTGCCCGGAATGAAGAGAGTTGATAGTGTCATAGAATGATCTTCTGCCCATCTTAGATTCTCTACTGCAAGATGGCATAGGTGCTGCGAAAAGGTACTGCCTTGTTTCTTCATGTAAGTCACCACTGTGGTGTTGTTGGTGATCAATACCACAGAGTGACCCACCAGCAACTATTGGAGAGCCAGGAATGCTGCATTCATATCTAGGAGATTTATGTGCTGGTACCTTTCGGATTTGGACCAAAGGCCTGAGACCGTGTGATGCAGCAAATAGGCTCACCCTAATTCTTTTAATGCGTCTGTGAAGAGCAACAAGTCCAGAGGAGGGACGAAAAGATCTAGCCCTCTGCGGAGGTTCTCCTCTGCCACCTACCATTAAAGATCCAATACTTGAGCTTGGCCTATTGGCACTAGGACGTCCGGATACCCAGTGTGCTGGTCCCATAAGGACTTTAGATGCCATTGGAGAGATCTCATCCTGAGGCGGCCGTTGGGAACAAGACGAATCAGTGAGGTTAGACAACCTCAGAGGCAGAGCCACTGACGGACTGATAGGTCTCCTCGTCTGAGGAAGGGACAAGACACTTCTCTCAGCCTGTTTACTATATCGTCAAAGACTTTTTGAAGATCTATGTCTATGATCATACCGAGGTAAGATGACTTCTTGAGATTTATCACGATCCCCAGATCCTGACAAAACTCTAGATGCATTTCCCTATGATGAAGAAGGGTTATCTTTGAGTCTGCTAGAACTAGCCAGTTGTCTGGATATCTTAAGAGACGAATGCCATTCTTAAGAGCCCATGATGACACTAGGGCAAACACCCTCTTGAAGACCTGGGTTGCGGTCGAGAGACCGAAACAGAGAACCTTGAACTGGTAATGTTTGTCTTTGTGTATGAACCTGAGATACTTCCTTGAAGACGGGTAGATTGCGATCTGGAAGTAAGCGTCTTGGAGATCCAATGGGCACATGAAGTCCCTCAGTCTTACTGCTTGAATGACTGTCTGGCGTCTCTATCCTGAACGGAGTTTGAAGAACAAACTTGTTCAGGGGCTAGAGATCTATGACTGGTCTCCAACCTCCAGATGCCTTTTTCACAGAAAGGGTCGACTGTAAAAGCCTGAGGACCCATCTATGACCTCTTGGAGAGTGCCCTTCTGCAGCATGGTCTGGACTTTGGCCCTCTTACAGATCCTTTCATATAAAAGCTTAGAGGAATTGGATATCGAGTCAGAGGAGGGAGAGATTGAGTGAAAGGGATGCAATACCCTACACCGAGCACTGCGATCATCCAGGGATCGTCCCCGTGATGCTGCCACCTCTGCCAGAGGCGTTGCAGGCGTCCTCCCATTGGTGGACTGATGAGAGGATTGCCCTCCCTATTGGGAGCACCCACTTCAACCGCCCCTTCTACCACCTTTCTTTCCTCTGAAAGACTTTGTCCCTTTCTGGTCCCTGGACTGAAAGGGCTTCTTAGACACCTCAGATGTTCCAGATCTACAATTCGAGAGACATAAAGAGCTGGACTAATCTTTGGGAGGTTGGGAAGCCCTTCCATAAGGCCAAGAAGTCATGGCTTTGTGGAGGAGAGAATCCTTTGAGGATTTTCTCAATCTATCAGCTGCTCTTTTTACCTCTTTAGGGTTGAAGAGAGAGGTTCCCTTGAAGGCGCGTGACCTCCACTTTCAACACCTGCCTGGGGAACCTTCCAATCACTGTATCCCTTCTCTTTAGAATCGCATTCGCCCTCAAGTTGACCGCGTGATGCGAAAGGAATTCTAAGGTCCGGATACCTGACAGAAGGCAGGACTCCAAGGACTGTCTTGTCGAATTCTTGGAAAGATCCTCGAATCAAACAATCTGGCCCAACGACTCCAACTACAGGTTGAACCATGAAGCACATTGCATAGCTTACTTCGCGCCTCTCTATCTTGAGGAGTTCAGAGGCAGAAAGGGAGGCCTTCAAGGAAGCTGGTCTCTGTATTGGAACACCCCTGGTAAAAGATTCTACCGAGGGATTGAGAGTCAGGGTAGGACGAGGTTCATCCTGGATCTCGTAATACTTCCTCTGCAGAATGATGGGAAGTGGAAGTGATCAGGAGGAAGACCCTGCTCTAAGAGAGCTAGAATTGCCTGCTATTTGGGAGTGTTCGATCTTAAAATCGTTACAGGTTCTTTTAATAATTAAAATAGGTGCTTCCAACAACTACCAATGAAATATGGGAAATAAATACAAAAAGAAACTCATGAAAAACACAATACATTTATTCACAAACTCATAAAGAAAATTAATGTTACTTCTTCGGTTACTTTAACTGACAAATCAAATCAATCAAAACATCAATAGAGAAGGGGAACAGCCAGTACGGTAGAAATACTTAAGGAATAGTTTTCTGCAACTGCTGAGACGATACTGGAACAGAGAATTCAGGCTTGAGAACGTCGCAGAAGGGCGGCTGAAGCTTAGATGAAACTGGCACGATGACCGGATTCGAAGACGTCACAGAAAGGGTTGCATCAAGATGGGACATCAGAAGTCTTCTATAAGAATTCGATGATAGTGCTGAACTAAGGTAGGCTTCTGGCAGTGTTGGCTACTTCTTGTCACAAGGAGGGAGGGCTAGCTGCTTCAATTTGTCTCTTCTTCTCGGCCATAACAGGATTTTGGAGATAGGCATTTGTCAACTAATAGGAGGGTTAGTTTCTGGCTCTATCAGACTTCTGGTCATCTCTGCTTCTTATCTCATTAGGACTTGGATCTCATCTGCTTCGGACATAGTTCCTCTCTTGCCTTATGTCCTGTCCTAACTCCCTTGGACAATATCTTATTGAAGTTTATATACCCATGTATGGGCAGAGTTAATTACAGTGGTCATTTCCATAGAAGGCATTCTTTTTAACAATTCTGCATCTCGATTGGCTTCCTCAAAAATGCCCACTTAGATCTCGCCATGGAAGCTTCTACAAGAAATTTCTGATGCAATCTGGACCACGTGATAAGTCGTAACAAAAGGGCAGCACATGTCCTTCCATGATGACATATTTCATAAATATGGATTTCCTGCAGGTTGTTTCTAAAAATATACTGGCTCCACTAATTAAGACGATGACATCTTGGTCAAAACAGGACAGTCCCCTTATTGCGGCCGGCGCTCTCGTCGAGGCTCGGTTTTAGGTTTGACCAAACCATACGGTAGTCGGATCTCATCTCGCCTCGCTGATCACACATTGGGAATAGATATTTTTTTGTTTATAACATCCTTTTAAAAGTATTCTATCTACCCATGACACGTTCCCCCAAAATAAAAAAAAATAAAAAATCTACTGATTTTTTTTTTTAAAGGTCTGCAACGAAAAAACACATTCATCCCCGAACTGAGGAACATCTGCATGAAACTTAAACTTACTTAACATCCACAAAACATTCTTTCACATTCCATTCACACAACACAAAACTTCAGAAAAAAAAAGCTCTTGATTCATTGAAAAAAAACATTCCTAATCTGAAAAATCTCTGGAAAGGCTATCAGCTATAACATTCTTTCCTTTTATATGAATTATCTTGCAAGACTCCTTCTATATTAAATCCTTTGCTAAAATCAGGTAACAATAATACTGGCTCATAAAGCATTACGGCCTTTAATTTATTGAAAGCTTCTACACATTCCTCATCAAATGCAAAACTTCGTCCCTTCTTAAAAAGATTAGTTATGAGAGCGCTTATTTCTGAAAAATTGGATACAAATCTACGGAAATATGAAACTATCCCGAGAAATCTCATGGCCTGCTTTTTTGTTGCTGGGATTGGGAAATTGATGACAGCTTCTGTGTTCCAATTTTAGGACAAATCTTACCGAGACCACTGTAAGCCCTAAATAAGTCATAGTTTTCCCAAATTTGCATTTCTTTAAATTTGATACAAGGTTTGCTTTTTCAAGGGCTGTCAGGACTTTAACTAAAATTAATAAATGTTCTTACCAAGTTTCTGAAAATATAACAAGATCATCTAAATACACGGCACAGTTATCAATACCATTTGAAACTTTCTTCATTAATCTTTGGAAAATACTGGCTTCATTTCTTAACCCAAAAGGCATTACTTTAGGTTCATGATTACCGAACGGTGTTATGAAAGCAGATATTTTCCTAGCTCGTCTGCTTAGAGGTACTTGCCAATAACCTTTGGCCAAATCTATCTTGGAGACGAATTTAGCATTTCCGATCCTATCTAAGCAATCGTTGATCCTGGGAAGTGGAATATTACTTTGCTTAGTAACACCGTTTACTTTTCTGAAATCAATGCACAACCTATCTGATCCATCCTCCTTTTTTACCAGAACTACCGGAGAACACCATTCACTCTCACTAGGAACTATCAAATCATTATCTAACATATGCTTAATTTCCTTTCGTACTGAATTTGCCTTCTCTGGACTCAAACGATAAGGACTTTGTCTAATGGGTTTAGTGTCCTGTAACTCAATATCATGTTCTAAAAGATTAGTTAAACCTAAATTATCACTAACAGTTTCTGGATAACTTAGAAAAACATATAATTCACTCTGTTTTTCTTCTTCTAAGCTAGAGTTAAATAACTTGAAATTCTTAAGCACATCAGAGATTTTCTCGAAACTAATTTCTCACTGTGACATAGTTATTACTAGTATTGGGCGTTAGTTGTATTTCTTAAGCAACTTTATGTGCAGTCACTTAGCTCTACGTCTACCCATATCGATTAAGTAATTAAAATTACCCCTTTTTCCTAAAATAGGAAAAGGTCCTTCAAACTTATAAGATAATGAGGGACCTTCTTTCTTCTTCTTCTTCCCAGCTGTTTCCCATTTTTATATGGGGTCGCCGTTGCGGATGAGCCGTTTCCATCTTTTTCTATCCTGCGCTTCTGCCTCATCTACCTCCAGACTTTCGTCCGTGAAAGCTTGGGGTAGGTCAAGGTTGTCAGCTGGAACCTGTGAAGGGCCTGCCTCGGGAGACCCCCTTGCCAATTCCTGTTTATGAGCTTCCCTTGCCTTAGAGTTCTTAGGAACTATCTTTGAATCTTCCGATTCTTTCCTGGGAAGGAAGTGTTTCTAAAGTACAGATGTTTTGGAGGAAACTTGCGGTTCCTTAGGCTCCATCAGGTGAAAGATACACTGAATGTTGGTCCGGAGGAACGATCTCGATCAGTTTAGGATCAAAAGAATGGATAGCAATCTCCTGAGGAGAACCTATGCCCCTACTTGTACAGGGTTGTATGATGTTTGAGTGCGGAGGAGTGTTACGCTTCATCCTCCTCTGTTTGGCCATAATCCTTTCACCTGGTCAAACTGGCAGTAAGGGAAGAGGTCCTGTAGGTGGAGCAACTGCATAGTCTTGTTTGTTCTTGGTGTTTGGTCAAGGTGGAGATGACCTAAACACTGAAGGGGCAGAACTGCTTTGAGCACATCTCCTCCTATGTTCAGAAGGAGTGTCAGAAGAACACAAGGACGCCTTCTCCAACGGAATACTGGGAGTAGACCATGGTGGACGCGGTTGGGGATGGGCAGGTGGAAAGCCCAACCTGAACGTCTTCCATAGAGATGACACCAAAGTGTCATACCAGAGCAGAAGCTACCCAACTCTCGACAAGTCAGGAGTTTCCTTAGGGAGTCCTGGAGGAGTAGAACGCTGTCTGACTGGCCTATAGAGGGGCCTGCATTCTTGAAAGGCAACTTCTTTGGCAACGTTAAATGCTCCTTTGTGATTCACACTAGCCGGTCAGGAGATATGGGTACAACCATGTACTTGTTAGGGGGGTTCTTTCATTCTCTCCAGAAAGGGAATCGACCTGGGGCTAGAGCTGTCAGTAGTGGGGGACGTTATTGAACGAGTTGGACCCTCGCTTGCTTTCGAAGTTGTGGCTTCAGCACGTGAGACACTTGTCAACACAGCAGGTTTACTCGCTGTAGGAGGGGATTTTCGTGTGACTTGAGCATGATTCACACGTGAATCACGCGCAAAAGTTACAACTTCGCGAGGGAGGAAGAGGAGGACTCTGAGGCTCCTGTGCAGCTGTAGTATCTTGGACACTTGCCGGAGGAAGAGATGGGAGCCTTCAAGTGGGGGCAACGCGTTGCATTGGCGAGTGTTGTGGTGAAGCAGAGCTTGTAAGAGGGCGTCGCGTAGCCGAACGCTTACAAAAGACATTCCAGGTTTTGAAAGGTACTAAAGGTAGTCTTGGAAGAGGCTTCTTAGGGAGATGGTGTTCAGAATGAACTTGTCCGGTTGGAGGTTGTTTCAGAGAAGGATCAGATGTAGTGCGATGCGTGGATCGAGAGTGCGTGTGTTTACATCATCCTCGTGAAGAGTATCGTCTCGATCGGGAACTAGAGCATTTAGCGCGGGATCGTAAGCGCTTTGCTCATGATCGTGAATGATCTCGTGATTTTGAATGTCTAATCCTTGATCATAAGTATGTTGCTCGCGATCGTGATTGTCTCACTCGTGAGCATGAATGAGGTGCCCTTGATCGTGAGCATTTAGCTTGCAAACATGAGTGTTTGCCTCGCACTCGTGATCCTCGTGATCGCAAGTGCTTGGCATAGGATCTTGAACGTGTAGTTCATGAGTGCGTAGCTCTTGATCGTGAGCGTGAAGCTCATGATCGTGCACATAAATGCGCAATTTGTGTTCTTGAGTGCGATGCTCGTTTTCTAGTGTGAGCGTAAAGCTCGTGTAGCGAACATCGCGCCCTTGATCGTGAGCGTTCAGCTCGTGATCGAGAAAAATGCCTCGTTGAAGACGAAGGCCTAGAGTGCCACGATGAACTACGGTCTTTTTGGCGTAAGTGCATAGCGCTTGAATGAGAGCGTCTGAGGGAAGAACGCTAAGATCTCAAGTGATCTCTATGATCCACTGAACGCCATTAATGACATTCACAAAGTGAGCGCGAAGCTCATGAGGGCAATTGTCTTGAAGAACAAGGTGTAGTCTCTCATCCTGGCGATTGGCAAGCAGGTGGAGTGCTGGGCATAGGAGGATCATCTTACCCAACCTCAGCAGCTGGCAAGGGTAGCACACACAAGCTGGAACCTTTTCTGTGGGAAGAGGAAGTATTAGGGTTAGGCGACAATTTCGTCCCAAGATGGCGAGAGGGGACATCGTCAGCAGGAGGCCATTGGAGGGACGAATGGGAATGGTCACGTCGTCTGTGTGTGGAAGGGCTAGGAGAGGGCAGAAGGTGGACCTAGCACACATCCAGGGAGAAAGATGTTGAAGCCACAGGGGATGGGTCTCTCCTCGCGCCATGTTGAAGAATGTTGCAGAAACATCTCCTTCGAAGGGGAGCAGAAACCCCAAGGAAGACCATCTGCAAGGGAGAAAGGCTCCCCAGCAGCTGGAGGTGAAGATACTTCACTAGGGAAAGCATCAACCACCCCAGTACCCGAGGTTGCGAAGGAGTTATTCAGTCTGCGCTCCTACTTGACCATTCTCCTGATGAAGACGGGCAAGGAGGAGCTTCGGAAAGAGATCTAAGAGTACAAGAAGAAGACGGAGCTCTTTTCCCGTCGGAGGAAAACCCCGGGGAAGAAAGGTCTCGTTTGGCTTTCTTCTTCTTGCGCCACCCAAATTTCTCCCACTGGGAGGTAGGCCACAGCAGATGGCGGTAGTGTCGACAGAAGACATGAAGGTGCCACAGCCAGGACATGGGAGCGTACAGAAAAAGGACCACTCACACCTGAAAGTGAAAGAGAGCGCGTAAAGCAATGGTTGGTAAGTCTAATGGCTAAACCTTGGGACAGGAAGAGAGTGGACACATCCGATCTCTACGAACCAAAAGAGAAAAGTGAGGCAGCTCTGCAAGCTGTGAGTGGAGATAGGTGGCTGGGCTAAGCACCTACTTACCCACAACAGTGGTTAGGTAGGGTTGCCACCTTACACCTTTTAGTCTATTGGCTACCATCCAGCTTCACCGAAAGATAATCCATATAAATAACAAAAGGTCTGTTAGTGAAGGAACAAAGTCACAAAATAAGCTGCAACCCCCTGAATTGTATTCTTCCTTCAAAAGGGTATCCTTTTCTTCCTTAAGTACATTTAGAATACATTTGGCATTATTTGGAGCTCAAAGTATTAAGATTTTGTCAATATACTCTTACTTCATAATATGATGAAGTACTGAACCTAACTGAATTACATGATACCCTTTTTTAACGGAATCTCATCTTCAGATCCACAGTTGTTTGAACATTTCTAATAGTAAGGTGTCAGCAAAATTGACTGATTATCTAACACAACAGTAGAACAATAAACTTCAAAACATCTTACCCCAATCATTATCTTCATGTACAACTTCCTCCTCTTTTTCTTCTTTTTTCTCTTCTACAGGCTCATTCGCTTTTTTCTCAGCATACTCTGCTTGTCTTTTGCGACACCAATTATCATCACAATGAGGATTTGGTCGCATTTTCATAGTTGGGAAGAAATCAACGAGAGCATTATATCCAAGGTAAAATGATACCTGTCCAAAGTTCAGAAGATATCTGTTGAAAAAATGTATATATAAATAAATAGCATAAGAATAAAGTTACAAGCCTAGAAAACTAAATCTCTCATACATACTATTTTTTAAGTTTCTTTATGCTAGCAAAATAATGTATATATTTGTGCTTATAAGATGACCTTGAAATCCTAAAATCCTAAAAACTGGGGGTCATCTTATACTGCCAAATAATGTATATATTTGAAATCCTAAAATTCACCCCCTAAAAACTGGGGGTCGTCTTATACTACCATTCTAAAAATCAAACCTTGAATTCCATGGGATATTTAACAGTAGGCTAGTCTCATACATGAAAAAATCCCAAATTTTGAGTAATTTGTATTTTTCCTAACAGTACTTACCTCGAACTACTTTCTTAGGAGTATCTGGGATCTCCTCCCAACCGACCAGAGTTTTGTGTACCCTAGTCCCGTTTTCTATGAGGGGTAACCTCAGGTGGAGTGATACGTGCCCTGAGGCTAACCCCGGGTCAGAGAACATGCTTGCTCAGGTCTCGATCTTCAGTAAGTTCTCTGGTCGCGTCGCGATAACATCTCGACGCTCTCTCCTTACCCAGTGCGACCCTTTGTGTCCCCGACCCCCTTTGTGTCTCACGCGGTCCCCATGTGGACCCATTGTTTATTCTATACCCTTTCTTACCCTTCTCCTCTGTGTTCGTCGTGTAGGGGCAGCTGAGGAGCCACGGTCCTTGACTTACTTACAATCATACTTTGTGTTTTGTTAGGATTCAACTTCATACCCCATAAATTGCACCATGCACTAATTTTAGCTAGATTTCTGTTAAGAGATTCGGCAACCCCAGACCTGCATTCAGGAGATAGAATTGATGCAATGAGAGTAGCATCATCTACATATGCAACAAGCTTGTTTTCTAGACCAAACCACATGTCATGTGTATATATTATGAAAAGTACTGGGCCAAGAACACTACCTTAAGGAACACCAGATATCACATTCCACATTCCTATACTCACTATGGTGCCCAACAACAACAACTCTTTGCGATCTACTACTCAAAAATTCAATAATGACGCTAAGAAACGTATGGAACACAACATAGACTACCGAACATTTGAACTTTGTTTGACGAAAAAACTTTTACAATGAAAAGAGAGGTCGATGACTGGTCTCCAGCCCCCAATTAATTTCTCCACAAGAAAGAGTCAACTTTAGAAGCCAAGAGACTCGTTTCGAACAACTTCAAGCGTGTTCTTCTCTAACATCCTTTCCACCTCTGTCTGCCAGTAAGCAACTCCTCGGAAGGAAAAATGTTGCCGGCCACACCAAGAGTTCCGAAGTGACAGAAGTACCTCTAGGCCAACTTATTTTGAGAAATGGGAAAGCAAAGTATCTCCCCCATTCAAAACTCACTTGGCCCACTGGTTTGTTGACTGGTGTGCCAGGAAGGTCACTGCCTTCCCACCAGACCGCATGTGACTTTTGTATTTTTTCAAAGACCCCAGGGCTAATGAACCCACTGACTTTGCTAAGTAAGTCACTGAACCTGACCCTTGGTCAAGCCAAAAGACAGCTTGGAGTGAGGACATGGCAGACAATTCCCTGGATAACAACTCAGTGGATGAGAAGAATGTACCTTTATCCATAAGTCTTTCCACCGAGAGCACGCTTGTCCGTATCCACACCAACAGATCAACCTGTAGAGGAGATGATGAAACATACTCTGGTGCACAGAAACTTCTCTGCTTCGAGAATGGAGGCAAGATCTTGTTTAACAAGCTGGATTCGAGAGTTCTCAGATCCACAGATATTGTTAACTCGATCCAGGGCCAATCCAACTAGGGCAGCTACAAGGATAGCCTCAACCCTTGAGGCGAACTAAAGTGACGAGTAATGACCAAGGTTCTACATGAAGTCGGTATCGAAGTCGCCTCCCCCCCAGACTGTTGCAGTCACGGATAAATACAAGGACGTCCATAAAGTTACACTCAATGAGAAGAAGGAAGAAGCAAAAGACTTCTTCGGTGTCTTCATAGGCATTACCAAGACAGACCCCAGAGAAGGCTAACCCCTCTTCCTCCCCCTCAAGATATACGATTGCCTGCACGAGGTCATAACATACACTTGTCTTATTAGCATGATTGCAAACAATCAAGCCCCCTACAAGAAGCGTAGAGAGAGTGGATCTAGCGGTTTACACATAAACTGATTGCAATGTCCAACCTTTATACAGCAAGTAGGAATCGCTTGCGTCACATCCAGAGCAATCAACAGCCAGTATTCACTTCCTGAAGAAAAACTAAATTTAAAGTCCGCTTAATCTCCTCATTACGAGGCATCAAATCCCCCCTCATTATTATTGTTAATTTTTATTAATTAGTATTAGTATTATCATTATTATTATAATATCATTTTTATCATTATTATTATTATTATTATTATTATTATTATTATTATTATTATTATCAGCCAAGCCACAACCATAGTTAGAAAAGCAAGATGCTATAAATCCAAGGGCTCCAACAGGGAAAAATAGCCCAGTGACGAAATGAAACAAGGAAATAAACAAACAACATAAGAAGTAATGAAAAATTAAAATAAAATACTTGAAATAAACATTAAAATAGATACTTCATATATAACTACCGGTATAAAAAGACTTGTGTCAGTCTGTTCAGCATAAAAAATTACTTCAACGTTGAACTTTTGAAGTTCTACTGATTCAACTACCTGATTAGGAGGATCATTCTACAACTTGGGCCACAGCTGGAATAAAACTTCTAGAATACTATGTAGTATTGAGCCTCATGATAGAATTAACTGCATGCCTAGTATTACAAACAGGATGGAACTGTCCACGAAGATCTGAATGTAAAGGATGGTTAGAATTATGAAAAATCTTATGCAACATGCAAAATGAACAAATTAAACGACAGTGCCAAAGATTAATATCTAGATCAGGAATAAGAAATTTAATAGACCGTAAGTTCCTGTCCAACAAATTAAGATAAGAATCAGCAGCTGAATACCAGACAGGAGAACAATACTCAAAACAAGGTAGAATAAAAGAATTAAAACACTTTAGAATAGATTGATCACCAAAAATCTTAAAAGACTTACTCAATAAGCCAATATTTTGTGCAATTGAAGAAGACACAGACCTAATGTGTTTCCCAAAAGTAAATTTGCTGTCGAGAATAATCCCTAAAATTTTCAGTCAAACAAAGTTAAAGAAACATTATCTATGCTGAGATCTGGATGTTGAGGAGCCACTGTCCTTGACCTACTTACAATCATACTTTGAGTTTTGTTAGGATACCCCATAATTTGCACCATGCACTAATTTTAGCTAGATCTCTGTTAAGAGATTCAGCAACCCCAGATCTACATTCTGGAGATAGAATTGATGCAAAGAGAGTAGCATCATCTGCACATGCAACAAGCTTGTTTTCTAGGCCAAACCACATGTCATGTGTATATAGCATGAAAAGTAATGGGCCAAGAACACTACCCTGTGGAACACCAGATATGACATTCCTATACTCACTATGGTGCCCATCAACAACAACTTTTTGAGATCTATTACTTAAAATTCAATAACAATGCTCATCAATGACCCACCCACTCCCAAATGTTTGAGTTTGAAAACAAGGGTCTCATAACTAACACAGTCAAAGGCAGCACTAAAATCAAGGCCAATCATACGAACTTCCTGACCATAATCAAGGGATTTCTGTACAGCATTGGAAATTGTAAGAAGGGCATCACATGCTCCAAGGCCTTTACGAATACCAAATTGCAAACTAGGGAACAGATAATTACCTTCAGCAAGCCTATTAAGCTGCATATGAGATTTGTCATCATCAGATATACATGCACTCTTATTCTATTTCCATGTTTATATTTTTACTGCTGATTATAGAATAAATTTTTCAGAAGTACTTTATTCCTACTGTACTTTACTCCAAATAACAGAAAAGCACAGCACTTTCATGTATTTTTCCTTTGAAAAATCTTTCTATTCATTGTGAAGTGATTAAAGAAAAATTTTGTAGAAGTTTCTTTTGTTTTATTTTACTCTATAAGGAGTTTTGACAAAGGAAAAGCTTACTTTTACGGTGGTGCTGTGTGATCTGCAAGGACTTTCCTGTAAAGGCTAGAACAGGGAATCCAATAGAACATAATTACCAAGGAAATATTGTTTCCCCTGCTCTAGGACCAGTGTCTCTTTGTTGACGTCTCGCAAGATTATATACAGGAGAGGGGGTTCCCAGCCCCCTCGTCCTGTCCCTTTTAGTCGCCTCTTACGACACGCAGGGATAACGTTGGCGCTATTCTAATTGTTTTTTATGCCTCAGCGGCCACAGGGGGCATGAGTGTTGTAATTCAAGAGGTATTAGTTTGTTGAGTGTAGTTGGAAAAGTGTATGGTAGAGTAGTGATTAATAGGATTAAGGATAAAACAGAATGCAATCTTAGAACTACAGGGTGGTTTTAGAAGAGGTAGGGGTTGTATGAATCAGATTTTTACAGTTAGGCAGATATGTGAAAAATATTTAGCAAAAGGTAAGGAGGTGTATGTTGCGTTTATGGATCTGGAGAAAGCGTATGATAGAGTTGATAGGGAAGCAATATGGAATGTGATGAGGTTATATGGAGTTGGTGGAAGGTTGTTGCAAGCAGTGAAAAGTTTCTACAAAGGTAGTAAAGCATGTGTTAGAATAGGAAATGAAGTTAGTGACTGGTTTCCAGTGAGAGTGGGGCTGAGACAGGGATGTGTGATGTCGCCGTGGTTGTTTAACTTGTATGTTGATGGAGTGGTGAGAGAGGTGAATGCTCGAGTGCTTGGACGAGGATTAAAACTGGTAGACGAGAATGACCATGAATGGGAGGTAAATCAGTTGTTGTTTGCGGATGATACTGTATTGGTTCCAGACACAGAAGAGAAGCTTGACCGACTAGTGACAGAATTTGGAAGGGTGTGTGAGAGAAGGAAGTTGAGAGTTAATGTGGGTAAGAGTAAGGTTATGAGATGTACGAGAAGGGAAGGTGGTGCAAGGTTGAATGTCATGTTGAATGGAGAGTTACTTGAGGAGGTGGATCAGTTTAAGTACTTGGGATCTGTTGTTGCAGCAAATGGTGGAGTGGAAGCAGATGTACGTCATAGAGTGAATGAAGGATTCATAGTGTTGGGGGCAGTTAAGGGAGTAGTAAAAAATAGAGGGTTGGGCATGAATGTAAAGAGAGTTCTGTATGAGAAAGTGATTGTACCAACTGTGATGTATGGATCGGAGTTGTGGGGAATGAAAGTGACGGAGAGACAGAAATTGAATGTGTTTGAGATGAAGTGTCTAAGGAGTATGGCTGGTGTATCTCGAGTAGATAGGGTTAGGAACGAAATGGTGAGGTTGAGACCGGGTGTAAGAAATGAGTTAGCAGCTAGAGTGGATATGAATGTGTTGAGGTGGTTTGGCCATGTTGAGAGAATGGAAAATGGCTGTCTGCTAAAGAAGGTGATGAAAGCAAGAGTTGATGGGAGAAGTACAAGAGGAAGGCCAAGGTTTGGGTGGATGGATGGAGTGAAGAAAGCTCTGGGTGATAGGAGGATAGATGTGAGAGAGGCAAGAGAGCGTGCTAGAAATAGGAATGAATGGCGAGCGATTGTGACGCAGTTCCGGTAGGCCCTGCTACTTCCTCCGGTGCCTTAGATCAGTGTTTCTCAACGTGGGCCATATGGCCCCCTTGGGGGCCATGAGAATTTTTCAGGGGCCACAAGACAAAATTGGAAAAATGGGGGGCCATGGGGGGGCCACAGAAAATTTAGGACCCACAAAATATATAAATGTGTAATATTTTGAAATAAATCATTATTATGCTTCGATTATTCTGTTTATCATGCTTGACTTTAGTTTAAACATCATTCAATTCAATATACAGTACCAGGTAATTTTTGCAGACAGTGAAATATATGCCTGCTATGTATGACCTCACTCTCAAATGAAAGTATGCGTCCCAGCAAACTGAAAAAGCATCTGGAGACTGCACATAAAGACAAGAAAGACAAGCCGCTAGATTTCTTCAAAAAATTACTTGATGAGTTCCAAGGAAGGATGACAGTGAATCATATGTTTACCCAAAAAGTGGCAAAAGTAGATAGAGGGATGTTGGCTTCTTACAAGAGAGCAAATTTGATTGCAAAAGCAGGTAAGCCTCATACTATCGATGAATCTCTGATCATGCCGTCTGTGGCTGTAGTGCTTTCAACAGTCATCAGAGTCCACAAGAGGTAACTAGTGTTATTCCTCTGAGCAACTCCTCAGTATCACGCCGCATTGATGAGATGGCAGCTGATGTTGAAAGCCAATTAGTCTCAAAACTGCAGTTGAATGAATTCTCGCTTCATCTCGACGAATCAACTTTACCTGATAATTTTGCTCTTCTGGTGGTATTTGTCTGGTTTCTTGATGTTCATGAAATATGTCAAGAAATGCTTTTCGCATTGAAATTAACGAATGACACTAAAGGTGAATCCATCTTCAAAAAACTTGAGGTCTATTTTGAGGGGAATAACATTACACTCAAGAACATTGTGGCTTGTGCAACAGATGGCGCTGCTGTTATGATTGGAAGGTATCAGGGATTCAGTGCTTACTTAAAAAAAGCTGTTTCTAATGTCGTTTGTGTGCACTGTGTTGTTCACTGGCAGCACCTGGTTGCCAAAAACCTAGCAGGACGTCTGCATGAAGCACTTGGGCATGTTATCAAGGCTATCAACTTGATAAAAAATAGTGCACAGAAAGATCGCCTCTTTCAGCAATTATGTGAAAAGAACAATGAAGAATTTGAAAATGCGTTGCACACTGAAGTCAGGTTTTAGTTCAAAACACTTGAAATATTAAATAATTTCACATTTAAATAACCTTAACCTGAAATTACAAGGAAAAGGAAACTGCTGTACGCATTTTAAAAGAAGTGCTGTCATCTTTTCACATAATTGCTGAAAGAGGCGATCTTTCTGTGCACTATTTTTTATTGCACTTAGGGAGTGTTATCTCTTTCTTTAGTGGGACAGAACTTGGACAGAAACTTGTTGATGCAAAGAGTGACATCTTATACCTGTCAGACATATTTGAAAAGCTAAATGTTCTGAACAAAGAGCTTCAAGGAAATAACTCCACCCTGTTTTCCTGCTAGGAGGCAATTACTGCATTTAAAGGGAAACTCAAGCTGTTCTGATTGAACCTTGGAAGACGAGAGTTTGCACAGTTTCCTTCCTTAGCAGTTATATCCACCAAACTGCTTGATGATGACCTAGCAGTGAATGTTGACCATCTGAAGCAGTTGCATAATGATATGGAAACTCACTTCTCTGACCTACTGCAAATGACTGTGCCACACTGGTTTGTGGATCCCTTCATTGTTGATGTATCTGAAGTTGATGTCACCCTACAAGAATGTCTCATTGAACTTCAGAATAACACAACAGCTCAAGCAAGGTTCAAGCATGGAGGACACCAGAAGCTGTGGATGAATCAAGATATATATAAGTAGTACCCAATACTCTGGAAAGATGTGAAGTTGCTCTTACTTGCCTTTCCCACATCTTACTTGGTTGAGACTGGTTTCAATCGGGTGATGTGCCTGCTGTCAAAGCCACGAATTTGCCTTGACATAGAAAAAAAAAAAAAAAAAAAAAAAAAAAGAGGCAATTTACGTCTCGCTCTAACAGCTTTCAAGCCAAACACTGACAAGTTGGCAGCCTTGCATCAGTCACAGGGATCCCACTGAAACCTTTCAAGATAAAGCCAATTGTACCTACATGTATTCCTTGTTTTGTATTCCTTTTGTAAATAAATAAGTATTCAAATAAAATATTTTTCTAATTAATATTGTTATTTGATTTATACCTGAAATTAGTGTTTTGAGTACATGGTACTATTCAAGCTAGAACCATTAATAGACCTACTTCCCTAGGCGTATTAAGGTGATGGACGGATGGCGGGTGCTGGGGGGGTGCATTAGAACTCAAAGTTGGCATGGAGGGGCCACAAGAACTTGCACTGGATTAAAGGGGGCCACCACCAGAAAAAGGTTGAGAAACACTGCCTTAGATGACCGCGGAGGTAGCAGCATTAGGGGATTCAGCATTATGAAGCTTCATCTGTGGTGGATAACAGGGGAAGGTGGGCTGTGGCACCCTAGCAGTACCAGCTGAACTCGGTTGAGTCCCTTGTCAGGCTGGGAGGAACGTAGAGAGTAGAGGTTCCCTTTTTGTTTTGTTTCATTTGTTGATGTCAGCTACCCCCCAAAATTGGGGGAAGTGCCTTGGTATATGTATGTATGTAGGACCAGTGTATCAATGTGCATAGCACGGACTCGGGAGGGGGGGTGGGTGGGTTGAGAGAGACCTTCAAGTTCAGGTTCAACAGACACTGCCACACCACCTCAGTAGCTAAAATTTGTCTGCTATGAGTGACATCATGTGCGGTGTCTTACAGAGGAACCATCCAACCAGTCACTCCTGCGTGCCTATTCCACAACAAACCCTCAACCACCTTTCAGATTTGGTTGTCTGTGTAAAACATATCTATCAAGTGTTTTCAACAATACCTCAAGAGCAGAATTAGATTAAGTACCAGAATTAAGGTTTTTCTTCTTTTTGTGACTTAATCAATGAATATAAAGAAGTCTTTAGGTTGAAGAGATGGTAGTAGAGTAGTGCAGGTTTATTTTTTACTCTTTAGTTGGTCACTGGATTGGTGTTATTAATTTTCTAGCATTTCTTTCCCTTTCATTAGGGTCTTTGTTACTTGCCTTCAAATGTTAATTTGTAACTTTACCTATAAGTATTTTTAATTATACATTACTACTCTATAGTAACATTGAAGGTTGGGTTGTTTGAATTGCCGGCACCATTTTGACAACTCTTAATTTCAATATCAACAAGTTTCAATTATCACATTCAGTTATGAAAAACAAAAGAAGGCTAACTTTGGGGCAGCTATACTTTAACTATGATTAGACTAGCATAACCTCACTGGAGTTTGTCTTGTCAGTTACAAGTTTAATATTCAGGAGATGGAATTGATGCAAATAGAGTAGCATCATCTGCATATGCAACAAGCTTGTTTTCTAGGCCAAACCACATGTCATGTGTATATAGTATGAAAAGTAATAGGCCAAGAACACTACCCTGTGGAACACCAGATATCACATTTCTATACTCACTATGGTGCCCATCAACAACTCTTTGTGATCTATTACTTAAAATTTCAATAATAATGCTAAGAAACGACCCACCCACTCCTAAATGTTTGAGTTTGAAAATAAGGGTCTCATAACTAACACAGTCAAAGGCAGCACTAAAATCAAGGCCAATCATACGAACTTCCTGCCCACAATCAAGAGATTTTTGTATAGCATTGGAGATTGTAAAAAGGGTATCACATGCTCCAAGGCCTTTACAAAAACCAAATTGTAAACTAGGGAATAGATGATTACCTTCGGCAAACCTATTAAAACGTTTGGCCAGAAACGTTCAAAATCTTTAGATAATATGGGAGTTATGGAAGTTGGGTAGTAATCAGTTGGACTTGAGCTACCAAAAACACATTTATATAGTGGATTAACATTACCAATTCTCCAATAAGTGCTAAAAGCTCCTCTTCTTGCTAACTTGCGTAAAATAAGATACCTTTGGAGCTAAGAAATCTGCAGTCTTTATAAAAAACAAAGGAAAAATACCATTTGGGTCTACACCTCCATAAGCATCAAGGTCCATCAAGAGAGCTTTAATTTCACGAGATCAAAAAGCTAAACTTGTTGTTTAGCCTTAGGAAAACAGGAATGAGGAAGTTTGAGTTTCTCATTACTCTGCTTACTGTTAAACACAACTGCCAAAAGGGTTGCCTTTTCTTTTGGACAGTGAATGACAGAGCTCTCTGGTTTAAGTACAGGAGGAACTGTTGCATCTACACCAAAGAGTGCAGATTTAAAGGTAGTCCACCACTTATGCTCCTGGGTTGTACCAGAAAGGGTTTCTTTTATGGTTAAATTGTAATCCTTTTCAGTTGAAGCATAAACTTTCTGAGCAAAAGCTCTAAGCTGAGTATAGTTATTCAAAGTCGAGTCTGATCTGTTGCCCTTCCAAAGATGAAAGGCCTCCTGCTTCTCCAAATAAGCATGTCTACAATCATCATTGAACCATGGTTTGTCCTTCACTCAGTACCTTAGCACACAAGAAGGGATACATCTATCAATTGTGTTGACTGGATTCTCATTCAAAGGGACAACAGGATTAACACTACTATACAATTGTGATCAATTCAAGCCCAATAGATCATAAAAAATCTCATTCCAGACTGCCTGAGATTTCATATAAATCTTACATGAGTATGATACATCAGGGACAGGCTGCTCACTCTCCGCTACTAATGAAATCAAGGCATGATCAGATGTCTCAACTGGAGAACCAACCTTACTTGTTAATAACACCAGGGGAGTCGGTGTATACGAGGTCAAAGCAGTTACCGGACCTGAGTAGCTTCACTTAAGATTTGCTCACAGCCTGATTCAGTGGCAAAGTCTAAAACTCTTAAGCCATGGCAATCAGTAGGAGAAATAGAATTTAACCACTCACTATGGTGAGCATTGAAATCATCAACAAAGACAAAAGAGGCCTTTCTATCATCTTCTTTCATCTTAGCCATAATAGTAAGAAGACAATCGAAGATAGAATCATCCATGTCTGGATTCTGGTAGACCGAACACAAATAAAAGTTATTATGCCTGCCACAAACTTTTATTAACTGAATCTCATGACATCCACATTCATAGCAGGACTTATGAGAAGCAGGGTATTCAGTCCTAATATACACTGCCATTCCCCTGGCCCTAGGGATGGTATCACGTTTCAACATTATTGGCTTCTTAAAACCCGTTATAAAGAGCTCAGATGAGTGCTTCATATTAGAAACCAAAGTTTCTGAGCACTAAAGAATTTCATACTGTCAGGACACAACTGTGAGGTCTTCAATATTTGCATGAAGACCACAAATATTGTAATACAGTAGACGACATTGATGAAATCTACGACGTACTGGTCCCGGATTTTGCCCAATGGCTCCAGAGAGCATAAGAATCAATGGTAATAAAAGATACATCATACTTAAAAACCAAATTAACAAGAATGATAACAAAAACAATATGTACATATATAAATAAAAGGAGTGATCAAACCCATAGACTATAGAAAAAAAGTTGGAAAAACTGGTCAACATGGAGGAGCTGATGCACCATTACAGACGTTCATAGGAATAGCATTTATAGCAAAATGTCAATTTCGCAAACATATCTTGTTCAATATGTTGCCTTGGAAAATATTGGTAGGCTAAGAAGAGGCCTCCTTCTATGGCTCTCTTTGCCATCTTTGATGATTCAAACATTATTTTCATAATGTCAGAATTACAGTACTTGGGATTTTCCTAACATCATCCACTTTAGCACAATAATTTTTCATAAATTTTGATATGTATAAAATAAACACTTACACATATGTACCCGCTATATAAAACACAAAGTAAAACAAACTAAATTTGAAATGTCAGCCTCCTAATGATTCATTAATAGTTAACAAAAATGACTAAACTGAATAAAATGACAACCTCCCTCCCAACAGAATTATAAAAACAAGTTCATTAACAAAACCATGACAACTGGTAATAAAAGCATTTCAATAATGTCTCATAACACAAAATTAATTCGTTCTGGAATGGCTTTTGTTTCATGAAAATTTAGTTTTACGACTCACACATATAGGAGCCTTTGTATGTCAGCGGCCAGTTCCTCTCGTGTGGATTAAAAATGGACATCAACTAACCAGAACTTTCCCCCCTAACCTAACCTACAGGCTGTGTCCTTACCTACTTACCTAAAGGGGGGGGGGGGGGGCTAATCCAGGCTACTCATAAATTTAATAATTTTCAATTTATATATTGAGTTTGTGAAGGTAGGCCTTCAGAATGATTAGCATTTTACTAGTCAAAGTTAAAATTCATGGAAATGATTACTTCACAATCAATCATATTTTACAATTTGAAGGTAAAGTTCATGGAAATAATTAAGTCTAAAGGTAATTTAGAAATTCTAATATGTACTGTCTTACAATTATAGCACATACAGTATTATCATTACTGCACTGAAAGAACACTGAAAAAGAATAAAGCATAAAAGGTTCTAGCATATAAGATTGGCTGTGGAAAAACTAAAATTAATGGATTTTTATTTCAATTAAAAGGATCAAAAGATCTTTTTAAGATCTGGCTATTTTGTTTGATTAAAAATATTTCTTTTGGATATATTATTTCTGTTTAGAAGGGAGATTAATTATGGCAATGCAAACTGCTATTAAGCAAAACTAGATTAATTATGGCAATGCAAACTGCTATTAAGCAAAACTTACTTCAAAACATTTTGCACTAGCATTCCAGCAACAATTCCCATTGTTGTTGGCAAGGAAGCAGCACAGACACCTTCACGCTTTAATGTTCGCTCATCAATCTGGCTTGCAACTACAAGAGGAGGAGCACACTGAAAGAAATTGAGAGGAAAAAATATTTTTTAATCTATTTTATCGAGGTATACAAAAATAAATATACATGTATGTATGTATGTATGTATGTATCTACCTTCCGTGCTAGGCAGTATATCTTAGCAATCCATGTTTGCCAACAGTTATACAAGGATTTGTGATGTCACCATGGTTGTTCAATATGTCTGCTGATGGAGTGGTGAAAGAGGTGAATGGTAGAGGATTGAAACTACTAGACGAGTGATCATGAATGAGAGCTAAATCAGTAATTGTTTGCGGATGATACTGTACTGGTTGTAGACTCGGAAGAAAAGCTTGGTCGATTAGTGACAGAGTTTGGAAGGGTACGAGAGAAAAGGAGGTCGAAAGTTAATGTGGGTAAGAGTAAGGTTATGAGATGCACGAGAAGGGAGGGTGGTGCAAGGTTAAATGTCATGTTGAATGGAGAATCACTTGAGAAAATAGATCAGTTTAAGTACTTGGGGTCTGTTGTTGCAGCAAATAGTGGAGTGGAAGCAGATGTATGCCAGAGAGTGAATGAAGGATGCAGTGTTGGGGGCAGTTAAGGGAGTGGTAAAGAATAGAGGGTTCGGCATGAATGTAAAGAGTTCTGTATGAGAAAATGATTTTATCAACCGTGATGTATGGATCGTAGTTGTGGGGAATGAAAGTAATGGAGAGACAGAAATTGAATGTGTTTGCGATGAAGTGTTTGAGGAGTATGGCTGGTGAATCTCAATTGAATAGGGTTAGGAACTAAGTAGTGAGGGTGAGGACGGGTGCAAGAAATTATTTAGCAGCTAGAGTGGATATGAATGTACTGAGGTGGTTTGGCCATGTTGAGAGAATGGAAAGTAGCTTTTAGGTAAGAGGCTCCCCTGAAAACCTAAATTTACAAACCAATTATGAACTTTTACTCTAATATTTCAGTGTTACCTAAATAAAAACTGAATAGCTCTCGCATAACAAAGCAATCTTTTCTGTAACATATTACTACCTTTCCTCTCCCAAGTAGTTAAAAAACATAAAATCATCTCATCTCTAAAACCTACATTACAGGAAAAGGCTTGATGTCCATCAGTGTACAGTAGTTAGCTGTTGTTAATGCTAAAAAGTAAAATTTTTCTAAAGCTAAAACGAAAACTGCATTATCTGAGATCATTACAAGAAAGTTCAAACAGAGAATCTTTTGAAAATTAAATGTAATATTATCTTTAGATTCCAATACCTTAATTCTGGCAACCATATGATTTTCAACAGAAAAAAAAGGAATAGATTAAGAGCATTAAGTTATATAATATTACGCTTATTATTTTGGTCTTACATTCTAAGACCAAAATTAATAAAGCACAGGGGCATGAAGGTCCAGACAGATACTGTTATATAAGTGAATTTTAAGCCCTTGTGTAATACTGTAAGGGCTTTATCTTTTTGTCAAGGCCTGTTCTGTGTTTGGTCATATAAAATTGTGAATACAGTAAATACTTATAAATATTGCTTTATAGAATGCCAGGTCCTTCCAATGGATAATCAAATCTGTGCATAGAAAACCTGCAAATAGTAGGGTCTGACAGTATTAATAATAAATTACCTGGCATACAATAAAACATTGCAAAGATGCATTTCTAGGTCAGGAAGGAAAGAGAACTTCCTGGTCTTGATCTCTGAAGTTTTAACACAGTACAATACTGTATATGAGAATGCATCTTTTTTTCAAATTTAAGGAGTCGTGTGCAAAAACATATTCTATAACAAGAATGAAATGATTAAATAACTTAAAATCAGAAAAACTTACATCAAAACAAGCAGTCTCTCCAGGTATAAGAAACTGAATATGTCCAGAAACTGCATTTTCTGAGACACCAGACTCAAACCACATTTGTCCCAATTCATTACACGCACGATTAACAGCCATCCGAGCTTCATAGTTATCTACACAGCTTAGCACTAAGTCTACAGGTCCCTCGGTAAGACTGCCTTTCCTAGAAAAACATATGTAACTAAAGTAACATCATACAGTATACAGTAATTCTACAAAAAAGAATTTATTCATCAAAATCGTAGTCTTAATTTGACTCATAATTCTTGAAAACATCAAAATTTACATTATTAGAAATACTGCCAATTGTCAATATGGCAATGGCACTAAAATTTTACCATGTAAAAAACACAATAGATTATACATACATACATACCAAGGCACATCTCCCAATTTTGGGGGTTAGCCGACATAAAACATATGAAACAAAAAAAAAGGGGACCTCTCCTCTCTACGTTCCTCCCAGCCTGACAAGGTAGGAGGAAATGCATGACCTGACTTCCTATAAGGAATATAACCATCGATACTAATGATTTATTAAAACATAGTTCTAATTGTATGATGGTACACAGTTCTTTTCAGTAGAAAAGATCGCTTACCCGTATGCAGTTGCGCAAGCGTACTTCTTTGCCTCCAGGTAAGTGTTTGAAAACAAGACTGAGCTTGTGGGAGTTACGTATGTGTGACTAATCACAACATTATTGCACAGAGAGATTGATTATCAACTAACTAGCTATACCCTTGTTAACCCTGGAACGGTACGGTGGGTCGTCCGCGACCCCGAGCGTCAAAACAAAAGATGTTTTTCTCACGTGACTCACCCCCGTGACTGAATTTGTGGGTGATCGACCTGCAGTCGGTAACTCGCCTACACGCTTTAGTAGTGTCCAGATGTGCATCGCTGTAGCTGTACTCCTTCCCAGATTTCTGAGACGCGTCGGGGTCGAGCGCGACCGAGTTTACCCTTCTAAGGTAAGTTGCATAATTATCAAAGTTACTACATATTATGAAATTGTCATAAAATGGTGCAACTTGTATAGGTTATCAGTTGTGGAAAGTCTTGGTGGATGGTTTGGCTACCATGTGCATGATTTTTTTTTTAGTTGAAATGTCGTTCATCACCACGAGGACCATTTTACCGCGAGTGCCCCTTTTTCAGTTTTTTTTCATTTTTTGGCCAAGTCATTTTTCCGTAAGAAATTGCCAAATAGTGTTGCAAAACTTTTGCTTTTTTAGTGTTGGAAAGTGTGTCTAGATGATCTGGCTACCCATGCGTGACTTTTTTTTTGTCAGATACGCCGTAGATATTGGTATGTGGGGTATTTTCCTGCGGTTGCCAATTTCTGTTTTTTTTCAATATTTGTAAAAATTTACTACGTAGTAAGGAATTGCCATATATTATTGATTTTTTTTTCATGTTTATTTGTTAGAAAGTGTGCCTTGATGGTTGGGCTAACACGTGCATGTCTTTTTTTTTATCTGAGATGCCGTATATTAGAATGTTGGCCATTTTTCCGCGAGTGCCCCTTTTTATTTGTTTTGCATTTTTTTGCTTAGTCATGTTACCGTAAGGAATTGGCCAGTAGTGTCGCAAAACTTATATTTTTATAGTGTTGGAAAGTGTTTCTAGATGATCTGGCTACCCATGCCTATCTTTTTTTTTAGCCAGATATGGCGTATATAAAGGTATGTGTTCGATTTTTCTGTGATTGCCATTTTTTCGTTTTTTCCCATTCCTTTCAAAATTACTACGTACTAAGGAACTATCACAGAGTAATGATTCATTTAGATGTTTATTTGTCGGAAAATGTGCCTTGATGGTTTGCCTAGCACGTGGCTGAAATTTTTTTTTTCTGAAATGCCGTATATTAGAATGTTGGCCATTTTTCCGCGAGTGCCCCTTTTTATTTGTTTTGCATTTTTTTGCTTAGTCATGTTACCGTAAGGAATTGGCAAGTAGTGTCGCAAAACTTATATTTTTATAGTGTTGGAAAGTGTTTCTAGATGATCTGGCTACCCATGCCTATCTTTTTTTTTAGCCAGATATGGCGTATATATAGGTATGTGTTCGATTTTCCTGTGATTGCCATTTTTTCGTTTTTTCCCATTTCTTTCAAAATTACTACATACTAAGGAACTATCACAGAGTAATGATTCATTTAGATGTTTATTTGTCGGAAAATGTGCCTTGATGGTTTGCCTAGCACGTGGCTGAAATCTCTTTTTTCTGAAATGCCGTATATTAGAATGTTGGCCATTTTTCTGCGAGTGCCCCTTTTTATTTGTTTTGCATTTTTTTGCTTAGTCATGTTACCGTAAGGAATTGGCAGGTAGTGTCGCAAAACTTATATTTTTATAGTGTTGGAAAGTGTTTCTAGATGATCTGGCTACCCATGCCTATCTTTATTTTTAGCCAGATATGGCGTATATATAGGTATGTGTTCGATTTTCCTGCGATTGCCACTTTTTCGTTTTTTCCCATTTCTTTCAAAATTACTACGTACTAAGGAACTATCACAGAGTAATGATTCATTTATATTGTTTTACATTTTTTTTTTTTTCGATTTTATTTCCCTTCAAAAATTGTTTTTTGGGTGAGAATTCTAATTTTATAGTCGTAAAATAATCGACAATCATCCAGCAATCCACCATACAATTTTTATGCATATCCAAGAATAATTAGATTAGTAAATAACACCTTGAAATTGACATACCCTTCCTACATTTCAGGTGGCAGATTAGGGAGTCTGAGTCAGTGTGGTTGGCGGCCATTTTGTGGACATATCCGAAGCGTAAGTTGCCCTATCTATATATATTCTTGTTCCCTATTGAATTTGTGATATTTTGGTATATTTTTACCTGCATAAATATCATATTATATATTAAATATATGACAAATTTGAAGATAATTTGTATTTTTCCTAACCATACAAACCTTAGCTATTTACAAAGGGTATTACTTTTAGCGCAGCTGAAATGACGAGCCAATAGTTTTTAACGAGGGTTAATTACCCCCGCGCTAGTTAGCGGGGGGTGGGAAAGGGTAGCTTGCTACCCCTCCCCCCTCCACACACCGGTGACTTGCTTCAATTCACTTTTGGCTCGGCGGTGATCAGACGTGTCTGTTCATCGCCTTCGTGACAGCCTTTAATTTTCTTCTTTTTCTTTTCAGCTTGTGTGATTGGTTGGAAGTTGACCTTCAGTTATTTTCTTTTATTTAATATGCGGACATGCCCTGGAGTTGCCGGCCGTCCTTGTGGGACTTTCATGTCGGACGTGATTACGGATCCTCACACCCTCTGCCCTCAATGTCGGGGCCGACGGTGCGACCAGACGATCTCCCCCGAGGCCGCCTCCGCCGTAAGGCTCACCGCCCTCTACGCCACAAGGGCCTCCCTTCCCCTTACAAGGGGACTAAGAGGCGCCTTTTTGGGTCTTCGTCCTCCGGGGGGGACTCTCCTCGTCAGCCTCAACCGACTGCTCAGCCCTCCTTGAACCTCTCTGCAGACCGCTCACCATCTCCTGCCGGATCTTCGCCTTCTGGAGAACTCGTTACCCGACGGGCAACGGTCCCTTCGGGGCTAAGGGATTCTTCCCTTACGCGAGCAGGGCCAGCGCACAAGCGCTCTCCTGCTCGCCAGCGATCTCCTGCTCGTCGACGATCTCCTGCTCGTCGACGATCTCCTGCTCGCCGACGCTCACCTGCTCGTTGGCTCTCTCCTGATATTCGCCCCCCTCGCCAGCGCTCTCCTTCTCGTCAGCTCTCTTCCGAGCGTCAGCGCTCATTTGAGGACCATCGCCCTGCGGTCTCTGACCACCCTTTAGTTCCTGCTGAACTCCCTGCTCACCATCCACCTGGTCCTGTGGCTACGCAACATCGTGCTGCGCGTGTGTCAGAAACACATGTTCGCCAACGCGCCAGCGATCTTCCCGTTCCTGCTCGTGAACGCGCCGCACCACCTGTCCTCTCACAGGACACGCGTCGACCTTCTGCTCGCCAGCGATCACCAGCTCGCCAGCGATCACCAGCTCGCCAGCGATCACCTACACATGCTGCCCGCCATCGCACGACCCTGCATGATCGCCCGCTTACGCATGCTGCTCCTCATCGCACTACCCTGAACGATCGCCCTCCTGCGGATGCTGATCACCATCGCACCCTTTCACGCGATCATTCACCTGCGCATGCTGCTCGCCATCGCACAACCCTGCACGATCGCCCGCTTACGCATGCTGCTCCTCATCGCACAACCCTGAACGATCGCCCTCCTGCGGATGCTGATCACCATCGCACCCTTTCACGCGATCATTCACCTGCGCATGCTGCTCGCCATCGCACAACCCTGCATGATCGCCCGCTTACGCATGCTGCTCCTCATCGCACTACCCTGATCGATCGCCCTCCTGTGGATGCTGATCACCATCGCACCCTTTCACACGATCATTCACCTGCGCATGCTGCTCGCCATCGCACAACCCTGCACGATCGCCCGCTTACGCATGCTGCTCCTCATCGCACAACCCTGAACGACCGCCCTCTTGCGGATGCTGATCACCATCGCACCCTATCACGCGATCATTCACCTACACATGCTGCTCGCCATCGCTTACCATCACGCGGTCATTATCGCCAGCGATCTTCTTCACCTACGCGGCAGCACGATCCCTCGCCGTCGCGCCATCGCTTGCGTTCGTCGCCTCGGACACGTGTTCATTTACCTGCCCACCCTCACGCCCACTCGCCTGCGCGCCCGCGCGATCGCTCGCCTGTGCGCCCGCGCGACCGCTCGCCTGCGCGCCCGCGCGACCGCTCGCCTGCGCGCCCGCTCGCCTGCGCGCCCGCGCGACCGCTCGCCTGCGCGCCCGCGCAACCGCTCGCCTGCGCGACCGCTCGCCTGTGCGCCCGCGCGATCACCCGCGCAACCATTCGCCTTTGCGCGACCGTTCGCCCTCGCGCGACCATAGTTCGCGGCGAATTCCACAGCCGGTGGTAGCAGCAGGGACGCGTGCTCCTAAACGGCACTCGGGATCACCTCCATCCAAGCACAGGTTGGTATTGCAGGACGAAGACAGGTCAGTACAGCATTCTTCCCCACCTTCTTTTCAGGCAGGTACCGTCGTGTCCACTCCAAAGGATCGCCCGATCCCTTTCACCTTAGCGAGGATTTCGGACTCTGTGTCCTTTGAGCAGCAGACTTGGTTTGGTCCGCTGGCACGGGCGTTAGTGAGGGTTATGAAACCAGCACTCGCCGGCCAGGGTAACAAACCAGCGGCTGTCTCTCCTACGCTGAAGAGAAAGAGAGGAGTGGACTTCGTGGTGACTTCCCCCAGGGCGAAGTTGGTTCCCAAGAGGTCGGTCTCGAGGGTCCCCTCTCCTGCACGAGTACTCTCTCCTTCTCCCGTGGACGAGGCCTTTCCGTCCTCAGGTGAGTCCAGTGGGGCGGTAGTCTTCCCCTCGGCACCAGGGGGGGGGGGGAGACTTCGCTTCAGGCAGGACAATCGTCTCGTGAGGAAGGGGCCCCTCGAACCTCGTTGTTGGGATCCTGTATCCCTCCTAGGAGGGAACCCAAGGATTCCAAGACCATCCCTAAATCCTCTGCAAGGATTCGACAGGAACCCACGACTACCCAGGGGAATGTCCACGTATCACCCCAGGAAGAGATTCCTGGGGCAGGAGACTTAGCTGCCAGCCCGCAGGGAGGAGAACAGCAAGAGTCCGAACATGCCTTCTGGCAGGTCCTAAGCCTGATAAGGCAACTTAACAGTCTTACGGATCCAGTCATCCCCCCCCCGTGAAGGCAAAGACACGATTCTGGATGAAGTGTTTGACGTTCGGAAGGCCCCTAAGACCAGTGCAGCTCTGCCCTGGTCTCGGGGGCTGAAGAGTGCCAGAGCTAGGGCCAATGCTCAGCTCGCACTTCTTGCCTCCTCCAGTCGTTCCACTGCCGGGAACAAACTCATCCCTCCTCCTCGCCTTCAGCAGAGGAGGTATTTCGAGATCCTGGGTGAGCACAACCTCGCTCTTCCTCTCCATCACTCTGTGGAGGAGCTGGCGAAGGGAGTTCCCTTGGAGAAACTCTCTGCCCGGCAGGTGTCGTTCTCGGCGTCAGAGATCCTTAACCACGAGAAGGTCGCTAAGTGTGCCATGCAGGCCACTTCGTGGCTGGACTTCTGGTTAGGATCTCTGGGCATCCTATTGCGATCGGAGGACTTGTCCAAGGAGACCAATAGGAAGGCCCTAGAGACCTTCTTGCTCTCGGGCACCCGCTCCATCGAGTTTTTGGCGCACCAGGTTACCACCCTGTGGGCCAACTCGGTGTTGAAGCGTCGCGATGCTGTGTCCGAGAGATTCCATCCGAAGGTCCCCGCCGTAGATGTGTGTAGGCTCCGACATGCCTCCCTCCTGGGGGAGAGCCTGTTTGAGCCTCAAGACTTGGAGCGAACGGCTGAGAGGTGGAGGAAATCCAGCACGGACTCCCTCCTCCACAGGGCCCTTACAACTCGGCCCTATAAGCCTCCAGCCCCGCCACAACAGCAGCAACAGCCTCGTAAGGCTCCCAAACAGGCACCGGCAGCTAAGAAAGTGGTGTCTAAGCCCCAGCCCTTTCCAGCCAAAGGCAAGACTTCTAGGGGTGGCGGCCGCGGCCGCAAGCCCTAGGGGTGGCATTCCCCTGCGTGTCCACCTGTGGGGGGATGCCTTCAGCATTGCGTCCGCAGGTGGCAACATCTCGGGGCCGATGCTTGGACGGTCTCAGTGATCGGCCAAGGTTATCGCGTCCCGTTCACGTCATCTCAACCTCCCCTGACAGCGAATCCAGTGTCGTTGAGCTCTTATGCCATGGGATCGGCAAAGGGGCTGGCCCTTCAGGCCGAAGTCGAGACCAACTTCGAGAAGGGTGCTCTCCAGGAGGTCGTGGACGGCTCTCCAGGCTTCTTCAGTCGACTCTTTCTTGTAAAGAAGGCTATTGGAGGCTGGAGACCCGTCATCGATCTCTCGGCTCTGAACAGGTTTGTCAAACAAACCCGGTTCAGCATGGAGACAGCAGACACGGTCAGACTTGCGGTGAGACCACAAGACTTCATGTGTACACTGGATCTAAAGGATGCGTACTTCCAGATCCCAATCCATCCGTCTTCCAGGAAGTACCTGAGATTCTGCCTAGACAACAAGATCTACCAGTTCAAGGTGCTGTGTTTCGGTCTCTCCACAGCTCCTCAGGTGTTCACCAGAGTGTTCACCCTGATTTCGACTTGGGCGCACAGGAACGGCATTCATCTCCTTCGTTACCTAGACGATTGGCTGATCCTAGCAGACTCGGAGTCGACCCTTCTTCGACACCGAGACAGGCTTCTAGATCTTTGCCAGGATCTGGGGATCGTGGTAAACCTCGAGAAGTCCTCTCTGCAGCCGTCCCAACGACTGGTTTATCTAGGCATGCTAATAGACACCAATCTCCACAAAGCCTCTCCATCAGACGACCGGATAGCAAGGCTGAGGAGGGTGGCGGAACCTTTCCTCAGGCGAAAAGAACTCCCCGCCCAATCGTGGTTGCGTCTCTTAGGCCACCTATCCTCCCTGGCCTGTCTGGTTCCAAACAGCCGCCTCAGGATGAGATCCCTTCAATGGCGGCTCAAGTCCCGGTGGAATCAAGGATCCGATTCCCCGGACACTCTGATCCCAATGGGGTCTCTGGAACAGACGGACTTGCGGTGGTGGCTGGCCGACGAGAACCTGCGAAAGGGAGTGAGTCTTCTCGTCCTCCCCCCGGAATTGACTCTGTTTTCGGACGCGTCAAAAGAAGGGTGGGGGCCGCACGTTCTGAACCAGAGGGCCTCAGGCCTTTGGTCAGAATCAGAAAAGTGCCTACACATCAACCTGCTAGAATTGAAGGCCGTCTTTCTGGCCCTTCAACAGTTCCAACGGTTCCTGGCGGGTCACTCCGTGGTGGTGATGAGTGACAACACCACGGTAGTGGCTTATATCAACAAGCAGGGAGGCACTTTTTCGCAACAGCTATCCCATCTTGCAGTAGAGACTCTGAGGTGGACCGAAACCCACTCGATAACACTATCAGCTCGCTTCATTCCTGGCAAGAGGAATGTGCTCGCCGACAGTCTGAGCAGGGCTTCGCAGATAGTGAGTACCGAGTGGTCTTTGGATCCTCAGATAGCCAACAAAGTCCTGACTTTGTGGGGTTCCCCGACGGTGGACTTGTTCGCGACAGCCTTGAACTTCAAGCTGCCCCTGTACTGCTCACCAGTCCCGGACCCCAAGGCACTCTGGCAAGATGCTTTCCAGCAACGGTGGGACAACATCGACGTGTACGCCTTCCCACCATTCTGTCTGATGAGAAGGGTGCTCAACAGGACCAGACTATCGGTCAACTGTTCCACGACTCTAATAGCTCCGGTATGGCATCACGCGGAATGGTTTCCGGACCTTCTGCAACTCCTGACGGAACTCCTAAGGGAGCTTCCTCCACGACACGAGCTTCTCAGACAACCCCACTCCGGTGTCCCTCACAGGGCCGTAGCCTCGCTTCGGCTTCACGCCTGGAGACTATCCAGCGTCTCCTCGCGGAGAGAGGCTTTTCGCAACAGGTTGCGGAGAGAATGTCTCGGCACCTGCGAAGGTCCTCTGAGGGAGTCTACCAAGCGAAGTGGAGAGTCTTTTGTGGTTGGTGTCGTGGAAGGGGTATCTCTCCACTCGATGCCACTATTCCAGCAATAGCGGACTTCCTTGTGTATCTGCGAGAAAAAATGCGCCTTTCTGTCTCGGCAGTGAAAGGCTATCGCTCAGCCTTAAGCTTGGCCTTCAGATTGAAGGGCGTGGATATTTCTTCATCGCTAGAACTCTCTTTACTCATACGTAGCTATGAGCTTACCTGCCCCCAGTCGGAAGTGAGACCCCCTCCTTGGAACGTGGTTCGAGTCCTCAGGTTTCTCAAGAGACCTCCCTTCGAGCCATTACGCCAGGCCTCCGATCGCCACCTGTCTTGGAAGACGGCTTTCCTACTCGCCTTGGCCTCGGCCAAGCGAGTTAGTGAACTTCATGGTCTCTCGTACGACATCGCCCATTCAAGGGGATGGGGGGAGGTAACGTTCAGGTTCGTCCCTGAGTTTGTGGCCAAGACTCAGAATCCTGGAGTGCCGGATCCTCGGTTCGACTCTTTCAGGATCGCGAGTCTCCGTTCTGTAACAAACCACCCAGACCAGCTGCTACTATGCCCAGTGAGGTGTCTGAGGTACTACTTGAAGAGAACGGCTGCAGTCCGTCCTCATGTGCGAGCTTTGTTTGTGAGCACAGGCAGGACAAAGAGGAGGGTCACCAGGAACACCATCTCTGCTTGGATTCGAAGGGTTATCCACCATGCCCTGAATCCTGACCCTCCTCCGTCACGTCGCCCTCGGGCCCACGATGTCAGGGGTATTGCTACATCCCTGGCCTTCAAGAGAAACTTCTCTGTGACGCAGGTACTTCAAGCTGGGGTCTGGAAGCGTCAAACGACCTTCACAGCCCACTACCTGCAAGACGTGACCCACAGGAGCCTCGATACGTTCTCTATCGGCCCTGTGGTGGCTGCACAACAGCTGGTCTAACCTCAGGCTCCTTTTTGGACAAGTAGCAGTAGGTTGAGGGCGTTGTTACCCGGTCTTAGTCTGTGTGAATGAAAGAGTATGTCTGACCCTTACTTCTTTCTTCATTCTCCCCTCTCTTGGGGAAGTAGCATCCTGGTCCTCGCATAGCTGACCTCGACCTCTGCAGGTAACCCATGCTTCTTTGTGCTCCTAGTATTAAGCTTAATACTGTTGCGTCTCCCATACCCTGACGAGGTGGTATGGGGAACGTCCTATCCTAGAATTCCTATCTGAAGGTCTCAAGGTCAACTTCATAGGACGAGTCACACTCTCCTCCTCACACTACTTATGTAGGCCACTCGTTCCTAGCGATGCTAGGAACCTGTGAGGTACAGGGGCTCCCTCTCTCTAGTGCTGCTCACTAAGGGATCGAGCCCCCGGGTAAGCCGAAGTCAGTAAGGCTGGGGACTTTCCACCCTTCCTAAGGGGTAAGTCACCCTTTGTAAATAGCGTGGTTTGTATTTCGGTTACGGAACAAATGACAAATTCGAAGATAATTTGTATTTTTCCTAACCATACAAACCTTAGCTATTTACACATATGTGCCCGCCATCCCTGACCCCCAAGTCAAGTCCTACCTCTAAGTGAAGTGAAGCAAGTCACCGGTGTGTGGAGGGGGGAGGGGTAGCAAGCTACCCTTCCCCACCCCCCGCTAACTAGCGCGGGGGTAATTAACCCTCGTTAAAAACTATTGGCTCGTCATTTCAGCTGCGCTAAAAGTAATACCCTTTGTAAATAGCGTGGTTTGTATTTCGGTTACGGAACAAATGTATTTTTTACGAAATTTCTAAGTACTCAAAAAATGACCTTTAGATATGGCCCCTGATATAAATGTAATTTACAAAATAATGAAGATTTGTTTACATATTTCTATTTTATTATAACATATGTTTATTCCCTAAAAAAATTAGTCACTTCCTATTTCATTTGGGTACCCAAAAAAATTCATGAAATTTGGACAAATTATTTTGGCCAAAAAAAGTTACCCTTTTTTTTCTCATTTCAGATCTTCACCTCCATGGGTCCGACTTCATCCAAAATACATCAAGATGCATCCTAAACATTCAAGAATCAATTCCTAAAACTATTTGTGTATATATGTATAATTTTTTTTTTTATGAATTTTTATGTAAGGTCTTTTTTTTTTCTACTTAATTTTTTAAAACATTTATAATAAATGTGGGTAAGGGTTAGGTTGGGTAGGGAATGTTGGGCGTTTCTCAGTGCGTATGGGCCAGGTAGTGAGAAAAGTGAAGAAGATCGGAATGAGTTCTGGAATGATTTAACTAGGTGTGTAGAAGGACTGGGTAGAAGGAATTATGTAGTTGTTATGGGTGACTTAAATGCTAGAGTGGGCGCTGGAGAGGTAGAAGGTGTCATTGGTAAGTATGGCGTACCAGGTGAAAATGAGAGTGGTGAGAGACTGGTAGACATGTGTGTTGAACAAGAGATGGTAATAAGTGCTAGCTTCTTTAAAATGTTATTTTCATTAGTAAAATAAATTTTTGAATATACTTACCCGATGATCATGTAGCTGTCAACTCCGTTGCCCGACAGAAATCTAAGGTCGGGATACGCCAGCGATCGCTATACAGGTGTGGGTGTACACAACAGCGCCATCTGTGAGTAGGTACTCAAGTACTTCTTGTCAACAAGAACTCAATTTTCTCCTCGGTCCACTGGTTCTCTATGGGGAGGAAGAGAGGGTTCTTAAATTCATGATCATCGGGTAAGTATATTCAAAAATTTATTTTACTAATGAAAATAACATTTTTCAATATTAATCTTACCCAATGATCATGTAGCTGATTCACACCCAGGGTGGTGGGTGGAGACCAGCATACATGTTAACAAAGAAGCTAAGTATCCCGTATTTCATTTTAGCAGTTATTCAAAATAACAAACATAAAATAAATAAGTACCTGGTAAGGAAGTCGACTTGAACTATTACTCTGCCTTTTTTAAGTACGTCTTCCTTACTGAGCCTAGCGGTCCTCTTAGGATGCTGAACGACTCCTAGGTGCTGAAGTATAAAGGGCTGCAACCCATACTAAAGGACCTCATCACAACCTCTAACCTAGGCGCTTCTCAAGAAAGAATTTGACCACCCGCCAAATCAACCAGGATGCGGAAGGCTTCTTAGCCTTCCGTACAACCCAAAAAACAACAATAAAAAGTATTCAAGAGAAAGATTAAAAAGGTTATGGGATTATGGGAATGTAGTGGCTGAGCCCTCACCTACTGCTGCACTCGCTGCTACGAATGGTCCCAGGGTGTAGCAGTTCTCGTAAAGAGACTGGACATCTTTGAGATAGAATGATGCGAACACTGACTTGCTTCTCCAATAGGTTGCATCCATAACATTCTGCAGAGAACGGTTCTGTTTGAAGGCCACTGAAGTAGCGACAGCTCTAACTTCATGTGTCCTTACCTTCAGCAAAGCAAGGTCTTCTTCCTTCAGATGAGAATGTGCCTCTCTAGTCAGAAGCCTGATGTAGTAAGAAACTGCGTTCTTAGACATCGGTAGAGAAGGCTTCTTGATAGAACACCATAAAGCTTCCGATTGTCCTCGTAATGGCTTTGACCGTCTTAAATAGTACTTAAGAGCTCTTACTGGGCAAAGTACTCTCTCTAGTTCGTTCCCCACCAAGTTGGACAGGCTTGGGATCTCGAACGACTTAGGCCAAGGACGGGAAGGAAGCTCGTTTTTAGCCAAAAAACCGAGCTGCAAGGAACATGTAGCCGTTTCAGATGTAAAGCCTATGTTCCTGCTGAAGGCGTGGATCTCACTGACTCTTTTAGCTGTTGCTAAGCAAATGAGGAAAAGAGTTTTTAATGTGAGGTCCTTAAAAGAGGCTGATTGGAGCGGTTCAAATCTTGATGACATTAGGAACCTTAAAACCACGTCTAGGTTCCAGCCTGGTGTGGATAACCGACGTTCCTTTGAGGTCTCAAAAGACCTAAGGAGGTCCTGTAGATCTTTGTTGGTGGAAAGATCCAAGCCTCTGTGGCGGAAGACCGCTGCCAACATACTCCTGTAACCCTTGATCGTAGGAGCTGATAGGGATCTTACGTTCCTTAGATGTAACAGGAAGTCAGCAATCTGGGTTACAGTGGTACTGGTTGAGGAAACTGCATTCGCCTTGCACCAGCTTCGGAAGACTTCCCATTTAGACTGATAGACTCTGAGAGTGGATGTCCTCCTTGCTCTGGCAATTGCTCTGGCTGCCTCCTTCGAAAAGCCTCTAGCTCTTGAGAGTCTTTCGATAGTCTGAAGGCAGTCAGACGAAGAGCGTGGAGGTTTGGGTGTACCTTCTTTACGTGAGGTTGACGCAGAAGGTCCACTCTTAGAGGAAGAGTCCTGGGAACGTCCACTAGCCATTGCAGTACCTCGGTGAACCATTCTCTCGCGGGCCAGAGGGGAGCAACCAACGTCAACCGTGTCCCTTCGTGAGATGCGAACTTCTGAAGTACCCTGTTGACAATCTTGAACGGCGGGAACGCATACAGGTCGAGATGGGACCAATCCAGCAGAAAGGCATCCACGTGAACTGCTGCAGGGTCTGGAATCGGAGAACAATACATCGGGAGCCTCTTGGTCATCGAGGTAGCGAATAGATCTATGGTGGGCTGCCCCCACAGGGCCCATAGTCTGCTGCAAACATTCTTGTGAAGGGTCCACTCTGTGGGGATGACCTGACCCTTCCGGCTGAGGCGATCTGCCATGACATTCATATCGCCCTGAATGAACCTCGTTACCAGCGAAAGCTTTCGATCTTTTGACCAAATGAGGAGGTCCCTTGCGATCTCGAACAACTTCCTCGAATGAGTCCCTCCTTGCTTGGAGATGTAAGCCAAGGCTGTGGTGTTGTCGGAGTTCACCTCCACCACCTTGTTTAGCTGGAGGGACTTGAAGTTTATCATGGCCAGATGAACTGCCAACAACTCCTTGCAATTGATGTGAAGTGTCCTTTGCTCCTGATTCCATGTGCCCGAGCATTCCTGTCCGTCCAGTGTCGCACCCCAGCCCGTGTCCGATGCGTCCGAGAAGAGACGGTGGTCGGGGGTCTGAACAGCCAATGGTAGACCTTCCTTGAGAAGAATGCTGTTCTTCCACCACGTTAGAGTAGACCTCATCTCTTCGGAAACAGGCACTGAGACCGCCTCTAGCGTCATGTCCTTTCTCCAGTGAGCAGCTAGATGATACTGAAGGGGGCGGAGGTGGAGTCTCCCTAACTCGATGAACTGGGCCAGCGATGAAAGTGTCCCTGTTAGACTCATCCACTGCCTGACTGAACATCGGTTCTTTCTCAGCATGCTCTGGATGCATTCTAGGGCTTGATTGATCCTTGGGGCCGACGGAAAAGCCCGAAAAGCTCGACTCTGAATCTCCATACCTAGATAGACAATGGTCTGGGATGGGACGAGCTGGGACTTCTCTATATTGACCAGGAGGCCCAATTCCTTGGTCAGATCCATAGTCCATCTGAGATTCTCCAGACAGCGACGACTTGTTGGAGCTCTTAAAAGCCAGTCGTCCAAATAGAGGGAGGCTCTGATGTCTGCCAAGTGAAGGAATTTCGCAATATTCCTCATCAGTCTGGTAAACACAAGAGGTGCCGTGCTTAGGCCAAAGCACAGGGCTTAGAACTGGTACACAACCTTTCCAAAGACGAACCTTAGGAAAGGTTGGGAGTCTGGATGGATGGGGACGTGAAAGTACGCGTCTTTCAGGTCTAACGAGACCATCCAGTCCTCCTGCCTGACCGCTGCTAGGACCGACTTCGTCGTCTCCATCGTGAACGTCTGCTTGGTGACAAAAGCATTGAGAGCACTGACGTCCAGCACCGGTCTCCAACCTCCTGTCTTCTTCTCTACCAGGAAGAGACGGTTGTAGAAGCCCGGGGATTGATGATCCCGGACTATGACTACCGCTTCCTTTTGTAGCAAGAGCGACACCTCTTGTTGCAACGCTAGCCTCTTGTCCTTCTCCTTGTAGTTGGGAGAGAGGTTGATGGGAGATGTTGCTAGAGGGGGACTGCGGCAGAACGGAATTCTGTATCCCTCCCTTAGCCACTTCACAGACTGAGCGTCTGCACCTCTGCTCTCCCAAGCTTGCCAGAAGGTCTTGAGTCTGGCTCCCACTGCTGTCTGGAGAGGAAGGCAGTCAGAACTTGCCTTTTGCGGACTTGGAACCCTTCTTGGACTTGCCACGGTGACTGTCGGCACGGGTACCTCCTCTGCTGGAGGTTCTGCCACGAAAGGGCGGGATGAACCTAGTTGCAGGTGTGTCTACTGCTGCAGGGCGGAAGGGTCTAGGCACGGAAGGTAAGGTTTTAGCCTTACGTGCGGAAGATGCCATAAGATCATGGGTATCCTTCTGGATAAGCGAGGCAGCCATCCCCTTGATCAGCTCCTCCGGAAACAGACACTTGGAGAGAGGAGCAAACAACAACTCTGACTTCTGGCAAGGAGTGATACCAGCCGATAAGAAGGAGCAAAGATGTTCTCTCTTCTTAAGCACTCCCGACACGTACGAAGCCGCAAGTTCACCAGACCCATCCCGAATGGCTTTGTCCATGCTAGACATGATCAGCATGGCAGAGTCCTTATCCGAAGGGGAAGTCTTCCTGCTTAAGGCTCCCAAACACCAATCGAGGAAGTTGAAGATCTCGAAGGCACGAAAGACTCCCTTCAACAGATGATCCATGTCAGAAAAGGACCAGCAGATCTTCGATCGTCTCATAGCCAACCTGCGGGGAGAGTCAACCAGACTTGAGAAGTCGCCCTGGGCAGAGGCAGGAACTCCCAAGCCGGGTTCCTCTCCCGTGGCATACCAGACGCTCGACTTGGAAGCAAGCTTGGTAGGCGGAAAGATGAAAGCAGTCTTTCCCAGTTGCTTCTTGGAATGCAACCACTCTCCCATAACCCTCAAAGCTCTCTTAGATGATCGTGCGAGAACAAGCTTGGTGAAGGCAGGAGCAGCAGACTGCATGCCCAGAGCAAACTTGGAGGGAGGAGAGCGAGGGGTTGCAGACACAAACTGCTCTGGATACAAGTCCCTGAACAAGGCAAGGACTTTACGAAAGTCTAAGGAGGGAGGCGTAGACTTGGGCCCTTCAAAGTCGGAGTGCGGTTCATCCAAATGTGCAGCTTCGTCATCTGATACTCCATCATCCGAAAGCTGAGTAGGAAGTGGCAAAGGCAGAGCAGAAAGCTGAACGGCTGAATCCGGCAGTACGGGTGCATGCGTAGCTGCTGCGGATCCAACATCATGCCGCTGCTGGTCAGTCTGCGAGCTGGCAACAACAAAAGCAGAGTGCTGGTGCGTGGGAGGGGTTGCGGTGGGTTGCGGAGCATGCTGTATGGTATGCGGAGCCTGCTGTATGGTATGCGGAGCATGCTGCATGGGTTGCGGAGCATGCCGCATAGTGTCAGAACACGGCAGCTCTACAGCACCTTCCCACTGCTGATGCGGTAGCTCACGCATGTCAACGGATGGTGCGACAAGAACATGCGTCTGGCAGAGTGGACTGCGCATCGGTGGTGGAGCTCTCACAGGTGGAGTGTGGGAGCAGGCAGCCGCAGTATCTGCTGAGCGCACAACCTCGGCGGGTTGTAGGTTAACAGGTGCAGTGTCAACCTTCTCAGCATGATACTCCTGCATGAATGCCGCAAGCTGAGACTGCATAGTCTGCAGCATGGACCACTTAGGGTCTACCGTGGTTGGAGCAGCAACAGACGGAGCAGTAGCCTGTTGTGGAACCACTCTACCTCTCTTGGGAGGTGTGCAGTCATCGGAAGACTGCGGCGAGTCCGAACTGACCCAGTGGCTACACCTGGGCCGTTGGACTCGCTCGGAAGGGACCTTACGTTTGAGCGGTCGTGAAACCTTGGTCCATCATTTCCTCCTGGAAACTTTTTCCACAGACGAGGAATGTAAGGGCTCATTCGTCTGTTTGTGGATGGGACGATCTTTGACAGATACGTCCGCAACCACTGAGGATACATCCGTGCGCTGATCAAGGCCTGCCGAACCCTTTGGTCCTTCGACATTGCTTCTCCCCTGGGCTTGGGAGCTTGCAAGAGGTCCCGGACTGGGAGGACGACTGGCACGCACAGATGTACCCTCATGCGCAACACTGACACTGACACTTTTCACATCACTAGCACTGATAACACTTCCCACTGCACTTTTCGCTTTCAGCTCTTTGACATCTGCCAAAAGCTGATTACGGTCATTAGCCAATGACTCCACTCTGTCACCGAGAGCCTGAATGGCACGCATCATATCCGCCATGGATGGCTGAGCACTAGTAGCAGGTTCGGGAGTCACCACTACAGGGGAAGGAAAAGGTTGAGGGGCATGGGGAGAGGAAAAATCCACAGAGCGAGAAGAACTCCTCCTGATTCTCTCCTTCTCTAACCTACGTGCATTTTTAAGGAATTCGTTAAAATCGAATTCCGAAAGCCCAGCGCATTCCCCACATCGATCTTCCAATTGACAGGATTTACCCCTACAATTGGAACAAACGGTGTGAGGATCTATAGAGGCCTTCGGAAGACGCCTAGCACAAGCCCTAACGCTACACTGCCTGTACTTAGGGACTTGAGACTGGTCAGACATCTTGAATTGTAGAAGTAGTCAAGGGGGAATTCCAAAATCTAGCAAAGTTCGTTAACTATTAATCCAAATTAATTCCAAAAGCTTGCTAAGCTAATGATAAAGCTTCCTGAATAGCGAAGGCTAAACTCTAGAGTGAATACATCACCAAATCGTGAACAACAACTCCAGAATCAACAGCGTATCCAAGTAGGTCTTGCCGGCGGCACGACAGAGGAAAAATTGAGTTCTTGTTGACAAGAAGTACTTGAGTACCTACTCACAGATGGCGCTGTTGTGTACACCCACACCTGTATAGCGATCGCTGGCGTATCCCGACCTTAGATTTCTGTCGGGCAACGGAGTTGACAGCTACATGATCATCGGGTAAGATTAATATTGAAAAAAGAAAGATAAAAATAAGTATACATGGGTAAGAGTGGCAAATGGAAGAGTAGTAGAAAGGGCATTAATGGATTATGTGTTGGTAACTAAAAGAATGTTTGGAAGATTGAAAGACGTGCACGTGTTTAGGGGTATGGCTAACGGTATGTCTGATCATTTTTTGGTGGAAGGAAAATTAGTTGTAGCAAAAGAGTGGGGGATTAGAGTAGGTGGATGTAAAAGGGAGGTAGTGAGGATTGAAGAGCTAATAAAACCGGGGGTAAAAAGTAAATATCAGGAAAGGTTGAAAATGGCATATGATGAGGTGAGAGTAAGAGAAACTGGTAATTTAGAGGAGGAGTGGAAGTTAGTAAAAGAAAATTTTGTTGGGATTGCAAGTGATGTATGTGGCAAGAAGGTTGTTGGAGGCAGCATGAGGAAGGGCAGTGAATGGTGGAATGAAGGAGTGAAGGTGAAAGTGGAAGAGAAAAAGAGGGCTTTTGAAGAATGGCTGCAGAGTAATAGTATAGAGAAGTATGAAAAATATAGAGAGAAAAAGGTGGAAGTAAAGCGCAAGGTACGTGAGGCAAAGAGGGCAGCTGACCTGAGGTGGGGTCAGGGATTGGGTCAGTCATATGAAGAGAATAAGAAGAAGTTTTGGAAAGAAGTGAAGAGAGTAAGGAAGGCTGGCGCAAGAATTGAAGAGACAGTGAAAGATGGAAATGGAAGGTTGTTAAAAGGAGAGGAGGCAAGGAAAAGGTGGGCGGAATATTTTGAAAGTTTGCTGAATGTTGAGGATAATAGGGAGGCAGATATAATTGCTGTTCCAGGTGTTGAGGTGCCAGTGATGGGAGATGAGAATGAGAGAGAGATAACAATAGATGAAGTGAGGAGAGCACTAGATGAAACGAGAGTAGGAAAAGCATCTAGTATGGATGGTGTGAAAGCTGAGATGTTGAAGGAAGGGGGTGTGACTGTACTTGAATGGTTGGTGAGATTGTTTAATATGTGTTTTGTGTTGTCAATGGTACCAGTAGATTGGGTTTGTGCATGTATTGTACCACTATATAAGGGTAAGGGAGATGTGCATGAGTGTTGTAATTCAAGAGGTATTAGTTTGTTGAGTGTAGTTGGAAAAGTGTATGGTAGAGTATTGATTAATAGGATTAAGGATAAAACAGAGAATGCAATCTTGGAAGTACAGGGTGGTTTTAGAAGAGGTAGGGGTTGTATGAATCAGATTTTTACAGTTAGGCAGATATGCGAGAAATATTTAGCAAAAGGTAAGGAGGTGTATGTTGCGTTTATGGATCTGGAGAAAGCATATGATAGAGTTGATAGGGAAGCAATGTGGAATGTGATGAGGTTATATGGAGTTGGTGGAAGGTTGTTGCAAGCAGTGAAAAGTTTATACAAAGGTAGTAAAGCATGTGTTAGAATAGGAAATGAAGTGAGTGATTGGTTTCCGGTGAGAGTGGGGCTGAAACAGGGATGTGTGATGTCGCCGTGGTTGTTTAACTTGTATGTTGATGGAGTGGTGAGAGAGGTGAATGCTCGAGTGCTTGGACGAGGATTAAAACTGGTAGGCGAGAATGACCATGAATGGGAGGTAAATCAGTTGTTGTTTGCGGATGATACTGTACTGGTAGCAGACACAGAAGAGAAGCTTGACCGACTAGTGACAGAATTTGGAAGGGTGTGTGAGAGAAGGAAGTTGAGAGTTAATGTGGGAAAGAGTAAGGTTATGAGATGTACGAGAAGGGAAGGTGGTGCAAGGTTAAATGTCATGTTGAATGGAGAGTTACTTGAGGAGGTGGATCAGTTTAAGTACTTGGGGTCTGTTGTTGCAGCAAATGGTGGAGTGGAAGCAGATGTACGTCAGAGAGTGAATGAAGGTTGCAAAGTGTTGGGGGCAGTTAAGGGAGTAGTAAAAAATAGAGGGTTGGGCATGAATGTAAAGAGAGTTCTATATGAGAAAGTGATTGTACCAACTGTGATGTATGGATCGGAGTCGTGGGGAATGAAAGTGATGGAGAGACAGAAATTGAATGTGTTTGAGATGAAGTGTCTAAGGAGTATGGCTGGTGTATCTCGAGTAGATAGGGTTAGGAACGAAGTGGTGAGGGAGAGAACGGGTGTAAGAAATGAGTTAGCGGCTAGAGTGGATATGAATGTGTTGAGGTGGTTTGGCCATGTTGAGAGAATGGAAAATGGTTGTCTGCTAAAGAAGGTGATGAATGCAAGAGTTGAAGGGAGAAGTACAAGAGGAAGGCCAAGGTTTGGGTGGATGGATGGTGTGAAGAAAGCTCTGGGTGATAGGAGGATAGATGTGAGAGAGGCAAGAGAGCGTGCTAGAAATAGGAATGAATGGCGAGCGATTGTGACGCAGTTCCAGTAGGCCCTGCTGCTTCCTCCGGTGCCTTAGATGACCGCGGAGGTAGCAGCAGTAGGGGAGTCAGCATTATGAAGCTTCATCTGTGGTGGAAATGTGGGAGGTTGGGCTGTGGCACCCTAGCAGTACCAGCTGAACTCGGTTGAGTCCCTGATTAGGCTGAAGGAACATAGAGAGTAGAGGTCCCCTTTTTGTTTCATTGTTGGTGTCGGCTACCCCCCAAAATTGGGGGAAGTGCCTTGGTATATGGATGGATGGATTTATAATAAATAGTTTTTCTGCAGATGAGTAGTATTTATCTTTACAGTAGTTTTAAGCATTCATTGATTTTTTTTTGGCAAAAAAAAAAAAGGTTACTGCAAAAACAGATTTTTCAAAAATTTTTTTTTTGCGTCGGGGTCGCGCGCGACCGAGTATACCCTTAAAGGGGTGTCCGAGGAGCGTACCTATCCAGGGTTAACATGTTCATGAGCATGTGTGCATTCACGAAAGGTGCATACAGCTAGTGCAGCGATCAAACTGACTTCGGTATTAAATGTGGCCAACGTCTAACAAGACTGGTTGTGCCCCGGTGGCACAACGTTAGCAAGCGGCGGGGCATGCAGTCGCCAGGCATCTTACATTGCGGCAATAACCCATAAGGGTTTTGTCTAACAAGACTCATTTTACAATTCTAGGTTTATACCTCCCTGATGAGGTCTGGCGGCGTATAGGTGAGCACGCATCTGTAACCAAATTAGATCGTGTAATCCATTTACCATTAATCATGAGGGTGTTAGCTTGTAGGGTAATTATATACCAAATCAAGTAACACAAATGGTTATAGACAGGGAGAGGTGGAAGGGACTGATCGCCAAGTAGTAGTAGTAGTAGTAGTAGTTGCACACACCTTGGTAGAAAAGAGAGTACCCTTCGCACCTTTCCTCGATGTAGTGTAGGTTTTCTTTTATGAAAATGAATAGTCCCACATATAAGGGTTATTTGCCCAGGCATACAAAGAACCCAAAACCTAGCCAGGAACCCAGAGGTTGGCAAGTAATGTCTTGTGCAGTCGTTGTTTGGTGAGGCAAGGGTTAGCAATGCATACGTTAGCAAGTATTGGCGAGTGCTAGCAAACGCTAGCAAACTCTAGCGAGCACTGGTGAGAGTCAGCTAGTACTCATGAAACACTGGTGAGTGCTGACGAGACAGTTGTGCATTCGCATGTGCAGGCAACTTGAAAGTCAGAGCATGGTATCTCTTCTTTTTATAGTGAAATGTTATTTTCATTATAAAATAAATTTTTGAACATACTTACCTGGTGGTTATATATATAGCTTACGTCCCTGACGTCACGGCAGAAAAATTAAAAACTCGCGCCAATCGCCGATTGGATAGCCAGGTGTGCTACCTGTGCGCCTCTGGCGAGGTACCCAGAAACCATTCCATCGGTATTCATATCTTCCATGCCTCTAGTCTCTAGAGGGGAGGAGGGAGGGATTTTAATTATATATAACCACCAGGTAAGTATGTTCAAAATTTTATTTTATAATGAAAATAACATTTTTAAACACAAGACTTGCCTGGTGGTTATATATATAGCTGATTAACACATTTAGTGGAGGGTTAGAGACAGCCAATATAGTTGGAATTCTGCTTAAGAGTTTTAAATACAAAACAAACTTAAGGGTTCGTACCTGATAAGGAAGCTTACTTCAATAATACTTTGCCATTATGTCTGCTTTCCTTATGAGATCCAGCGGTCCTCTCAGGGGGCTGAAGATCCCTAGGAGCTGCCAACTAGTGATCACACCTCTTTGTGACAGAGCCTCCTCTAATACCCATTCCGAGGTGCTCTCAAGGAACAAAATAGACCACCTGACAAATCAATGATTGCGGAAGACTGTCGCAATCTCCACAAGACAACCATAAAAACACCAAATAAAAGTTCCAAGAGGAGAAAAGGTATTAGGATTATGGGAAAGTAGTGGTGGATCCTTCTCCCTCCACTGTACCCGCTGCTACAAACGGTCCCAGAGTATATCGGTCATCATATAGAGTCTGGACAGTTCTCAAATAGTGTGAAACGAACACAGATTTGCTTCTCCAGAAGGTTATGTCCATAATGCTTTGCAACGAACGATTTTGTTTGAATGCCACCAAAGTTGCCACAGCTCTCACTTCGTGAGTTTTGACCTTTAAAAGACTAAAGTCTGTCTCACTGCAATGAGAATGAGCCTCTTTAATTAGAAGTCTGATAAAGTATGACAGGGCATTCTTAGACATTGGCAAGGAGGGTTTCTTCACCGAGCACCACAGTTCTTCCGACTTGCCTCTTAAATTCTTTGTTCTGTCTAAGTAAAACTTGAGGGCCCTTACTGGACATAAAACTCTCTTTAACTCATTTCCAACCACGTCTGCCAGGTGCGAAATCTGAAAGGCCTTAGGCCAAGGTTGGGAAGGGTGCTCATTCTTAGCGAGAAAATCCAACTGTAATGAGCAGATCGCTTTACTGTCCTGAAAACCCACATTTCTACTGAATGCATGGAGTTCACTAACCGTCTTGGCTGTTGCCAGACTAACCAAGAAAAGGGTTTTCATCATGAGGTCCTTCAGAGATGTAGAGCGTAGGGGTTCAAACCTGTCACTCATCAGAAATTTTAACACAACATCCAGATTCCAAGCTGGTGAATCCTGGTGCTGTTGCTTTGTTGTCTCAAAGGATTTAATTAGTTCTTGTAGATCCTTATTATTTGAAAGGTCCAGGTTTCTGTGCCTGAATACAGTCGTCAACATACTCCTGTATCCCATGATAGTTGATGTAGAAAAACTTCGTTTCTTTCTCAGGAATAAAAGGAAAGCAGCAATCTGAGCTACAGAGGTACTGGAAGAGGAAACAGAGTTGACCCTGCACCATTCCCTGAAAACTTCCCACTTGGATTGATAGACTCTGATGGTTGAAGACCTCCTAGCTCTTGCAATCGCTCTAGCTGCCTCCTTTGAAAAGCCTCTAGCTCTTGTGAGTCTTTCGATAGTCTGAAGGCAGTTAGTCGAAGACTTTGGAGATTTTGATGGTGTCTTACCAAGTGGAGCTGTTTGAGTAAATCTACTCGCAAAGGGAGGCTTCTGGGAGCGTCCACCATCCATTCCAGTACCTCTGTGAACCATTCTCTTGAGGGCCAGAGGGGGGGCTATCAAGGTCATTCTGGTCCCTTCGCTTGTTACAAACATTTGTAGCTCTTTGTACAGGATCTTGAAAGGAGGAAAAGCGTACACATCTAGATTTGACCAATCTAGCAGAAACGCGTCTGTATGTACTGCCTCGAGATCTGGCACTGGGGAGCAATATGTCTCTAGTCTCATGGTCTTTGCAGTCGCGAACAGGTCTATATAAGGGCGACCCCAAAGTTTCCACAGACTCTTGCACACCTCTAGGTGTAGAGTCCACTACGTGGATAGGACTTGTCCTTTCCTGCTGAGACCGTCTGCCAAAACACTCTTTTCCCCTTGAATGAACCTTGTAAGTAGAATCACCTGTCTTTCCTTTGCCCAGATGAGCAGATCTCTTGCCGTCTCGTAACGGGAAATCGAGTGCGTTCCTCCTTGTTTGGCAATGTAGGCCAATGCCGTGGTGTTGTCTGCATTGACTTGCATCACCTTGTTCCGTACTGACCCTTCGAAGCTCTTCAGGGCCAAAAGAACTGCTAGCAGCTCCTTTTGATTTATGTGGAAAGACTTCTGAATCTCAGTCCACACCCCCGATACTTCCAGTTTGCCCAGTGTTGCTCCCCACCCCGAGTCCGAGGTGTCGGAACACAACACAAGGCCTGGGCTCTTCAGCTCTAATGAGCAACCTTCCTGAAATTTGATCGGGTCGTTCCACCACTGAAGACAGTGTCTCATTGACTCCGTGATCGGAATACACACCTTTCCAAATCCTTCTCCTTGTTCCAGCAAGAGTTGAGGTGAAATTGGAGTGGTCGAAGGTTCAGCCTTCCCAGAGAGACGAACTGTTCTAACGAGGAGAGAGTCCCCAACAGACTTATCCACTTCCTCGCAGAACACCTTTGCTCTCCTAGGAACGCACGTATCTTCTGGAGTGTTTGCTCTGTCCTTAAGGGAGACGTAAAAGCCCGAAAAACTCGACTCCGAATCATCATTCCTAAATATAGAATCTCTTGAGATGGTTTCAGTGAAGAAATGTCTTTGTTGATCAGAAGACCCAATTCTTCCGTCAACTTCAATGTTGTCTGAAGATCCTTCAAGCAGCGATCTTGAGAGCGAGCTCTTAAAAGCCAATCGTCTAGGGACAGGGAGGCTCTGATGCCCCTTGAGTGGAGAATCCTTGCTACATTGAGCATAAGCTTCGTAAAGACCTGTGGGGCGGAGTTGAGGCCGAAACACAGGGCTCGAAACTGAAAGACCTCTCCCTGGAAAACGAATCTCAGAAAATGCTTGAACTTCGGATGAATCGGGATATGGAAATAAGCATCCTGGAGGTCCAGTGACACCATCCAGTCGCCTTTCCTTACCGCTGCAAGCACTGACTTCGACATCTCCATCGAGAACTTTGTTTTCTGGATAAAGTTGTTGAGAGTACTTACGTCCAGAATTAGACGCCATCCCCCCGAGTTCTTGGGAACCAGGAAAAGGCGGTTGTAAAAGCCTGGTGACTGCCAGTCCTGTACTTTCTCTATAGCTCCCTTCTCCAACAAAAGAAACACTTGCAGCTGTAATGCTTGCCTTTTTAATTCCTCCCTGTACCTGGGAGAGAGATCCACAGGGGTTAACCGTAGAGGGGGTTGCTTTATAAAAGGGATCCTGTAGCCCTTCCTTAGAAGTCGGACTGACCAAAGATCTGCACCCTCTTCTCCCATGCCTGCCAGAAGGTGTTTAGTCTGGCTCCTACTGCCTGAAGGAGAAAGCAGTCAGACTCTGCTTTGCCTGGCCTTGCTCCTCTTTTCTTAGTTCCCCTTCCATCTGATCTAAAGTTACCTCTAAAGGAAGGCTTTCCTCGAAAGGGCTGAGAAAACTTTGGAAAAGGAGCAACTTCTTTAGGTTTGCGGCTAACGAAAGGTGATGGCAACACTTTCCTTGCCGTCTTCGAGACTAGGTCTTGAGTGGCCTTCTGCGTTAACGAGGAAGAAATCTCCCTAATAAGATCTTGTGGGAACAGAGATGATGACAGCGGAGCATACAATAATTCAGATTTCTGAAAAGATGAAACCCCCACAGACAGAAATGAACACAACTGGGCTCTCTTTTTAAGAATGCTTGCTGTAAAAATTGCTGCTAACTCATTCGCCCCGTCTCACAATGCCTTATCCATGCAGGCCATGACGTGGATTAAGTTCAAAGATTCCCCTTCCTTGAGCGTAGTCACCTTTTTGCCCAAGGCCCCCAGAGTCCAATCAAGGAAGTTAAGTACCTCGAAGGCTCTGAAGACACCTTTGAGCAAATGGTCTAATTCAGAGGTAGACCAAAACACCTTAGTCTTCCTCATGGCCGATCTACGGGGAGCGTCTACCAGGCTTGAGAAGTCTCCCTGGGCAGAGGCAGGAACTCCCAAGCCGAGAACCTCTCCCGTATCGTACCAAATACTAGACCTAGACGCCAACCTAGTAGGGGGGAACGCGAAGGCCACTTTCCCTTGCTCCTTCTTGGAACCCAACCAGTCTCCCATCAATTTAAGTGCTCTTTTTGATGAACGAGAGAGCACCATTTTAGTGAACAGAGACTTTCTCTTAGGCTTCCCTAGAGTAAACTCCGATGGAGGCGATCGTGGAGCCACGTGAACAAAAGACTCTGGGAACTCCTTATGAAAAATCTTCATAAGCTTCTTTAAGTCTACCGAAGGACGAAAAGACTTAGAGTCTTCATCTTCAGATAACTCCTCAAAGGGCTCGGAAGGCAAAAGAGGAACATCAGCTTCTTCCTCCGACAAAAGTATTACAGTACGTTCAATGTCCTGTCTGGATGTTTGCTGTTCTACATCGCATACAGGAGGACGCTCGATGTTACGTACCAGAGCACGCTCACGTCCCAAACGACGTTCAATGGAAGAACGCTCGATGTCACGCCCCAGAGGACGCTCGCGTTCTGCTGAACACTCGATGGGAGGACGCTTGCGCTCTGATGAATGCTCGATGGGAGGACGCCCGACGTCACGCTTGACGTCACGTCCTGGAAGACGCTCGCGTTCTGTTGAACGCTCGATGGAAGGACGCCCGACATCACGATTGACGTCACGTCCTGGAGGACGCTCGCGATCTGTTGAACGCTCGATGGGAGGACGCCTGACATCACGCTCGACGTCACGTCCTGGAGGACGCTCGCGTTATGTTGAACGCTCGATGGGAGGATGCTCAAGAGGACGCTCGACATCACACCTCGCTAAACACTTGAAAACGCTTTCAGCAGAACAATCACTATCACTGCTAAGCGCATGAACAGCACCTCGATTAAGAGGACGCTCGACTTCCTGAAAGTCAGAGCGTTCAACTTCACGTTTAGAACGTTTAACTTCTCGTTCATCTCTGTGCATCGCCGCACGCTCAACACATTTAGAAACTTGATCAACAAGCGTTTGCCGACTCTCTGCCTTGCGCCGTTTAGTGTTAAGAGAGGAGGTTTCCGTATTCTGGTAGCCTTTCATGAATGATGAAAGCTTCTGCTGCATTTCTTGCAACATCTTAAAATTAGAATCTTGCGAAATACTAATCGCAAGCTTGTCCTCTCCACTGCTCAAAGACCGCTTAGAGCAAACAGCGGGCAAGATCCAATCTGAAGGAGGCAAAGAAGCATGAAACGGTGTCACGCCCAGTTCGGATAACTGCTCAACAGCAGACTATTCTCAACAGAATCTAATGTCCTAGCAGGACGCTTGGAAAGCGAGCTTCCTTCAGATAAAAAGCGTTCAGGGCTGTTCCAATGACTACAGCCTGCTTGCGATGTCCTGGAAGGACGTTGGTCAAATTTCCTCTTAAGAGGTCTAGAAGCCTGACGCCAACCTCTTTTAGGAAAATCATCCTCTGATAATGAGCCAAACATTTTAACCTCACCTTTACTATGGTAAGGGCGAACGTCCTGGGAAATGTCAACAGGAACGCTCGAGGGAATGTCTGCTCAGGAACTAGAGCCTCTCGTTTCCTTTCGTCTTTCGACATTCCTTCTCCCAGGGGTTGGGGAGCTTGGAAGAGGTCCAGGACTAGGAGAACGACAAACCCGAGCAGGCGTACCCTCCGCAGCACTAATAACACTCACTGTACTTTTAACACTTTCACTTTTCAGCTATTTAACATCGGCCATTAACTGCATTCTATCCGCAGCGATAGACTCTACCTTCGTACCCAACATCATATCCTTAAGTGTTGGTTCATTAATGGTACTCGTAGTGGGATCTGGAACTACCACTACAGGGGAAGGAATAGGAACAGTGACATGGGAAGAGGAATCTTTAGAAGAGAAGAACTACGTCTTTCCCTATCTTTTGCTAACTTTCGTATATAGCGATCGAAATTCAGCCACTCATGATCAGACAAAATAAGGCATTCGTTACACCTATCATTAAGTTTGCAAACTTTACCCCTACATTTAATACATAATGAATGAGGATCAATGGAGGCCTTTGATAAACGGGTCTTACACCCACTAGCACACACCCTAAAACCACTAGAGGGGGTGGCCATTTTGAACTTTGAAAGAGAGATCAAATACAAACAAGAGTCAAAAAATTAATATCCAAACATATAACTAGAGTATCCAAACGAAAAACCAATCAAGCGAGAGTCAAAAAACCAGAAATATTGTACTTCACCAAAGGGACCGCAATAATCAGTCAAAAAGCGAGGAGAATATCCAACCAATGTTACCGCTGGCGCCGGCAGGGAAGACATGAATACCGATGGAATGGATTCTGGGTACCTCGCCAGAGGCGCACAGGTAGCACACCTGGCTATCCAATCGGCGATTGGCGCGAGTTTTTAATTTTTCTGCCGTGACGTCAGGGACGTAAGCTATATATATAACCACCAGGTAAGTCTTGTGTTTAAAACTAACACTTGCATACAGTAGTTACTGCTTACTCATAGTGAGAAGACAGAAGTATTGAATACAGTTGTGCTGTTCTCAATGTATTTGTCTGCTGTACAACAAGACCCCACTGGGTGAGTGAGGCATTAAGCTTGTAGAATGGCGAGTGCACTAAGAACTCTCTAGAGTTGGGCTCCTTCAACTGTATGTTGTAGAGAGAGGGTGCTATAGCACATAGCTGTGGTTGAGTGCTGATCTCCCTCAACTGTTGAACTCCCAGTGAGGGCGAGTGGGTAGGTAAACTCGTAGATGGTAGTGCTTATAGGTCCTCGTAGATGGTAGCGCTCCAAGCTCCTTGCCCTCTAACCTCACTGGGTGAAGGATTAAACACGCTAGTGCATTGGGCTCGTCATTCTCTTGTCAAAGAACAGATGTTTCTCCCTAATCAGAGTTTGAAACTGAGACAAAGTACCAAAGTTTCTGGCATTTTAAAGCTCCATGAGCTTTGTTGTATCTCAAAGAGGTACGATGTAGGTAAAAACCCCAAAGAAATATAGCCTACAAGAGGTTTCTTCCTAGTAAGAGGTTACAAACCATGAACACGCATCACGAAGGGTTTGGCTCCATAATCCTCCTAGAGCTTTGCTGTGTCTCTACGAGACTCGTCGATGGGAGAAGCGGCGACTGCAAGCGGTTGGGTTGCATCACCATCTGCGGCAATGACTCCGAAGAAGCGTTACTCATGAGAGACGATGTATCCTGGGGCACTATGGGCGAGGCGGCGATTGCAAGCGGTTGGGTTGCATCACCATCTGCAACAATGACCCCTAAGGGAATTTGCTCAAGACAATTGATTTGTACCTTGCGGGTATGGTGGTGAAGAGCAGGCAATGCAAGCGGTCACCTAACGCCCTCTCCGTCAAGCTCCAAAGAACTTGCTTCTGAACGGACGAATACAATCCCATTGGAGGAAATCTCGGGAGGGGAAATCATCCTCTTCAGTCTGTCTCTGCTCTCATACCTACGCTAAAGCTATAGGAACGAAGGTGAGCAGAAGTAAAGAGTGTTACAGTAAACTGTAACATTTGCGGAAATCATTACATACTATGGAAGAAAAAAGGAAAATCCAAAAATTTAGGCTAGTTGGTTCTTCATTATGGTTGTTAATCCGAATGATGCGGAGGAAAACCTACATCTGTTCTCCTCCGAGCCAAAATACAAAGTGGCTTGTGTTGGTTACTGCATGTGTGAACGGGGTGGTGGGTCTACCTCCCGCTGGCTCCCGCTACCTGTCGCTACCCGGCAGAAATGAGTAACACCTCGCTAAAAGTTTTAAGGCTAGATTCAGCTGTCACCAAAATGTATCTCCATAGCAAAGAGCTGAAAGGTTTGAATTTGGTGCTGGAACAAATGTTATTTGAATCCTTGAAAAGAAAATTACAAAAAGAAAGAATTAAAATCCACTACACTTACTTTATTCTCTCCATGAAATGATCAAAGTTATCCATAGTTGTAATGTTATAATTGTGTGTTTCAAAGGTGACATCTGGGTTGATGAACTGAAGAGTATGAGCAGCAGCTTCTACTTTACTTAGCCCAGCTTGATGGGGTTGGAAAAATAATCTATTCATATTTGCCAGCTCCACTTTATCGTAATCAAAAAGTAATAGCTGAAATAGATTCATACCTTTTTAAATAGAAAAATAAAATAAAGATTACATTTTTATAACTATTGATATTCCAACACTAATGAGGAATTAAATTTTCAAAATATATTACCAAATTGTTATAACACATTATCAATTTATATTAGCAGTTCTTTTAGACACACCAAAAGTAAAGAATAAAAATCTACTACTGGTCAGATACAGGTAAATCAGTGCTCATAGTAATTATTTTCCCAATTCCCATGTGTTTCCCCATACAATTAACAAAGTATTGGATTTCCTCCTGAACATTAATACAGTATTTTCCCTTCTTGTCTTTGACATTTCTATTTTGTTATCTTAAGAAATATTTTTGTTATAAAATCAAGGATTAAGTGAATAACTCTTTTATGGTTGTCCTACGGTCTGCTCATGAGCATAACAAGTGCAAAGTTAAGGTTAGTGAGGTCCTATTGAATGAATATCCAGTGAACAGAGGAGTACTCCAAGGGAATGTGTTGTCACTTATGTTGTTTATCCTCCTCATGGATTTTGTAATGCGTAGAACAGTTAGAGAAGGTGGAGAAGGATTGGACTGGAAATTAGCTGACCAAGAGTATGATGATGACGCTGTCATTAGCAGAACACCACAGGATCTGCAATGTTTGCTTACCAGAATGCATGAAATATCACTGGAGGTTGGGCTCAAGATAAATAGAAGAAAGACAGCGACGATGAGAATGGAATATGCAATAGAAGATGAAATGACAAATTCGTAGATAATTTGTATTTTTCCTAACAATACAAACCTAGCTATTTACATAGGGTGATTACTTCGGCGCAGCCGATGACGAGCCATAAAGTTTTAACGAGGGTTTCCTACCCCACCGCTAGTTAGCGGGGGGGTAGGGAGGGGTAGCTAGCTACCCTCCCCCTCACACACACCGGAGAATACTCCACTTTACTTAGAGGTAGGACTTATCTTGGGGGACAGGGCTGGCGGGCACATAACTGTAAATAGCTAGGTTTCTATCGTTAGGAAAAATACAAATTATCTACAAATTTGTCATTTGTTCCGTAACTGAATACAAACCACGCTATTTACATGGGGTGACTTAACCCTTAAGAAGGGTGGTAAGTCCCGGCCATACTGGCTTTGGCTTGCCCGGGGATTCCATATTCGAGCGATCAAGTACTAGGCCAATAGGGAATCCCTGCTCCTCGCTGGCGGTTGTGAAACTGCTGCAGCCTACATAAGCTGTGTGCGAAGGTGAAAAGTGTCTTGTCCCAGGCAGTTGCCCTGGAGTCCGTCAGAAGAAAATCCAGGCTAGGACTCTCCCAATACCACCTCGTCAGGGTATGGGGACATGACAGTATTACACATAATACTAGGAACACAAGGGAGCATGGTCTACCTGCAGTGGTTTGAGGTCAGCTGTGCAGAGAACCCAGGATGCTGCTTTCTCCGTGGGAGGAGAGGATGAAGAAAAGAATAAGGGCCAGACAGATCTTTTCCTTCATGCAGACTAACACCAGGTAACAATGCCCTCAACCTTCTGCTACTTGTCCATCAAGGAGCCTGAGGTTTAGACCAGCTGTTGTGAAGCCACCACAGGGCCGATAGAACGTATCGAGCCTCTTGTGGGCCATGTCTTGCAGGTAAGGGGCTGAGAAGAAGGTCTGAGGCTTCAACATCCCCGCTTGCAAGACCTGCGTCACTGAACGATGCTCCATGAAGGGCAGGGACGTATCTAGGCCCCTGACGTCATGGGCTGTAGGGCGATGCGACAGAGAAGGGTCAGGATTCAAGGCAGGGTGTAGCACCCTGCGAATCCAGGCCGAGATGGTACTCCTGGAGACCCTTCTCCTCGTTACCCAGGATCCACGAACGAGTCTTGGACCTGGAGACGAACTGCAGCTGTTCTCTGAAGACACCAGCTCGGACTCCCTACCGGCAAGGTAGGAGATGGTCTGAGTCATCAGCTACAGGACGGAGACTCGAGCCCTGGAAGGAGTCGAAGCGGGTCCGGCACTCCCGGATTCTGAGTCTCGGCAACAAACCTCAGGGACGAACCTGAAGTTGTCTCCCCCTAACCCCCTGAATGGGCGAAGTCATAAGAGAGACCATGTGACTTGCTTGGCTGAAAATAGGCTAGCAGGAACACTGTCTACCCAGAGAGGTGGTGGTCTGGGGACTACGTAGTGGTTCGTCAGGGGGTCTTTTTAGAGACTCGAACCACGTCCCAAGGAGGAGGTCTCACCTTCGACAGAGGGCAGGAGAGGACAAGGCTTCGCATGCGAAGGAGGAGTTCCAGTGGGGGGAGAAAAGTTTGTCCCTAGAGCCAGGAGGCAAGCCTTAAGGCTGAGGGATAGCCTTTCACAGTCGAAACTGAAAGGCACGCCTATCCCGCAATCCTACTAGGGGCTCCGCTATTGCTGGAAGCGGCAATGTGTGGAGGGATGCCCTCTCCCCGACACCGGTTACAGAAACTCGCCCTATCGCCTGGGAGACTACTTGCGTTAGACTTGCGCAGGTGTCCAGGCCTCCTTTTTGCCACTTGTTGCGAAAATCCTCTCTCTTTGAGGAGGGGCTGGATAGACTCCCAGCGGGAAGAAGAGCAAGCTACGGAGGCAACACATCGATGGTGTCCCACCGTTGCTGGAAGGCCTCCTACCAGAGGGCCTTGGGATCAGAGACTGGGGAGCAGTACAGCGGGAGCTTGCAGCTCAGTGCTGTAGCGAACCGGTCCACCGAGGGAGCCCCACCGAGGCAGGACTTGTAGGCTACTTGAGGATCCAAAGACCACTCGGGATGTGGTGTCCGTGACACACTGCTCAGACTGTCGGCGAGCCCATTCCTTTGCCTGGAATGAAGCGAGCTGCCAAGATGACCGAGGGGGACTCGGACCATCCCGGTATCTCTATCGTAGGATGGGATGGTTGAACTGAAAAGTGCCTCCTTGTCTGGGCCAGAAAACCATCACTGTGGTGTTGTTGATCCTCATACCCACAGAGTAGTCCGCCAGGCTAGGTAGAGCTACTGAAGAGCCAGAAACACGGTTTCCGTCTCTTCCTGGTTCTGACCCCCGGCCTGAGGACCCGTGGATCAGAACGTGGGCCCCCCCTTTTCTTTGACGCGTCCGAAAACAGCATCAAGTTAGGGGGAAGGACGAGAAGGACCACTCCCTCTTGTAGGCCCTCGTCAGCTTCCCAACCCTATAGGTTCGTCTGTACCGGTTGTCCCCTAGGCGTCTCGGCGTCTGGGGAGACGTGACCCCGACTCCCCGAGTCGCCACTGAAGAGAACTCAACCTGGGGCGACTGTGGGAACCAGACAAGCCAGGGAGGAAAGACGTAACACCCTTGGGTTGGAGGGTCTTCTCGTGTGAGGAAAGGTCTCGCGACCTTCCTCTGCCTTGGTACCCTGACGTCTGAAGGGAAGGCTACGGGAGATAGGAGCCTAAGAGCAGGCTCGGTATACCAGACTCTGAGAGGGCTGCGGGGAGGACTCCTCGAGGACCACCATGATCTTTTAGAACTTGGTAAGGTCCGAGGAGCTTGTCCCGATGACGAAGAAGGGAAGCCTTCAAGTCTGCCAGGATCGGCCAGCCACCCAGGAACGGAGTGGCCGGATGCCGATACCGAGCGCCCGTGAAGAGATCCGAGAGGAAGTATCAGAGAACTGTTGAGGTGCCGTGGAGAGGCCGAAGCACAGCCCTTGAACTGGTATACCCGCCTTCCAGGTGGACTCCAAAGTACTTCCTTGAAGATGGGTGAACCAGGACCGGAAGTACGAGTCCTACCGGACCAGTGTACCCATGAAGACTTGTGGTCTCACCGCAAAGCTGACCGCGTCTGCTGTCGCTATGCTGAACGGAGACTGTTTGACAACCCTGTACAGAGTTGAGAAGGGAAGGAGGTGACTACAGAGGCCTCGAAACCCGTTGGCCACCTCTTGGAGGGGGCGCCTCTCCGACATGGACTGGACTTCCGCCCGGAGGACCCGTCCCCTCACCGATCCCTACCCAGGGAGGAGGGAGGGGCTCGAAACCAACCGGGACTGTTGAAGGAAACAAGCTCGGAGAGCTGGCCCTTGGCCTAGTCTCTGGCGCTCTCCATTCCCTGAGACCAGGGCAAGCTGCACTGGCGTAAGGAAGTCCTTGGGTGAGTAGAACTCGGTCCAGGACCGAATCCTTCCCTTACTGAAGAGGAATCTCTGAATCTGGGATCCCTTTGAGGTTTCTCCTGAGGGCCAGAACCTGCCAGAACGCAAGTTCTGACCCCTGGAGCTCCTCCTCCTGATGGATTGGCAGCAAGGTCTCCCGTCCCCGGAGGCTCTTAGACATGCCCCAAGGGTCCAACTGGATCCTGTCGGATCCTTGCGGAAGACAGGGCCTCAGGATCCCTCCTAGGAGAGAAACAGGACCCCAGCGATGAAGGATGTAAGGCTTCGCCCCCTCCACACGATAGGACCCTCAGGAAGAGGCGGGGATTCTCCCTATGGAGTGAAGGGGGAGAGTACCGGGTCTTCCAACACTCCTGGGGATGGGCAAAGCTCATCCACAGGGGAGGGGAGATGGAGTCTGAGGAGGGCTCATCGCCTGCGTAAGGACTCGCGAAGGGACAGGATAGTCCTTGGGGAAGATACCATGCCAGGGATTCCTCTCACCCCCTTCAGGGGGAGAGGAAGCTGCTACTGATTAGTGACCCCAGTCAGAAGGCACAGGCTCATCGCCTGTTTGAGCGCTCTGACGACGACATCCCACCAGGGATGCCGACCAATCCTCGCGCTGACAGGGAGTCCCTCTGGAGGGAAGAGGATCGTTCGATCCTCTGGGGGAGATGACACATGAGGGTTCGCCCGTAGAGAAACTGCAGTGAAGGGAGAAGAGACCTTTGACCTGTCCGGAAACCTCCCCCCCCCCTCCGGAGAGGGCGCTGCTCTGCGCTGCGGGGGGAGGGAAACCCGGAGGTGGCCTGACCGCCATAAGCCCTGATGTAAACAGGGCGCGGTCGTGTCGGAGAACGGTGAGCCGATCAAGCTGACGATCGTGCGAAAAGCACCGGTCTGGGTAGCGCGTGAATAAAGCATGTGTAGCAGAATAACCGCGCCCGCATGCCCGCGTACCCGCGTGAGCGTGGACGAATCAGCGACCGCGTGAACGATCCCCGCGTATGAAGATCGCTGGCGCTTGCGTGTGAAAGATCATGGGCGAGGGAAACCCTCCCACGCACGAACGATCTCGGCGAAAAAAGATCGCCGGTGCTAGCGCCGTCGGAGATTGCATGTGGGGAACCATCCCACGCGCGGAAGAATAACGCTGAAGAAACGCTGACGATCTTCGGTGCTTACGCGAGTACGAAGATCGTCGGCGCTAGCGCGAGAGAAAGAACCGTAGGAGACAGTGAGCGGGGACCCATAGTGCCCGCATGCGAATGATCTCCAACTATGTAAGACGATCGTCGGCGATTCGCGCGAGCCTAGACGATCTTCGACGCTCACGCGTAAGGATTGTCGGAGCTCGCGCACGGGAGAAGATAGTCGGAGATCACGAGCGGGAACCTCGGTGCCCGCGCACGGACGATATATGATGATCGCGAGCGGGAAACCGCGTACGGACGATCCGTGCGATGATTGCGTGAACCTCAATGGTCGCGCGCGGGAAACTATCCTGCGAACGGAACGATCTTCGGTGCTCGCGCGCCTAGCACCGAATCCGAAGATCGGCGGCGAACGGCCGTCGACGAACGTGTGCGGAGAACCATCCCGCGCACAGAACGATCATCGGAGCTTAAGCGTACTAAGAAGATTGTCGGCGCTTCCGCTTAGCGCCGGATCCGAAGATCGCCGGCTAACGGCCGTCGATGATCGCATGCGGAGAACCGAACACGGACGGCCTCGTTGTCACGCGCGGGAAACCATCCCGTGCACAGACCTATCCTCGGCGCTTACACACACTAAGAAGATCGTCAGCGCTTGAGCGCCTAGCGCTGGATCCAAAGCTCGCCAGCAAACGACCGTTGCCGGGTTGACGATCGCGAGCGGAAGGGCCTGGAAGGTCGCGCGTGGGAAACTATCCCGCGCGAGGGCGATCATCAACGCTTACGCGTTAGCGCGAACAGAAGATAGTCGGCTAACGATCGTGCGTGCCTCGACGATCGCGAGATCGCGCGCGGGCGATCATCAATGCTTACGCGTTAGCGCGGACAGAAGATCGTCGGCTAACGATCGTCGACGATCGCGCGTCCCTCGACGATCCCGCGCGCGGGTGATCATCAACGCTTACGCGTTAGCGCGAGCAAAAGATCGTCGGCTAAATCGTCGACGACCGCGAGATCGCGGGCGGGAAATAATCCCGCACGCGGGCGGTCTTCAGCGCTCGTGTGTGAAGATCGTAGGTTCCTGCACAACAGAAGATCGTCGGAAATGGTTGAAGGATCACTAACTCATAGATCAGGAACTGGGATGTGTCCCTAGGAGAGCATCCCCTGAAGAGGACCAGAAGGTCTACTTCAGTGCCGATGATCAACTGAAAGACTGCTAAATACTCCGAGGAGTGGTCTCTGTGAGGTACCTTTCCCGCGAACGGGAGAGGTGGCCTTCGTAGAAGAGACTTAGAGACACTGAAGGCTGAACTGCTGGTGAGCGCCAGTGCGCTATCTCAGGAACCCTAACGATGTGCGCAAATGCGCAGGGAACGTTGGTAGCAGCCTAACTGAATACTGGAACAGGGTGTCTCTAAGGCTGTCTCAGGAACAGCAGGAACAGCAGTCGAGCGCTAGCGCGTAAGGGAACGTTGGCGCGCAGGTGATACCTGGCACTTAAGGGACTTACTCAAGGTGTGAGAAAGTCTCTCCTGCCCCGAAGGGAGGAGCCCGTTAGATAACGGGGGCGTGGGCGCCAAAGGCGCATCTGCAGTCAGGAACGGATACAGCAGGCAACAGGAACACTGAGGGACGAGAGACCAAGGGTCTAACGTGGCCTGAGTAGCGAGGCCCCGAGGGGATAGTCGCAAGACCCCTAAGGGTCAAGGCAACGAGAAACCGAAGTTTCTCCGTCACTAAAAACCGAAGTGTAGAAGTGACTAAAGTTACGAGAACCCGAGGGAACTGCGTAACTAAGATCCGACACCCCGAAGGATCAGGGAAAAAGAGAAACCGAAGTTTCCCTGTCACTAACACCGAAGTGCTAGTGACTGAACAGCAAGCTGTTGACGACAGGAACAATCCTCCGAAGAAGAGACTCTATGAGTGGTCTCTCTCGCGAACGAGAGAGGTGAGCACTTCGTAGAAGAGACTGGCGAAGGAGCCCCGAAAGGCCGTGAGATCAGCAGACGTAAACAGGAACTATCCTACGAAAGGAGTCTCTGTGAGTGTCCTCTCACGCGAACGGGAGGGGACACTTCGTAGAAGAGACAAAAGGAGCGATCCTCCGAGGAGGAGCCCTAATTAGCACGGCCTCCCTCGCGAACAAGAGAGGGCCGGACTGATCCTGCAGCTGCTCAGCCCCTTGAGCGTAGCTACAGAAGTGACCGCTCAGCCCCGAGAGCATAGTCGCTAGTACCAAGGTCTAGCCTTGCAACCGCTCAGCCCCTTGAGCAAGTCACAAGGGCGGTCGCTCAGCCCCAAGAGCATAACCGCCAAGGACCAGGGAAAAGTAAAAGGGAAGTTAATTAACTACCCTGGAGGCGAACCTCCTTATCGTTCTAGGATGCACTGAAGAGCTGGCAGCAATCACGGGGGAACTTCTAAGAGAAGGAAACGCCCCTGATGAATGCCTTGAGAGACGGCGGCGAAGCCGACTCCCCAGGATAAACAGGACAGCTCTGCTTCGAAGGCACACACAACAGGCACGAAGAAATAGCATCATAAACTGGAAAATAAAACAGAATAATTATTTAACAGAAATTCCCCCAGGTGAAACTCCGAGGAGAAACCCCGAGGGAAAGAACATTAAAATCCGAGTGCCCTCTTACCCAGCCTATTGTCCCTAGGACAGGATAACCATGTAATAGGGAACTGAGAGTGGGCCAGGACGGCCCGTAACAGTGGGAAAAAGATGCCCGGAACTGACATGGCAGGCATGGAAGGAGTACTCATACTATTCCTCTCCTAGAGAAAGTGGAAGGAAGGACCACAGTCTCGTGCTTCACAGGGAGAACATCCCTCCACCCCACACTCTTGGTCGTCTAGTGCATGCCCGTACGCAAATATGACTTCGAATAGTGCCATCCTCTCAACTTGCTCTTCGAATGGTGCCATCCTCTCAACTTGCTCTTCGAATGGTGCCATCCTCTCAACTTGCTCTATTGAAGTATTGGGAGTTGAGGGAGGAGCAGGTGTCCAATGCTACAGCAGAAGCAGAGATGGCAAATACTAAAGCTCCTTCATCAGCCAGAGGATGACAAGTGTTCAAGGAGGGAACTCCTGGCCGCCCCATAGTAACTGGATAGCAGGTAAAACCTGATCCACGATGCAAGGGGGATGCCACAGCAGGGGGACGTGACGAGAGGTCATGGCCCCTGCCACATGCGTTGGTACTGGGGGCCAGCACAATAAGACGGTCCTTAGTACAGTAGCACCCTGCAACCAAGGTAGCCAAGGGGGAACCCAGCCACGCCTCAAGGGGGGGCATGATACATGACCGCAGCCCTGCCCAATGTATCAGTCCTGGAGTGCCAAAAACAGAGTCGACACCAGACTACCCCGTAGTCGGGGACCCTAATCACGGCTCCATAGCCTGAAGCTCAGGGCTTAGACAAGGCCATAAAATCTGTGAAACCCAGACATACCAGACATAAAGGTAGCTGGGAAACCCTAGCACCGGCCCAAGGGAGGGGAGATAACACCATCGTCAGTCTTCCTATCAAAATACTGACTGCATAACTGGAGAGTGAGTGACAGTCAAAACACTACAAATGCCCTCCCTAACCCTAGTGAAGACCTGCCCTGTAGATTCTCCCTTACCAGGGGGAAATGGGTCACCCTGAATAGACGAAGAATAAAAAACTGGTAAGACAGGGGATAACAACCTCCAGAGATGAGGTTACACAAATGAAGATGAATGCCCCCGCGGGGAGCAATCCAAACAATGAATCACATCTTGTGTAGCTGCCCTCTAGGGCCCACCTTATCAGACATGGATGTAAGCACAGCAAACAAATCAGCACTCCAATGGATAGAACATTCGTGCGATAATATATGATGATGAAGGGTGGCACAGCGTGGAACTGTGATACGAAGCTACAGCTCCGTGTATTGACCCCCAAATACACAATGTCTACATGGACAAGGACCCTAACCATGACCCCAGGACTGAGACCCAGGGTCACACCTTGGCCCCATGCATCGGCTGCCTATCCAAACGTCTACAGATGCAACCAGAAACCTGGAGTCCCGGCACTTGGCGGTCAAGGTTTAGCAATGTGACACCTGGACACGGCTCGGGCCCCTGCATCAGCTCTAGGGGACCGAAACACAAGGCCAACACAAGGCAAAGCCGGGAACCAGAATCCCATCCCCAGCTCCTTGCCTCGGATACCAAAACATTGGGACGTCATCCTTGTCACGCTTGGGTGCCAGGGTAGTCTGGGACTCCAGCTCCGTTCCACACGAAATCAAGGCTAGAAGCCATGACCCAGGATCTTGGCTCCAGCCATGTGCAACAGTCAAGAGGGGGACAGTAACACGGGGCAGCAACAACTGTCCCGTTTAGCTACTTAGAAACTGGGGCCAGGGCCCTAAACACAAAGCTGTTTATAGTCCCGCTTGGCTACCAGGGTAGATGGGGAACCAAGCCTGGCCCCATGGGGTAGAGATAACAAAAAAATAAAAACACGATGTAAAGTCCATCCGGAGTGGGTTCCATATGATTTTTTTGTATAATGAGGGCAGTTTTAAATGCAAATCACCTTATTTGTTCAAAGCCCTACAAAAGTAACATTAAATCTTATAATAAAGCTATACTGTACTATCAACAATGAAATACAACCAAATATTGTACATTTGAATCATTCAATAACTAACTGTTAATAACTGTAACTAAAGTAGTTATTAGAAAATAATGCAATAATAAATAGAAAATAAAGAAAATGTGGAACCTTACCTTTCGAGTGAGGCGATGTCCGAAAGTGAAAGTGGCAGCAAAGGAGGACAAACGACAGAAAACACGAACACTTAACTTTATGAAAAACATTATTAAATGGCAGAGAACAGTAACACTAAACTTTACGAAACACATTCACAAATGGCAGAAAACATTAACACTTAACTTTATAAAAAAAATTTAAAATAAATTTTTTTTTTTCTGCCCTTTTCTACTTTTTATCAATTTCTTCATCACTTCCACTTTTGTTCTTTTTTTTTTTGTCACTGACCTTCACATTAGCCTACTAATGACCTCTTTAAAAAATAAAGAAAAGACAGTCATGCCCTTAGATGGTGTTGCTGCTTTGATGGCGTCCTTCTGTTTAAGGATGGTGCCTATCGTGTTTCGGCCATACAGTATTCCCGAGTGATCACATTTAGCCGCATTGCAGCCTTATACTTACTGATTATCTCAAGCTTCATCCCCTTAGAAAGCATACTATTCATCTTTCCTTGAACATCAGCAACATGCTTGGGATCCATGACTAATACAGTACGAGTTGAATTACGCAACGGAATAACTATAAGTACGAAAGCAAAATCACCACCACGAATTCAATGTAAACGATGGCGTTGCTGAAACGAAATGGTTGAGGAATGCCGATGCATAGATGCATGATGGGAAAAATGCTGACCATTAGGAGAGCCAGTTTGTAAAGCCATAACCAGCATTAGGGTAAGGAGATAACCAACGGGAGAGTGAGACGATGGTAGCGAGCTTACAGTTCGGTGGAGCACAATTTTAGAATACTGTACTGTAATTTTCTCGGCATCTGGACAAATCTCATTTCATATCATGAGGGGTTGTTTGTAAAATGAGGCAAGAAAATCTTCGTATCTCCTTTCATACCACAAATTTTTCATATACAGAGACAATCATATCGAGAGAGATCCCTGTATAACAATCACCAGTCAGTATTCACTTTCTGAAAGAAAAAGAAAATTAAAAGTTCACTTGAGAATGCATCGGTACATCCATAACCGAGTCGACCAAAAACAAAAGTGAAGAGATTGACAGGTAGGCGGGGCTACTTGCCCTCGTTACCACCTGTCGCTTCACTGCTCATTAAACGATACGACCGTCGAGTTTACATGCTGAACATATTCCCTAACTAGAAGACGATGGTTTGTATCTATGTAGGAACAAAGTTTAAATTTGTGTAAGAACAGAAATGCTTTAGGCAACAATACTTACTTTCCCAATTCCACATCTTGTTAACATTTCAGCAGTAACACTTCCAACACCCCCAACTCCAACTACTGCCACAGTGTGCGTTCTGATTTTCTCATAATCCTCTACAATACCCATGCGTTTCAAAGCCATGAGCCGACTGAAACAAAAAAAAAAAAAGTTATGACAAATTCGGAGATAATATGACAAATTCGTGGATATGTGGACAACTTTTATTTTTCCTAACGATACAAACCTTAGTTATTTTTTTAGAGGTATTACTTTTGGCGAAGCTGAAACGGCGAACCATTAAATTTTAGCGAGGGTTAACTACCCATACTGCTAGTTAACAGGGGTAGCTTGCTACTGCTCCCACTCACACATCAGTGATTTAGCTCACTTTGCTTGGAGGTAGGATTTCAAGGGGGGATAGGACTGGTGAGCAAGTTTGTATAAATAACTAAAGTTTGTATCGTTAGGAAAATTAAAAATTATCTACGAATTTGTCATTTGTTCCGTAACTGGAATACAAACCTACGCTACTTATTTACGGGTGACTCACCCATTAGGAAGGGTGGACGTTCCTGCCAATCTGGCTTCTGGCTTTTACCCAGGGGCTCCTTACCTGAGTATGCTATAGTAAATTTTTTTTATCGAGGTATATTTGCACTGACTCGTAGGGGTGCACTTTTAGCTCGGAAAATTTCCTATTACCTGATTGGTCAGAAGCATTTTTGTCCGAATACCATCATTGTTTTCAAATGATTACCAAGTAGTGTGAATCGAAACTTATTTATTAATCTAAATTTTTCCCCTAGATATAGGTTTTGTCAATAAACAATGTTAAATCAATGAATATATTATAAAGTATCGTGATGGTAAATCTAAAGTTAATAACAACACCCGCCGAAGTCAACGACAGGAGCTTGTTTTCGGATGCACGCTGCATAATTTTGTAACTTTTCACATATTTCAACACAAATTGAGGCAAATTACACTAAGAATAAAGAAAAATATGTTATTATAAACTTACTTTGAATACCAAAATCTAATAAAAACGTGGAATTGATAAAATTAACTCCTGGTAAAAATAGCGGTTCGGTTAAAGCAAGACTCACGTAGAGTGGGTCCCGGGTAAAACAAGCATTCTACTGTCAAACACCAAAGAGAGAATGGAAGGGAGATTGTAACTCGGCGGTGAAATTATGAATTCGTTTAATTGTGATTTTTATGCAATTTATGCAACACTACAGTATCCTCAACTGAAAACATTGCTATCAATAAAATTTAAAACGTTACAAAAAAAAATAACAAACCCTTTCTATACGGACTTCCATCATAGGCCTAAGATGTAAAGGGGACAAGAGAGTGATGTCAGTCGAGATGTTAGAACACACACATATGCATGCGTGTGTGACATCACTGATTTATTTAACATATGTACAAGCTACATATTTTACACAATATACAAGAATCTAAACTTTTATGAAAAAATAGAAAACCCTTTCTATACAGACTTTTTGTACATCACAGACCTATGATGTAAGTCCGTACAGAAATTGGTTATTTTTTTTTTTAAGGTTTAGATTTTATTAATAGCAATATTTTTGGTTTGAGGATACTGTAGTATTGCATAAATATCACATTTAAACGAATTCATAATTTCACCGCCGAGTTACAATCTCCCTTCCATTCTCTTCGGTGTTTGACAGTAGAATGCTCGTTTTACCCGGGAGTCCGGGACCCAATCTACGTTAGTCTTGCTTTAACCGAACTGCTATTTTCACCAGGAGTTAATTTTAACAATTCCACATTTTTATTAAATTCTGGTATTCAAAGTATGTAAGTTTATAATAATATGACAAATTCGTAGATAATTTGTATTTTTCCTAACTATAAAAACCTTAGCTATTTACATGAGGTAATTACTTCGGCGTAGCTGAATGACAAGCCATAAAAGTTTTAACGAGGGTTTACTACCCCGCCGCTAGTTAGCGGGGGGTAGGGAGGGGTAGCTAGCTACCCCCCCCCCTTACACACACACCGGTGAATGCTTCCCATTGCTTAGAGGTAGGACTTATCTCGGGGGACAGGCCTAGCGGACACATATGTGTAAATAGCTAAGGTTTGTATAGTTAGGAAAAATACAAATTATCTACGAATTTGTCATTTGTTCCGTAACTGAAATACAAACCACGCTATTTACATGGGGTGACTCAACCCTTAGGAAAGGCGGTAAGTCCCCTGCCATACTGGCTATGGCTTGCCCGGGGACCCCAAATTCGAGTGTGTAAGTACTCAAGAAATAAGGGGTCCCTGCTCCTCGCTGGCAGCTGTGAAACTGCTGCGGCCTACATAAGCTGTGTGTGAAGGTGAGAAGTGACTCGTCCTAAGAGGTTCACCTGGAGTTCTTCAGACGGAAATCTAGGCTAGGACTCTCCCAATACCACCTCGTCAGGGTATGGGGACATGACAATATCAAATTTTAATACTAGGAACACCAGGGAGCATGGCTTACCTGCAGAGGTTCGAGGTCAACTGTGCAGAGAACCCAGGATGCTGCTTTCTCCAAGGGACGAGAGGATGAAGAAAAGAATAAGGGCCAGACAGATCTTTTCATTCACGCAGACTAAAACCGGGTAACAATGCCCTCAACCTTCTGCTACCTGTCCATTAAGGAGCCTGAGGTTAGACCAGCTGTTGTGCAGCCACCACAGGGCCGATAGAGAACGTATCGAGCCTCCTGTGTGTCACGTCTTGCAGGTAGTGGGCCGTGAAGGTGGTCTGACGCTTACACACCCCAGCTTGAAGGACCTGCGTCACTGAATAATTCTTCTTGAAGGCCAGGGATGTAGCTATGCCCCTGACGTCATGCGCTCTAGGGCGACGTGATGGAGGAGGGTCAGGATTCAAGGCCAGGTGTATCACCTTGCAAATCCAGGCCGAGATGGTATTCCTGGTGACCCTCCTCTTCGTCTTCCCGGTGCTCACGAACAAGGCTCGCACCTGGGGACGAACTGCAGCTGTTCTTTTAAGATACAACCTCAGACTCCTTACTGGGCACAGTAGGAGATGGTCTCGGTCATCTGTTACAGAACGGAGACTCGAAACCTGGAAAGAGTCGAACCAGGGGTCCGGCACTCCCAGATTCTGAGTCTTGGCAACAAACTCAGGGACGAACCTGAACGTTACCTCCCCCCATCCCCTTGAATGGGCGATGTCGTATGAGAGACCATGTAGCTCACTGACTCACTTGGCTGAGGCCAAAGCTAACAGGAAAACCGTCTTCCAGGTAAGGTGGCGATCAGAAGCCTGGCATAATGGTTCGTAGGGAGGTCTCTTCAGAGACCTGAGAACTCGAACCACGTTCCATGGAGGAGGTCTCACTTCCGACTGAGGGCAGGTAAGTTCATAACTCCGTATGAGAAGGGAAAGTTCCAGCGAGGAAGAAATGTCCATTCCTTTAAGCCTGAAGGCAAGACTTAAGGCCAAGCGATAGCCTTTCAAAGCCGAGACTGAAAGGCGCCTTTCCTCCCACAGATACACGAGGAACTCCGCTATTGCTGGAATAGTGGCATCGAGGGGAGAAATACCCCTTCCACGACACCAACCACAGAAGACTCGCCACTTCGCCTGTTAGACCCCTGCGGATGACTTGAGCAGGTGACCAGACATCCTGTTCACAACTTGTTGCAAAAATCCTCTCTCTGTGAGGAGATGCTGGATAGTCTCCAGGCGTAAAGTCGAAGCGAAGCTACGGCTTTGTGGTAGATGTTGGCGTGTGATTGTTTGAGTAGCTCGTGACGTGGAGGGAGTTCTCTCAGAACCTCCATGAGGAGTTGCAGAAGGTCCGGGAATCATTCTGCGTGATGCCATAGCGGAGCTATCAGGGTCATTGAAAGATTGACCGATATTCTGGTCTTGTTGAGCACCCTCCTCATCAGACAGAACGGGGGAAAGGCGTACACATCGACGTTGTCCCACCATTGTTGGAAGGCATCCTGCCAGAGAGCCTTGGGGTCCGGGACCGGGGAGCAGTACAGCGGGAGCTTGAAATTCAGCGCTGTAGCAAACAGATCCACCGTCGGGGAACCCCACAAAGTCAGGACTTTGTTGGCTACTTGAGGATCCAAAGACCACTCGCTACTCACTATCTGCGTCGCTCTGCTCAGACTGTCGGCGAGCACATTCCTTATGCCTGGAATGAAGCGAGCCGCTAACGAGATCGAGTGGACTTCGGACCATCTCAGGATCTCTACTGCGAGATGGGATAGCTGTTCCGAAAAGGTACCTCCCTGCTTGTTGATATAAGCCACCACCGTGGTGTTGTCGGTCATCACCACCACAGAGTGGCCCGCTAGGACTTGGTGGAACTTCTGAAGTGCCAGGAACACGGCCTTCATATCTAGCAGGTTTATGTGAAGGTACTTTTCTGATTCTGACCACAGGCCTGAGGTCCTGTGGTTCAGAACGTGGGCCCCCCACCCTTTCTTTGAGGCGTCCGAGAACAACATCAAATCCGGGGGAAGGACGAGAAGATCCACTCCCTTTCGTAGGTTCTCGTCCGCCACCCACCACCGGAGGTCCGTCCGTTCCGCAGGACCCATAGGGATCAAAGTGTCCGGGGAATCGTGACCTTGATTCCACCGGGACTTGAGTCGCCACTGGAGGGATCTCATTCTGAGGCGACCGTTGGGAACGAGACGGGCCAGGGAGGAGAGGTGGCCGAGGAGACGTAGCCACGATTGGGCTGGGAGTTCTTCTCGACTGAGGAAAGGTCTCGCGACCTTCCTCAGCCTTGCTATCCTGTCGTCTGATGGGAAGGCTTTGTGGAGATTGGTGTCTATGACCATGCCTAGATATACCAGTTTCTGAGAGGGCTGCAGAGAGGACTTCTCGAGATTTACCATGATCCCTAGATCCTGGCAAACTTCGAGGAGCTGGTCTCGGTGGCGAAGAAGGGTTGCCTCCGAGTCCGCTAGGATCAGCCAGTCGTCCAGAAAATGAAGGAGACGGATGCCGATCCTGTGAGCCCACGAAGAGATGAGGGTGAACACTCTGGTGAACACCTGAGGGGCTGTGGAGAGACCGAAACACAGCACCTTGAACTGGTAGATCTTGTTGTCTAGGCAAAATCTTAGGTACTTCCTTGAAGACGGATGGACTGGGATCTGGAAGTACGCGTCCTTCAGGTCCAGTGTACACATGAAGTCTTGTGGTCTCACTGCGAGTCTGACCGTGTCTGCCGTCTCCATACTGAACGGAGTCTGCTTGACAAACCCGTTCAGGGTTGAGAGGTCGATGACTGGTCTCCAGCCTCCAGACGCCTTTCTCACAAGAAAGAGTCGACTGTAGAAGCCTAGGGACCCATCTACAACCTCCTGCAGAGCGTCCTTCTTCAACATGGTCTGGACTTCTGCCCAAAGGGCTTGCCCTCTTGCCGATCCCATGGCAAGAGAGCTCAACGACACTGGATTCGCTGTCAGGGGAGGTAGAGAGGCTGTGAACGGGACGCGATAACCCAGAGCAATCACGGATATTGTCCAGGCATCTGCCCCGAGTTGCTGCCACCATGTCGCGCAACTTTGTAGGCATCCCCCCAATGGTGGACATGCAGGGGGACTGCCAACCCTAGTGTTTACGGCCTCGGCTGTTACCTCTAGGGTTCTTGCCTCCCCTGGAGGACTTCTTGCTCCTTCTCCTCTTGGCAGGAAAGGGCTTAGACACCTTCGGCTTCGCTGCAGTGGTCGTCTTCGTGTCCTATGGATGAGGGAATCCTGGTTGGACTTCCTCCACCTCTCAGCGGTAAGCTCCACGTCCTTAGGCTCGAACAAACTCTTACCGAACACGGAAGAGTGTCTGAGCCTGCTAACCTCCGAACTAGGAACCTTCTGGTGGAACCTCTCAGCCACAGCGTCCCGACATTTGAGAATCGTATTGGCCCACAAGCTCAAGACTTGGTGGGCCAGACACTCAATGGTCCGTGTGCCTGAGAGTAAGAAAGTCTCCAGTGCCTTCCTGGTGCTTTCTTTGGAGAGGTCCTCAGACTGCACCAGGATGCCCAGAGACCCCAGCCAGATGTCAAGCCACGAAGTTGCCTGCATGGCACACTTAGCGACCTTCTCCTGGCTTAGGATCTCAGTGGCTGAGTAGGACACGTACCGGTTGGAGAGTCTCTCAAGAGGGACTCCCCCGGTGAGTTCTTCCAAAGAGTGATGCATCGGAAGACCCAAACAAGACTCCTCAAGGATCTCAAAGTACCTCCTCTGATGGACTCGAGGAGGAGGGAGGAGCTTGTTACCGGCGCTGGATCTGCTGAAGGAGGCAAACTCAGAGAGCTGGCCGTCGACCTTGTCCCTGGCACTCTTCATTTCTGGGTGCCGTAGACGCGGTCCAGGACCGTGTCCTTACCTTCACAAGGAGGAAACTCAGGGTCTGGGATTCCGTTGAGGTTCCTCATGAGGGCCAGGACTTTCCAGAATGCGAGTTCTGACTCTTGGTGCTCTCCTCCTGAAGGACTGGCAGCGAAGTCTCCCATCCCCAGTGGCTCTTCCTGGGGGGACACGTGGACATCCTCGGAAGGTCTAGAGGGCTCTTGCCTGATCCTTGCTGACGATTTAGGAATCGTCTTGGAGTCCTTCGATACGAATCCCTCCTGGGCGGGATACAGGACTTGAGTAACAAAGAGTGCAGGCTCTTTTCCACCCCTGGACGAGAAAATTTCTCAGGAAGAGGCGGAGCTTCCCCCATTGGTGCGATGGGGGAATGGTCCGGCTCGTCCGACTCTCCTGAGGATGGGTAATCCTCATCCGCAGGGGAGGGAGAGAAAGTCTGGGGGGGGGAAGGAGCCTTGCGCAAGGATCTGCGGGGAGATAAAATAGGCCTTGGAGGTGTTTCCACGGGAGAGACTCCTCTCTTCCTCTTCAGGAGGGAGAAAGCTGCCACTGATTTGCGACCCATGTCAGAGAGGGCGGGCTTCATCGCCTGCACAAGAGCTCTGACTAGGGTACCGAACCAGGGCTGCTGCTGACAGTCGCGCTGTCAGACACTCCCTCTGGAGGGAAGGGGATCGTTCGATCCCTTGGAGGAGTCGACAAATGCGGGTTCGCCTGTGAAGCTGGAAAGAAAGAGTCCTTAGACCTGTCCGGGAACCGCCCCTCCTCCGGCGAGTGCGCTGGTCTGCGCTTGCGGGGAGGGGAACGAGACGAAGACCTGTCCGCCTGGCGACGCTCTCGTTGGAGGTCGCGTGATGGGCCCTGCTCAGGGTCGCGCGCGAAAGGATCGCTTGCCAAAGGAATCTCACGCTCGCGCGCATCGAAGTGTGCGAGAGAGGGTGGTGGAGCGGGCGCGAGGGCACATAGGCGACGTCACAGGAGCGTGGGAGTGATGGCGCGCTGGCGATGGTGCGGGCGCGTGTAGGAGATGGCGAGGGCGTGTGGCGCGCATGACCCGGATGCGAGGACGCGCAGCATCCTGATGCGGCCCTGGAGGGCGCGAGAGGACGGGGGCGCCCGAGCGCATATCCGGGAGAACCGGGCGAGGGCGCGTGAGCGCCGGTTCAGGATAGCGCGAGGAAGGGATGGAGGGGTTTGATGAGGGGGCACAGGTGTGCGCTGGAGGGCTGCATGAGGCGCCTTGATAACTGGAACGGGGCGCGTAACCGGAGCGTCGCGCGCAGGATCGCGTGGTCTGGAAGGAGAGCCCTGGGGTGCCTGTGAGCGCCCGTGCGCTAGCTTAGGCGCCTACTGGGCGGCGCGCTGTGATGTGGAAGAGCGCTGGCGCGTTGGCAAGCGCGTGAGCGCTAGAACTGGAACTGCTTGTGGGCGGGCTTCGCGCGTAACTCCAGACGGGCGCTGCAAGTCCAGAGGAACCTGTGAGCGCCTGTGCGCTAGCGTAGGAACCTCTTGGACTGCGCGCGACGAGGCAGGAACCGGGGAACGCTGGGGTGCAGGTGGGCGCATGTGCGCTGTCACAGGAACTGCTGGAGGGCGCCGGGGCACAGAAGGATGTGGGCGCGCAGGGGAACCCTGGCTCGTAGAAGGAACAGGGGCGCGCACGCGCGCAGGTGAGCACTGAGGCGCTAAGACAGGAACAGCGGCAGCAGAAGGAGGGAGCGCAGGAAGAACCTGGCGCTTGAAGGCAAGAGGCGCGGTTTTGCGCTCAAGGCCCTTCAGCCCCGAAGGGCATGGTGCCTGCGCAGTGGCAGGATCCAAGTGGAGCGCAATGCGCATCTGCAACATCAAAGGGTGACAGCAAGTCAGCAGGTCTGGAGGAAGACTGGTCACTGTGTCCCGAAAGATGACCATCATCCGAAGAGGATCGCGAATGATCCCCGGAGAGGTCTAAGGTAGTAGCTATAGGGTCGGCGAACGGCGAGTCGTCTGCTCCGCAGAGGACTGTGGCGACAACGAGCCGAAGAGGCGCCTCCTAACTCCCTCGTGAGGAGAAGGAAGGCCTCTACGGCGAAGGGGAGGACGAGCCTTCCGCCTTATACGGCCACGAGGAGCTGTGGGATCAGCAGGCTGACCATCAAGGGGCCTCCGCAGAGGAGTCTCTGTAAGTGAACCCCCTCGGAAATCACCAGCAGGAGAGACCGTGGGACTTAGATCCTCCCTCGAAAGGTGTTCGGAGGGGGAATCTAAGCCGTCAGCTACCTCAGCAACAGGATCTCTAAGCCGTCAGCTACCTCAGCAACAGGAACGGGGGTTTGACTCGACCCACGAGATGTCTCCGTCACAACAACGTCAACCACAGACAGAGGATCTATCCCTGCTGTAGTTGGTGATTGTTTGACAGCTGCACCAAGTTTGATCATGTCAAACAGGGCTTCCTTGGAGGGCGAACCCTGCAGCCCCAAGGAAGCCCAAAGCTGTAACAAATCACGATTAGACATATTCAATCCTCCTCCAGGGGAAGAGGGGCAGCCACCTCGCTATGGGAGGCAACTACCTCTCCCGCACCCCGGGATCGGTCAACAGCAATAAGGTCTACGCTACCACTCGCCGGCCTCTCGGAAGAGACCGCTCGAGGGGGAGCTTCGGAGGAGGAAAGGGCTACGGAAGAAGAAGTCCTACAATTTTCTCTCTTCAAAGAAGCCTCTGAAGGAGAAAGATCCCTTCGGACTTTTTCTTCAGGCGCCGGGCAAACCTCTCCCACTGGGAGGTAGACCACTCCCTACATTCTATACACACGTTACCACTATCACACCGTTGGCCCCTACAATGAGGACATAAGGTGTGGGGATCGGTGTCGACCGCCGACATAAAGGTCCCACAAGGGCGGCCGGGAAGTCCAGGGCATGTACGCATAGTCAGTAGAGGCCAACTTCAAACACACTGAAAAAGAAAAAGCAAAAACAGATTAAATATGGCAGTCAAAGCGAGGGAGAGAGCAGAGAGGTCTGTTTTCCGCCCGAGCCAAAAGTAAAGTGAAGCATTCACCAGTGTGTGTGAGGGGGGGGGGGGTAGCTAGCTACCCCTCCCTACCCCCCGCTAACTAGCGGCGGGGTAGTAAACCCTCTTTATGGCTCGTCATTCAGCTACGCCGAAGTAATTACCCCATGTAAATAGCGTGGTTTGTATTTCAGTTACGGAACAAATGTTTTTTTTATTCTTAGTGTAATTTGTCTCAATTTGTGTTGAAATATGTGAAAAGTTACAAAATTATGCAGCGTGCATCCGAAAACAAGCTCCTGTCGTTGACTTCGGCAGGTGTTGTTATTAAATCTACTGTACTTACCATCACGATACTTTATAATATATCTATTTATTTAACATTATTTATTGACAAAACCTATATCTAAGGGAAAAGTATAGATTAGTAAATAAGTTTTGATTCACATTACTTGGTAATCATTTGAAAACAATGATGGTATTCGGACAAAAATACTTCCGACCAATCAGCTATTAGGAAATTTTCCGAGCTAAAAGGGCACCCTTGCGAGTCGGTGCAAATATGCCTCGATAAAAAAAATTGACTTTAGTACTCAAAATAATGGGTCTCTGTGCCTCGCTAAAACCTTGTTATGCAAGGTACGCACCCTACGCAAGCTGTGTGTTGAGATATTTAGAAGTGTGACCATTCAGTGTCTTTTAGGAGGAAAAACTGTTGTAACCAAGATTTTCTCAATACCACTACGCCAGGGTATGGGAATGCAACAGTATTAGCTTAATAATAGGTACACAAGGGAGCATGGTTTACCTGCAGTGGTTTGAGGTCAGCTTGTGGAGAGAACCCAAGACGCTGCTTTCCCCAAGAGAGGGGAGGATGAAGAAAAGCACAAGAGCCATTCGAACCTTTTCATTCACGTAGACTAAAACCAAGTAACAGTGCCCTCAACCTTCTGTTACTTGTCTAATTAGGAGCTGCTGTGCAGCCACCACAGGGCAGATAGAAAATGTATCGAGCCTCCTGTGGGTCATGTTTTGCAGATAGTGGGATGTGCAAGTAGTTTGTCGTTTCCACACCCCAGCCTGAAGAACCTGCATCACTGAGAAGTTCCTCTTGAATGCCAGGGACATAGCTATGCCTGACATCATGAGCTCTGGGACGACGTGAATCAGGAGGGTCTGGATTCAGTGCATGATCTATGACCTTGTGAATCCATACTGAGATTGTGTTCTTGGTGACTCTCCTATTGGTCCTTCCTGTGCTGACAAAGAGCGCAGGCACATGAGAATGGGTAGCGGCGGTTCTCTTAAGGTACAGCTTCAAACTTCTCACTGGGCAGAATAAGAGATGATCAGGGTCATCTGTTACAGAACGAAGACTCAAAATTCGGAAGAAGTCAAATGTCGTATGAGAGACCATGAAGTTCACCGACTCACTTGGCCAAAGCCAAAGCTAGCAGGAACACTGTCTTCTAAGTTAGGTGGCGATCTGTTGCCTGGCACATTGGTTCATAGGGAGGTCTCTTTAGAGACCTGAGAACTCGAACCACGATCCATGGGGGAGGTCTCGCATCAGACTAAGGACAGGTAATTTCATAACTCCGTATGAATAAGGAAAGTTCTAGCGATGAAGAAATGTCCATTCCGTTCAGTCTAAAGACGGGGCTTAAGGCTGAGCAATAGCCTTTAACCGCCGAGACTGACAGGTGCATTTCTTCCCACAAATACTCGAGGAACTCGAGAGATGCCTTTTCCACGACACCAACCAGAGAGGACTTTCCACTTGCCTGGTAGATTGCTGCTGATGACTTTCGCAGGTATCCAGACATTCTGCTTGCAACTTGTTGCAAAAAATGCTGGATAGTCTCCAGGCGTGAAGTCATAGCAAAGCTACGGCTTTGTGGAATATGTTGGCATGTGGCTTTGAGTAGATCGTGACGTGGAGGGCGTTCTCTTGGAGACTCCGTCAGGAATTGCAGAAGGTAGGGAAACCATTCTGCGTGATGTCATAGCGGAGCTATGAGGGTCATTGAGAGATTGACCGATGTTCTGGCCTTGTTGAGTACCCTCCTCATCAGAGAGAACGAGGGAAAGGCATAAACGTCAATGTTGTCTCACCATTGTTGGAATGCATCTTGACAGAGAGCCTCGGGGTCTGGGAAGCAGTACAACAGGAGCCTGAAGTTCAGGGCCGTTGCTAAGAGATCCACTGTCGTACAACCCCACAAAGTCAGGACTTTGTTGGCTACTAGATGACCCAAAGACCACTCGGTACTCACTATCTGAGATGCTCTGCTCAGGTTAGTGGCGAGCACATTCCTCTTGCCTTGGATGAAGTGTGCCTATAGTGGTATTCAGTGAATCTCGGCCCATCTCAATATCTCTACTGCTAGATGGGACAGGGGCTGCAAAAAGTACCTCCTCATCTAATATTGTAAGCCACTACTGGGGTGTTAATCACTCATCACCATCACCGAGTGGCCCGCCAGGAACTGTTGGATGGCTAGAAAGATAGCCTTTATCTCTAGGAGATTTCTGTGGAGGTACAGTATACAGGTTTTTTTATTCTCGCATATTTTCTGCTAAATCATACAAAACAGGCAAAATATGAAACCGTAAATTCTGATAGAAACGGTCAGCCGCGACTTCCCGCCTTGCCTGTACAGTACTTACATGAGATCTTGGCTGACAGACGAGTATCCTGGGAGTTGATTAGCCATGAAGCATAGCATCAACTCGCAGCATTTCACCCTGCAGTTTCTCGTGAGTGCGCATCAGTTTTGTTAACATTTCATAACTGTCACTTCTATTCCTGCATTTAGTGAAGTTTAAGCGGGTTTTTATTTTTGTTCTAAGCCTTGCATTGCCGTCCAAACACCTTGCTCCATCTAAGGCTTCTGGGAGTGAGCTTAATCAGCAAAGGAAGAGGCTGACCATAGTTGAGAAGGTGAAACTTCTTGACATGTTGAAAGAAGGCAAGTTTCACAGCGGTTCGACACCATTACAACATCGAGTCAACCATTCACTCTAATACAAAAGACATGAAAAAAAAAAAAAACTCAGGAAAACTGCATTAATGAATTTCAGCAGAGCAGAGAAAGAGTGATTACTCCCTGCAATAAATTGGCAGTAAGGATGGAATCTGCATTTGCAGTACAATGTGTACCAGTATTTTAGATTGCCAAAAGAAAAACATAAGCTGGAATGCCAACATACGTAATCCGAACAAAATTCGAGGAGCACCTCTCGAATCATGAATCCTCCGCAACTGCGGAAACCAAGAGCACACGATGTTAGGGATGTAAACACTCCTGTACCCTTCAAGGAAACCACTCTGTGACGCAGGTTCTTCGAGTGGGCGTGAGGAAGCGGCAGACGATCTTCACCACTCATTCCTTGCAAGGCGTTACCCACAAGACAATGGAGACATTCTCCATCAAACCTGTGGTGACTACACAATGAGTGGTTTAATCACCTCGAGCTTCTTAATGGAGAAGTATCAGACGGTGGAGGGCAGCATTACCAGGGATTAAGTCTGGGATGAATGATGAGAGGGACAGGCATCTTCCCCTCTCTAAGGGCAAAGCAACTATGGTACAATGCAAGCTGGCCTCCGCTGTCTGCAGGTATAACCACTTCCCTTGATTCCCTTGTGTAATCTGATATAAGCACATACTGTATATCTGTTACGTCCCCATACTCCCTTGGCGTAGTAGGATTGGGTAACGTCTATGGTTGGTTCAAAGAATCCTACGATTTCTGAAAATTCTTACCTAGAAAAGTCACATTACCAGTATTACACAATCACAAGGATTGCTTAGGCCTCTAAAGCGTGCTATTGTACAAAGTTTTAACGAGATGTCATGGTTTTTCACTTTATGCATGTGTAGCAAGGTGGGAAACCCTTGGTCAAAAACCAGCCAATTGATTAGGAGTTCCACCAACCTTAGGGGTGAGTCTTCCCTAATAAAGAGAGTAAGGGTTTGTATTTAGTGACAGAACCAATGACAAATTAAAGTAATTTGTATTTTTCCTAAAGATAAAAACCTTGAGGTCTTTACTCAAATTTGGCCCACCACCACCTATCCCCCTGCAATCAAAAGTGACGAGACAACACAGGTGTGTGTGTGTGTGTGAGCAGGGTAGGTTGCACTAAGCCTTACTACCCTGCTAACAAGTGGTGGGGTAGTTATACCTCGCTAAAAGTCTTATGGATTCATAAGATGAATGGAGAAGTGCCGATTTAAAAGATCAAGATAGAGACGACTGGCGAAATCTAACTACAGTAAGGCCCTTTACGTCACTAGGTGTAGGAGAGGATAATGATGATGAAATGTGTTATGGCTACTCCTCCAGCTTCACTGAAAGTATATTTCCTAATAAAGAGCGAAAGGGTTTGTATTTTGTGACGGAACAATGTAAGATTAAAACGGTTTCATGATTAAATGACAGATTTTTAACACAAGTTTTATTTTTCATAAGGATACAAACCAGCGTTCTTTGCTATAAGAGATGGAGAACAGCAAAGGCTGGAATACGACATTCACTTTTACCAGCTGTATGTTTTTTTGTATGACATAATCATTCCCTGTCTTTTTTAACTAATTAAGAACTTCCAAATATTTATGCACATGTTCCCAGATATTGTTCTACAACAGCCCTTTTTCCCACCCTCCCCTTCAGTTCCAGCCTTACTACCACCACAAGATGTCTCCAAGAGGGAAGTATAGTCTATTTCAAAATTTAGTGTAATTTTTCCTTTATTTCTATTCAGTAGAGTATAATTGTTGCTCATATCAAAGTAAAAAATATCCACAAAATATTGACCCATGATTGGCATGCATAGCACATCCATGTACTGCTTGCCAGTAGAGAGGAGCAACGAGATTATCTTTATTTGAAAGTGAAGCAAGCCACGGCAAAGCAAAAACCATTACAGGAATATGACATGAATCATAGGTACTGTCATTTTTATATTTTAGTTTCCTGTAACTTACATGATCCAAATGTTTTTCTAACAGATTATCTGTTGTTACTATACATTTCTGATCATTATTATTGCTGCAAATCACTTGCTTATAGTGTTTTCCCATCAAAAACACTGATTTCCCCCTGGGATTCCCCCCATATTTGTTTATATATATGGGGGTAGGAAAACTCATAAACGTGTGGTATGCGCCAATATTCATGGTCAGAAATGGATAAAACACAAAATAGCAAGTAGGAACAAGAGCCTTTGTAGTTTGTTGGGACACACTGAAAAAAAAAAAACCCATTTTACAAGGGAATGACAAAAGAACGGTAAAAAAATATGTACACGTGAGTAGTGCAACAAAGAATACATACATACGGTATTAGTAGGGTCAAATACTTGGATGTCGCGGGTAAAAATTGGGAGGGCTTATAAGAAAACTATTAATCCTATTGGTTAAATTAAGGGGGAGGCTTATGAGTACAAGTTATAAAACTGGTTAACACGTATGTACCTAAGAACAAATAGGAGCGAATACCACTGTTTCATAGAATGTCAACAAACAAATGAAAAATATACCAGTAGTATAGGCTATAGATAATTTATGCAGTTTTCCACGGATTTATTATAGGTCCAAGAAAATAATGTATAAAGAAGAAAAGGTTTGTTTTACCTTTATATACTATTTTCCCATTACGTTTTTCCCACTCAAAACCCCGGGTTCCCACTGGGGGGTCCCCCATTATCGACGGATATAAATACATATATTTCGCCAAGTATTTATTTGCAATGAAAATAAGTGTTATGTTCTAGGAAAACTGGCGATTTTCTATAAAAAAAAAAATCTGTTCGGGGGGGGGGGGGGGAGTTTTCCCTGCCCGTAACTATGATAAAAACCAGGGCTCTATGTCCAACTGCAAAGCCCTCCCTCTTTATCTACCATATTCTTAGCTTACCCTGTCCCAACAAACTACATTCATCCTAACAAAATATATGATTCATGAATTTGTTTTTTTTTTTTTTTAATTATTTGCATAGGAATCGTTCAAATTACCCATAAATATACCAGGAACACTTATTTTCTTCATTGGAAATATTGTACTACTGGAAATATTTATCCTTAAAGGCCTACATGTCGGAGCCTTTGTATATTAGCGGCCAGTTCCTTCCCTGTTGATTAAACATGGACATCAACTAACCTAAACTTTCCCCCCTAACCTAACCTACAAGTCGTGTCCTTACCTACTTATCTAACGGAAGGGCTGACGACCCACTTTACACTGATGTATTCTAGGTTAGCCATAATAATACATACAGGTGGCTGCTATGATACATAACGGACTAAGAGCCTTTGTATATTAGCGGCCAGTTCCTCCCCCAGTGGATTAGTCTTAGTTTAATGTAGTTAACGACTAACTTTTGAAATTACAGTACCTTTAATTCAAAAGGTAAGCCAACTATTATTAAAGAGATTTTTGCTTCTTAGACATGGGCCTATCATATACTATTTAACAGAACAGCCAGATGGTAGGCAAGCGTGTGGAAAAAGTAACATATTTCTCTCACCTGTAGGGGTTTGAATCAACAACTTCCCCTGACATATGGGTAATTTTCGCTCTGCCAACTCCCTCTGCATTTTTCTTAAGTTTATTGAGCTCTTCCTCTAACTCACGAACACGGTTTCTCAATTCTTCGACTGACATGACGAAGGATATCAACAGGACAATACAGGTGACTTTTGACAGTTCACGAATCACGTTCTGTCAAGTGCAGAGTCGACCACTGACGATCTGCTGTAAACTGTATGCTACGTCACGCAATGTTTATACACGTAATCAAACTGAATCCAGCAAACACACTTCTTCTTCTTAAATATAGTCGCCTGACAGTTTCTTTTAGCCTAATAAGATTTAGCCTAAATTAAGATTTATTGAAGGAAATGACCCACAGCCTTATATCAGAGATATGAATCTGGATAAGGCATCCCTTGTAATGAAGACAAGATTAAATATGCTCAATCTAAAAGAGAATTTCAGGGGAAATTATGAAGATAATTTGTGTGACGTGCAAAGATGAAGATACAACCGAACATTTATTTTTATGCGCAAAATTATGGCAGCTAATGAATGTATACATAAGTTTAGGTACGTTTAAAAATCCTAATAGGGATCTGGCTGCATTTATAGGTAGGGCAATGCGTATGAAAGAAGAATTTAAGAAATCAAAACTGACCACAATAGGTTGCCAAAACTGATGATAGCAGGGTGTTATCCCATCTAATTTCAAGGTAGAATGGGATAAAAGTAAAGATTGAGAATCTCATTACCGTATTGATTTATTTGAGGCACAGGTAATATAAGCTTAATAACTATAATAAGAATAAGCTTAGAAGCTTTGTACCTATCTATAAAGTGATAGATTGCCCGCAAACTTATTTTACGGTGTGGGCAAGAAGGAACCAGGACGTTTTTCTATTGACATTTTACTTTACTTACTTTAGGGGTTCTTTTCCCATTCCTGTCACACATGAAAAAAGCCAGCGCCCAGCATGATCTACGAGATTTGTGTGTCGTATACATTCTTCGGGTGTTTAGAAAATCAAACATCGTAGTCAGCAATATCATTAATTTCATTTCATCACAGCATTTCGAAATTAAAAAGAAAATTTTCAATTCTTCCTTAGTGTTGGTTTATACTCCTGGGACCACATACATGAGGGCTCTAAGACACAGTAAATATTTTCATGTTGACACCTGGTTTCTAACTTTCTAACTGATCAGTCCGCAATGTACAGTGCAGTATGTTAGTGTGGCGTGGGTACGCTATCAATTGATAGATAGCTGTGAAGTGTCTAAACTTATACCCGGTACTGTAATTGAACTTTTTTCATGTGACCATAAACAAGTCAATGAAAATATCAAGTCTTAATCTTATCACATTATATCTTAAAATCGATTAAGATAATCCCATGTTATCTGTTTTAAATCTAATAAGGATAAATCTCTTATAAATGTGGAAAAAAATATAATAATAGCAGATATCACACAGGTGAACTCAATACTACTACTACTACTACTACTACTACTACTACTACTACTACTACTACTACTACTACTACTACTACTACTACTAATAATAATAATAATAATAATAGGGAAGTGGGGAATATTTGGAAAGGAAGGGTACCCGTGGATACAATCCAATTTATAGCTCAATGGCAGGTGCTCGGGATGGGAAAGATTAAGAAAATAGGGAGAAAGAGAAGTACAGGAGAAGAATAAAAGAGAGGGGCAAACCCTCTTGCGGTATTAGGGAATTGGTATTATTATTATTCCATATTTTTCACTCAATACTAAGAAAGCTGTCATGGTAATAAAGGCAAGGTTACTTAAAGAAATTTATAAAAATGAAAATTATAAGTAATTTGAGTTGTAGAGAGAGGCAGATTATTATTATTATTATTATTATTATTATTATTATTATTATCATTATTATTATTATTATTATTATTATTAGGTTACCACTCGCTAAGCTAAAACCCTAGTTTAAAAAATCAGGATGCTATAAGCCTAAAGGCTCCAATAGGGAAAATAGGCCAGTGAGGAAATGAAATAAGGAAATACCTAAACTACAAGAGAAGTAATGAACAATTGATTATTATCATCTCCTCCTGTGCCTATTGACGCAAAGGGCTTCGGTTAGATTTCGCCAGTCGCCTCTACCTTGAGATTTTTAAATCAATACTTCTTCACTCAACATCTCCCACTTCACTTTACATAGTTCTCAGCCATGTAGGCTGGGTATTTCAGCTCTTCTATTACCTTGTGGATATCAGTTAAACATTTGGTGAACCAATCTCTCTCGGGGAGTGCAAAGAGCATGCCCAAACCGTCTCCATTTACCCCTTATCATGATCTCATCCACATATGGCACTCGAATAATCTCTCTTATAGTTTCATTTCTAATCCTGCCCTGCCATTTAACTTCCAATATTCATCTGAGGGCTTTATTATCAAATCTGCTAATTCTGTTGGAGACTGTTTCACTATCATTCCACGACTCATGCCCATACAGTAACACCTATCTCACTAACCTGGTATATAGTCTGATTTTTATATATAATTTCAGGCGATTTGATTTCAAATTCTTAATTAATCTAGCCATTGTCTGGTTTGCTTTTTTTCAGTCTTTCACGAAACTCAAAATCTAATGACCCTGTATTGGAGATTAGTTCTCAATTACTTAAAAGATTCTACCTCATTAATTCTTTCTCCTTCCAATGATATTTCATCTTACCTTGCATATTTCGTTCTTATAATCTCTGTATTACTTCTATTTATCTTAAGCCCAACCTCGTGTGATATTTCATGCATTCTGACAGGCAAGCATTGTAAATCCTATGGTGTTCTGATGACAATGATATCATCAGCATACTTTAGGTCCACTAATTTCCTATTACCAGTCCAGTCCAATCCTTCTCCACCATCTCCAACTGTTCTACACATTATAAAATCCACGAGGAGGATAAAGAGCATAGGCAACAACACATTACAATAAATCTTTTATACATAAACTATATAAATTCAAAATAACAAAAGGAAGATAAATAAGAAAAACTAGTGTACCCAAGTGTACCTTCAAGCAAGAGAACTCTACCCCAACACAGTGAAAGACCATGGTATAGAGGCTATGACACTACCCAAGACTAGAGAACAATGGCTTGATTTGGGATGTCCTTTTCCTAGAAGAGCTACTTATCATAGCTAAACAGTCTCTTCTACCCTTACCAAGAATAAAGTAGCCACTAAACAATTACAATTGAGTAGTTAATCTCTTGGGTAAAGAAGATTTGTTTAGTAATATCAGTGTTGTCGGGTGTATGAAGACAGAGAAGAATAAGTAAAGAATAGGCCATACTATTCACTGTGTGTGTGTGTGTGTGTGTGTGTGTGTGTGTGTGTGTCAAGTGGAAAAATAACCGCAACCAGAGAGAAGGATCCAATGTAGTACGGTCCTGTCAGTTAAAGGACCCAGTAACTCTAGCGGTATTATCTCAACGGGTGGTTGGTGCCCTATTGGCCAAGAGAATTAAGAAATTTTAGAAGTAGCAACATAGAATTAAGTAGATTAGAATAGTCAACCAAAAAAGTTTCCCTATATATTAGACAGACCATGGAAGTTGGAAATAAAAGTATGCAAGATATGCCATATGTGTAAGAGGTAACTAATGACAATGACCTTTCTGCACCTACACATCTAGTAGTATGCCCCCAATCATAGTGCTGTGAAGTGAACGACGAGAAACATTATGATATATATGGACGAGAAACCTGGAACCTGTGGGAGATGCATATTAAAGATGAGAGGCGTAGTTCCTGGCTCTTAACTGTTCACTTCACAGAATAAGTTTGCGGGCACTCTATCAATTAATAAATAGGTGCAAAGATTCTAGAGTATACTTTCCTGTTTCTTAACTGGTCACTCAACAAAATAAGTTTACGGGCACTCTATCACATAACAGATAAAAAGGTTAATCTTTTAAGCTTTTACTTGTTACTGTAATTGAGCATTTTTTTCATTCGTACCATAAACAATTTTTTTTTCTTAAATGAGAACCTTAATTTTATCCCTTTCTACCTTGAAATCAGTTGGGATAATACCTTGTTAATTTTGGCAGCCTATTGTGTTCCTTTGGTATTTCTAAATTAATCTTCTTTCATATGTATTGCCCTACTCATGTTACAACCAGATCCCTTCTCAGATTTTGCAACATACCTACGCTTACATCATGTTCCATTAACTGTCTGAATTTCGGGCATGGAAATGAATGTTCTGCATTATCTTCTTCGCATAGGTCACACGCTTCATCTGTGTATTTCCCCCCGATAATTTGCTTTAAGCCTTCATTACAGGGATTGTCCTATCCATTTCTCTAATTTCTTTCTACGAATCTCATTGTTTTTCACCTCTTTCCTCCTTTCTTCATTAGTTTCCTTTATCCTTTTCATAATCATTTTCTTAATTTTTTTTCAGGGTCGCTTTCACAAATTTCTTATTTCTCCTATTTCTAATCTATATTTATAACTATTTTCTTCAATACTGCCAACTTACATACGGGCTGCCAACGCAAGAGCCCGTGTCCAGCACAAGGCTGGACAATCTAAGATGCAAGCAATTTCTTCAATTGATCCTTAATTATATCTCTAGTTAGTATCTTTTCATCAGAATTTATGATGTTATGGAAGTGAACTATTTTTTTTATAATCTATTTTGCAAAACATATGGTCATAGTCCTGTTTCTACAAGGATGCTCCAATATGAAGGCATATGTGGTGGTTGACCATACACATTTCTCATTATCCTATATTGAAGGTTTTCAGTTCTTTCATAATTTTATCTCTTATTTCACTCCAAGTCTCCAGGTTCACAAATTTTGTTGGTACAACTATTGTTTCATATATTTTCTTTCTAACTTCCAAAGCAATTTTCCAACTTTTCTCATGTCTCCAGATTTTCCCATTCTTTGGTCATATATGCGACGCTTTGGCTTTTTTTTTTATTTTTTTTTTATTAGTTTGATGCTAAATTCTGTTTCCTTTCTCGGTGAACACTTCTCCTAGATACTTATATTCCTTAACTATACTTACTGGACCCGTTCTTCACTTTTAATTTGATGTCTTTAATTGTTGATTATTAATACACATGTGCATATGGCTCTTTCTACTGGTTGGTTCCCAACTGATTTTAAGGTAGAATGTAAAGATTGAGAATTTCATTATCAATTTTGTTATGATACGAGTAAAATAAGCTTAATTACAATATCAAGTAAGCTTTACACCTATCTATAATGCGATAGAGAGCCCTTTTAAACTTATTTTGCGGAGTGAGCAGTGGGAAACAGGTTTAAGAAGGTTGTATAATCCTTGCAGTCCTAGTAATAGAATTGCAGGATTAATTATAAAATTAAATAAGAAGTATAATATATCACAACATACATATACCAAGGCACTTCCCCCAATTTTGGGGGATAGCCGACATCAAAGAAATGAAAAAAGGGGACCTTTCCTCTCTACGTTCCTCCCTGCCTGATGAGGCACTCAACCGAGTTCGGCTGGTAGCCTACTGCTAGGACGCCACAGCCCACCATCACCTGTTATCGACCACAGATGAAGCTTCATAATGGTGAATCCCCTAGTGTTGCTACCTCCATGGTCATCCAAGGCAACCGGAGGAAGCAGCAGGGCCTACCGGAACTGCGTCACAATCGCTCGCCATTCATTCCTATTTCTAGCACGATCTCTTACCTCTCTCACATCTATCCTCCTTTCACCCAGAGCTTTCTTTACTCCATCCATCCACCCAAACCTTGGCCTTCCTCTTGTACTTCTCCCATCAACTTCTTTAGCAGACAGCCATTATCCATTCTCTCAACATGGCCAAACCACCTCAACACATTCATATCCACTCTAGCTGCTAACTCATTTCTTACACCCGTTCTCACCCTCACTACTTCGTTCCTAACCCTATCTACTCGAGATACACCAGCCATACTTCTCAGACACTTCATCTCAAACACATTTAATTTCTGTCACTTTCATTCCCCACAACTCTGATCCATACATCACACTTGATACAATCACTTTCTCTTACAGAACTCTCTTTACATTCATGCCCAACCCTCTATTCTTTACCACTTCCTTCACTGCCCCTAACACTTTGAATCCTTCATTCACTCGCTGACATACATCTGCTTCCACTCCACCATTTGCTGCAACAACAGACCCCAAGACCTTAAAATGATCCACCCTCAAGTAACTCTCCATTCAACATGACATTTAACCTCGAACCACCTTCCCTTCTCGTACATCTCATAACCTTACTCTTACCATTATTAACTCTCAACTTCCTTCTCTCACATACCCTTCCAAATTCTGTCACTAATAAGCCAAGCTTCTCTTCTGAGTCTGCAACCAGTACAGTATCATCAGCAAACAACAACTGATTTACCTCCCATTCATGATCATTATCATCTACCAGTTTCAATCCTCGTCCAAGCACTCGAGCATTCACCTCTCTCACCACTCCATCAACATACAAGTTCAACAACCATGGCGACATCGCACATCCCTGTCTCAGCCCACTCTCACCGAAAACCAATTACTCACTTCACTTCCTATCCTAATACATGCTGTAATAACCTTCCACCAATTCCATATAACCTCATCACATTCCACATCGCTTCCCTATCAATTCATCTCATACGCTTTCTCCAGATCCATAAATGCAACATGCACCTCCTTACCTTTCGCTAAATATTTCTCGCATATCTGCCTAACTAAAAATCTGATTCATACATCCCCTATCTCTTCTAAAACCACCCTGTACTTCTAAGATTGCATTCTCTGTTTCATCCTTAATCTTATTAATCAGTACTCTACCATATAATTCAAATGTACTGTATGTACCCACATTCCATACAGAAGATGAATAGAAATTCTTCATGAAGATCTAGAGATATCTGAGAAAAAAAAAAAAACAAGATTCAATTTATATTTTTGGGCTCAAGCCATGTCGTCCTGATGGAAGGTTCCTTCAGTAGCTTCCTTTGGGTATATATGACTACAGTACATATTCCCAGAGAATTAAACTAAAGGTTTCACAGAATTCTAACTTCTGGTGCAGGTACCCTAAAGGTTTCCCTCTAGGATATCGTATATCAACAGGGGACGCATGCATTAAAACACCACATGGCTATCTGTACCCCACATAGCGTTTACGCTTCGAGGGGGAAAGGTGGCGAGGTAACTGAGGAGCCGTTCCAAAGTTACCCTCCTTCGTTACTGTTATGGTACTCGCAACGTAAACAAACAGTCCGCTATACTGTGTGACATCACGTCCATCCTCATTCCTAAGCTTGTAGCTTCCAACATTGGTTTGTTTTTCCCAGTGATCGCCAATTATCTTTTGCATCCTTCGCCATGTCGCAACCTTCGGCCTCGCCTTCTTCTGGAAAGTTGAATACCAGGTTCTTGTATTGTTTAAATAAGCTCTGGCCATAAAGTAACGATTTTATATGCTTAAATCTTGTGTTTTGTGGCAGAGCTGTGCATTGCCCGGAGGAGCCATTTTATGATGCCGCTGTTCGCCTCGTATGCTTTATTTAGTTAGCCAAAACAGCCTTCCCGGCCTTATAACTAATTAAATATCATTAGTTATTTAGTCTTCATTACTAGGAATTAGTTATATTATGCCGATGGTATTCTTCGGCGTTCTTAGTTAGCCGACTCCATACTAGACTTCTAGCCTAGCCTAGGCCGCAGCCTAGTGCTCATGTTTACTTCTCCATGATATAATAAGTGTTCCTAGTGTTAATGTTAATGAAGATATAGGCATTTTTAAACATATACAAGTTTCAGTGTTGCACATGTCTTTCGCCTTCTAGGGACCATACAAGGGACCATTGCCTGGTCCATCCATGTCACATCCCCTAACCTAACGTTGGGGCCCTTGTATGCTTCCTTATCTCCCGTTACCTTCGGGTAACCTCCCTTTGGGTAGCTCTGCTATATCTTAGCCCCTTTACCCAGAATAATTTTTGGGTAGGTTAGGCTAGATCATTCTTACCTCTTCCCTACCATAGTATATGGGGGGGACCTCGGACAGAACCCCAGAGTACCTATCGTTCATCCCAGTCCACCCTTAGGGAACGCATTTCCCTTTAGGTATCGACTGAGACTGAAGGTGGAAGGGCTCTGCCCTTCCTCCTAGACTGCTCTTGGTTGGGACACGTCCCTTCCTCCTGTAGCCTAGCGATATGTCTTCCCAGCCCTCCCTAATCCAGGAGAAGACTCTCCTGGTTTAGGTTAGGCTTTGGGGGATTCTGTTTTATTATAGTTTAGGACAGTACTGTACACCAGTGCTATGCCTACTCTGGGCAAACCTACCCTAGGGTTGGAGAGCGTTTCTCTCCTACCTGGGTAGTATAGCATCTAACAAATTCCCCCCACCCCTTGGGAGCTTTAGGGTTGTGACCCCTTCTGCTCCCTCAGACCCCTATCCCCTCTCTATCCCTTTGTGTTGGCTTGCCTTAACACCCCTGTCCGTTGTCCTACAATTCCTCCCTTGGGGAGAGTTGTAGGTTAAGCTGTGCTCTTCTGCTTGGCTGGCCGCTCTGCTACACTTCCCCCTCATAGTCGAACTATAGGGTAGTGTTGGCGGCCGGCCTGCCGGCGGAAGATCTCCCTCTCCCCTTTTGAGTGTCCTCTGATCCTCCCTTGGATTACCATAGGCATCCAGCCGTCTGCCGGCCCCCTGCCGCCGGATGATAGGCGTATCCCCTCCTATCATGAGAGCACTCCTTCCGAAGGAAAGCCGGTCGGGTATGGGACATTACCCTTCCCCACTCCCTCCTTATCTTTCTCTCTTCTATCATGGTACCGGTCCACAGCCGCTTCCGCCTGCCCACCCCATGTGACCTTCCTACTTCATAGGATGTTCCTATCTGAGGATTACCTAAGGCAGCAGCCTGCCGGCAGCCGGGGGCCGCCACCCCTTGCCGCCGACATCTCAGACAACCCTTCATCTTATGTACCCAGCTAGGTTCACCAGCGCCGACAGCCGGAGGCCACCGCCCTGCCGGTGACCCTCCGCCGTGCCGGCGGTCGCCCTTATAGGTGTCTCCTACCTCTCTGCTGCTCAGTGTGTAGTCTTAGATGGATTCACCCTGCCGGACCGGCCTCCAGCTTGCCACTGGCCTGCCGGCGACGCTCCTGCGACTTCCATGGACAAGCACCCCTCCCCCGGCTGCCGGCAGTCGATCTAATACAGCCGGATAGCCTGACCGCTCTTTCTTTGGTATTTCATACCTTAAAAACAGTGGCTGGAGTGTACAGTTGTACAGTACAATATTTCCAGCATACTCAGTGCTTCTCAGTGCAGTCTCTTGCTGGGACCTACCCAAATATAAGGGTGTTTTATCCTTTTTTCCCCCTTCTTTTCTCTAGGTTCTGAGTGATTTCAGACCCTCTCCACTCTGTAGACAATTCCTTTATAAGGAAGCCTAAGTTTGACTCAAGCATAAGGATACCATTCCCTCCCCTAGAACCTCAGGTCCTAAGGAATTGACTGCAGAAAAGGTCACGGTAACTGGCTGGACGGGACACAAGTATGTGTCTTCCTACTTCCTTCTAGCTCACCTATCCTGAGCTCACATAAAAACCAATTCTACAGATTAGTGAATCTTAATCTTAAGAGTAATGTAAGCCATAACTATGTCTTCCATGTACTCATGATCTCTTTATTTTACAGGAGGAGAACCTGAAGTGTGAGAGCTCCTTCTGCGGAGTTCGCCGCCCGGACTTCTACGGGCATAAGGCGTGCCGGACCCACGCCCCCTGTGCAGCAAAAAAGGGCAACTTTAAGTATTGGGATCCGCAGTCTTGCTCAACCTGCAAAGGCCTTCTTGATGAGGTGTTCGACAACCCTCCGTCCGCGGAGGCCAGGGACAATGCTCGAGAGAAACTGCGCAAGTGGGTGCGCGGTTTCCAGAAGAACGCCACCGGGCCTTGTCTCCCTAACACGAAGATGAGGGCCTTGCTTTTCCCTAAAGCTCTGTCGGACTCTGTGATCCCCCAGGATCAGATCCCCTGCGTCCAACTAGTAGTTGAACCCGACATTTCGGCTACACTCCGAAAGTGTCATCTCGACGAAGTGGAGAAGATGTCGGAAGTCTCCGACAACACCGAGAGGACTCTCATGGGTGAGGATCTGGAGGAAGAAGAGGATCAGGTGGAGTTCCCTGATTCGGAGGACGAAGTCGCCCAAACATCTCCAGTAACCCCCGTTGTGATCGAGGAGCCAGTCCCCTCTACCTCCGCCGCCTCGCTGCCTGTGCTACCAGCCACTGGAGATGCCATCCTGGCGCTGGTGGCACTGATGGACGAAAGGCTCCAAAAAAACCAAGAGGAGCTCAAACGTCATTTCATGGGTTGGAAGCAACCGAAAAAGATCTTGGTTAAGGATCTTCCCCCCTGCTCGGAGTCTAACCCTTGGATTTACGCCGAGCATATGCCAATTACAACTGGCAAAATCTTTATCAATGATTGGCTTGGGTCCATCCTCTTGGAAGAGGTGCAGTTCTTCCCCAGCTTTGAGGCTTACCCGGACTGTTACGTCCGGCTCAGGTCCGAACCGGCCTCCAAGGAAGAGACCGAACCCAAAGAAGTGATCGTGTTCGATCACTCGAAAGCCCAAGCCATGCTGGCAGAGTGTCTTAAGAGTCGTGGTTTTACCAACTCTAAAATGCCAGCATTGAGCAAGAAGCACCCGTCCTGTCTTGCTCCCCCTACTGCGACCTTTCCCTTTGCTGAAAAGGCCTTCAATGCGGTCATGAAGGCGGTGGAGGAAGGAAAGCCCTGCCCTACCTTGGAGGAGTGTAGGCCTCTCTCCCTCGCCCTTCCCCCCGACGACAGATTCTGGAAAGATATCTAGTTCACTTTTACTGTCGGGAAACTGGAACCTGACGCGGTTGGCCGTCAGTTCAATGAGGATCTTCCAAAGCTGAACGACCACCTTCTTCGTCGGGAGCAGGAGACCAAGGAGAGACTAGTCGCCTCCCTGTCTCATCAAGTTCAGCTTTAGGTCATGGCCAGGGATGTTAGGGTCCCAGATTTGTATATGGTTCTCGCGAAGACCCACCTAGTGACCGTGATGAAGGACTTGTATAGCTTCATCAAGGCCCGGAGAGCCTGCAGAGAATTCGTGTTTGCCAACGCGGCAGTGAAACACGAACCCCGGAAGCTCATCTCCAACATCTGGGGCAAGCATCTCTTCCCAACAGCTCTGGTGAAAGAGATCGTGGACAAAGCTGCCTCTGAGAATCGGAACCTTCTCAACAAATGGGGCATGTCCCGCAAGAGGAAATCCTCTCAGAAAGAAAGCCCTCAACCTAAGAGGAGATCCTCCAAGCCACGACCCCAGCAGCATCAACCCAAACGCCAGTTTCCGGCTCCCGCTACTCAAGTGGTTGCACAACCACAACAGACCTTTCAGTTGGTCCCCCAGCTGGTGGTGTCCCAATCACCGGTCTTCACCCCTGCCTATGAACGACCATCCACTACTTTTCGTCCCAGAGGTAGACGCTCCGGCAGAGACTCCTCTCGCTGCCCCTCCAGGGGCAGAGGAGGAAGGGGAGCTAGCGGCCGAGGTGGCAAACCCTCGGGAAACCAGAAGCAATGAAGTGCTTCCGGTGGGAGGAAGACTCCGCCACTTTCAGGATCGTTGGACCTTCGATCCTTAGGCACACAGCATCATCAAGAAGGGACTAGGTTGGAGCTGGACGCAACCACTGCCAACCTTCAACCAATTCTTCCAGCCTTCAACCCCCATCTTGGAAGAATATGTCCTAGAACTCTTGAACAAGAAGGTGATCAAGAGGGTAAGTCCACCAGGTTCCAAGGAAGACTATTTTGTGTTCCAAAGAAGGACTCAGACAAACTCAGAGTCATTCTCGACTTGTCCCCCCTCAACAAGTTCATTGCGAACAACAAATTCAAGATGCTGACCCTTCAACAAATAAGAGCCCTACTACCTCACAAGGCCTACACGGTGCCTACTGGCACATTCCAATGAACCACCACGCTTCCACCTACCTAGGATTCCGGCTCCAAAGAAGAAGCTACGCCTTCAGAGCCATGCCCTTCGGGCTCAACGTGGCTCCGAGAATCTTCACCAAGCTAGCAGACACAATCGTCCATCAGCTACGCCTTCAGGGCGTCCAAGTGATGGCCTACCTCGACGACTGGCTGGTCTGGTTGACATCGCCAGAAGAATGTTTGAGAGCTTGCAGCAAAGTGATCCAGTCCCTGGAACATCTGGGTTTCAAAATAAACACCAAGAAGTCTCGCCTCGCTCCAGCTCAGAAGTTCCAATGGTTAGGAATCCATTGGGATTTTCAGTCACACCGCCTTTCCATCCCACTGAAGAAAAGGAAAGAAATAGCCGGGTCTGTCAGAAGACTTCTCAAATCCAAACGGATCTCAAGACGACAGCAGGAGCAAGTACTCGGCTCTCTACAGTTCGCCTCAGTGACAAACCCAGTGCTACGAGCACAGCTAAAGGATGCCTCAGGAGTCTGGAGACGAAACGCATCCATCGCTCGAAGAGATCTCAAGAGACCCCTACCGAACAGGCTTCGCTCCCTTCTAAGACTGTGGTTAGAAGCAAGGACCTTGAAAAGATCCATCCCTCTCCAACCTCCGCCTCCATCGATCAACATCCACACGGATGCTTCTCTGGAGGGTTGGGGGGGTTACTCCCATCAACGGCAAGTTCAAGGAACATGGTCTTCCCTATTCAAGACGTTTCACATCAACATCTTGGAGGCCATGGCAGTTCTTCTCACCCTGAAGAAATTATCCCTGCGTCCCTCGATACATATCTAACTCTGGACAGCTCGGTAGTAGTCAGATGTCTCAACCGTCAGGGCTCGAGATCGCCCCACATAAACCAGGTGCTATTACCCATCTTCCGCCTGGTGGACAGGAAGAAGTGGCACCCATCTGCAGTTCACCTACAAGGATTCCGCAACGTGACGGCAGACACTCTATCAAGGACAAGCCCCATAGAGTCGGAATGGTCCCTAGACGCAAGATCATTCTCCTTCATCTCTCGTCAAGTCCCGGAACTACAGATCGACCTCTTCGCGACGAGCGACAACAAGCAACTTCCTCGATATGTGGCCCCTAACGAGGACCCCAAAGCGGAAGCAGTGGACGCCATGTCCCTGGACTGGAACAGATGGTCCATGATTTACCTGTTCCCTCCACCCAACCTTCTGCTGAAAGTCCTCTCCAAACTGAGAACCTTCAAAGGGACAGCAGCCCTAGTGGCTCCCAAGTGGCCCCGGAGCAACTGGTTCTCCCTAGTCCTGGAGCTACAGCCCAAGCTGATCCCCATGCCGGGCCCAGTTCTCTCCCAACAGGTGCAGAAGTCGACTGTCTTCGCTTCATCAAAGAAAGTCAAAGACCTTCATCTCATGATTTTCTCTCCCTAGCCGTGAAGAAAAGGTTTGGGATCTCGAAGAAAAGTTTAGACTTCCTAGGGGAATACAAAACAAAGTCTACCAGAAGGCAATATGAATCATCCTGGAAGAAGTGGGTATCCTTCGTCAAGGCGAAAAACCCTACGGAAATCTCTATAGATTTCTGCGTGTCCTTCTTTATTCACCTTCATGGACAAGGCTTAGCAGCCAATACGATTTCCACCTGCAAATCGGCCTTGACTAGACCACTTCTGTACGCCTTCCAAATAGATTTATCCAGCGAAATCTTCAATAAACTCCCGAAGGCGTGCGCTAGACTCCGTCCAGCACCTCCACCGAGACCCATCACCTGGTCCCTGGATAAGGTGCTCCATTTTGCCTCTAACTTGGACAACGAATCTTGCCCTCTGAAAGACTTGACTCAAAAAGTGAACTTCCTTTTTGCTTTCGCCTCGGGAGCCCGAGTCAGTGAAATAGTGGCATTATCAAGAGAAGAGGGCCAGATACAGTTCGCCGACGCGGGGGAACTTACCCTCTTCCCCGACCCCACGTTTCTCGCTAAAAATGAACTTCCCACCAAAAGATGGTGCCCTTGGAGAATCTGACCACTGAAGGAAGATGTCTATTTATGCCCAGTGGAGAGCCTTAAGGTCTATCTTCAAAGAACTTCAGACTTTGGTGGAGGACAACTCTTTAAAGGAGAAACTTCGGGTAGTGACCTGTCACTAAAACAACTAAGAGCGAAAATCACCTACTTTATTCGCAGAGCGGATCTTGACAGTACACCCGCAGGTCATGATCCTAGGAAAGTCGCCTCTTCCCTGAACTTTTTCCAAGGAATGGATTTTGAAAGCCTCCGATCCTTCACAGGCTGGAGGTCACCTAGTATTCTTCAAACACTATGCGAAGCAGGTGCACGAAGTGAAACGATTCGTGGTGGCAGCAGGTAGTGTGATGAAACCGGCTGTTTAGTGCTGCATAGAACAGTGAGTTTTTCGGGAATTTAACTCAAACGGGTGCCTGTGTTGACCCCAGTGCGATACATAGTGATTTTACAGGACACTTAGTGTCACTAATAGACTGTTCTTCATTAAGGTGAAGTGACATAGATTCTTACACGTGTGCCACATGTTCTTGGACATGAAGTGTATAATGATTTTAAAGACTGGCGTTCCTCCCGGAACTTGTGCTTAAAGGCAAAATATTTCCCTTTCAGATTCCACATCACCGTCTTACTGAAAATCTATGTCTATTATCCAATATTATTATTGTAAATAATTTTCCATATTTCCATGCAATTTTCAAATAAAATATTTATTCTATTTATCATACGCGTCTGATTTCGCTCCTATCTTTCATATGAAAATAAATTGCTGTTATTGTTTTATTGATCCTATTTCTATGGTTAATTATAATTAATATACCTACTACCTAATATACACTCACCTAATGGTATAAATTTGTTCCTACACAAATATTTAACCTTCTGATCTGTCTTCGAGACCTACACGATCTCTTCATCCAGGTGAGTCTATCTTCGTCAGGTTACTTCGAGATGTTCTTCTTGTCCAATTAGGACTTCCCGGCCAGGGGGCTGGAAGCCAGTTCATTGTAATGCCACTGGTAATAACATTTAATGGAGATGTCACGGTCTCTTCGGTCACCAGACCGCAGGAATATTAGTCGAAGTAGAAGGCACTTGAAATGGGAAAAAATCCACGATACATTAATTCTCTGGTACACTTCCATCAGGACGACATGGCTTGAGCCCAAAAAACGGATTTTGAGCGAAGCGAAAAATCTATTTTTGGGTGAGATGGCCATGTCGTCCTGATGGACCCGCCCAACTGTTCCAGTTCAGCCTGCCAGGCCCCTCCCTGCTATACTGTATCACGGAAGCCGGTAGGAAGCTGGACTTAGGAATGAGGACGGACGTGACGTCACACAGTATGGCGGACTGTTTGTTTACGTTGCGAGTACCGTAACAGTAACGAAGGAGGGTAACTTTGGAACGCCTCCTCAATTACCTCGCCACCTTTCCCCCTCAAAGCGTAAACGCTATGTGGGGTGCAGATAGCCATGTGGCGTGTTAATGCATGCGTCCCCTGTTGATATACGATATCCTAGAGGGAAACCTTTAGGGTACTCGCACCAGAAGTTAGAATTCTGTGAAACATCAAAAATTTTAAGTAATTTTTATTTTCCCTAACATACTTACCGAGAACTACTTTCTTAGGAGTTACCTGTAACCTCCTCTCTACCGACCAGAGTTTTGTGTAGTGTACCCCCCACCCCGTTTTCTAAGGAGGCCTACCCCCGGCATTAAGGAATGTGCCCCGAGGGTAGGCTTATCGTAGGTCAATGTCCGTCCGGGTCAACAGCTTCAGTAAGTTCGGGGTGTCTGCCGTTTATGGGGACAGGGATATCTTTCTTATTACTAGCCAAATCGTATTTCATTATGGGGTTGATGTTCTTTACAATTTTCTAACATACCATAATATGATGTTAATTTATCGTTTTGACTAATAACACAATTTACCTTTACCACGGCAATATTTTCTAAGTTCAGCATGGTCCGTACGCAAGTCACGGGTAGCTCCTGCATAGTTTCCAACTTTCCCGATAGACAGAGCCCGTGTCATCCCAGTCTAAGAAACGTTCGGTTTTACAAATTAATACTGTCCCGTCAATCTACATATTTACCCCTTAGTTAAGTATGTAGTTTTTAAGGACACGTCATGTTTAGTGACATTTGATACTGCTGGGATATTTATCATGAAATGTTATGTTAGAAAAAGGCCGTTACAATGCGTCGTACGCTGAAGCCACGGCCAACTTACTCGGTCGTAAAATTTCCCGCAATCATTGTTTCCTGCCTGATTATAATAACACCCGTTTGGCGGCGCTCGATTCGCATATCAGCTGGTCGCGCAAGCATGAACAGTTTTCGATGTTCGTACGTATGTTTTCGCTAATTTCAACAATTTTCATTTTAATCTCTTGTTAAGATGGTTATTTCTTTCGAAATCGTCCCAAAATTATGCCGAATACTATTTTGTTTTATATACAAACAAAGGTTAGGTTATCCAGCATCTAGTTAAGATATTTCGTCAGATAAAGCCAGTGTCAAACAAAGCGACCGAACTAACCCTTTCGTGGGCCGCGTGATTTCAAATTTTTAATCCCCCCCATGACCCGAGATTGACCTACAGTCGACCCTTTCCAACTCTAACCGCCGTGATGGATAGACCTGTTCCGTATAGTTTCTCTGTGAGTGATATTTTCGAGTTTATCTCCCGTATTGATCAGATTGATGCAATTAAGACCCTCAGATATATACATCTACGTGATTTCACTCGTGTTACCCCCGAATTCTTTCACTATTTATTTCGAGAAGGCCTCTTAAGGGATTTTAGAGGTACATGTAAAAAGTGTAAAACAGGTGATGTGGCCCTGATGTGGTTTTAGCGACTACGAAATTTAAGGTAAGCCTGAGTAACCTATAATATGATCATGTGGATAAGATATAATTTTGAGTGCTACCCAAAGCTTCTTTTCTGTAGGAGAGAGACTTACGAAGGGGGTCCGGGGGCTTGCCCCCGGGTAGGGGTAGTGACCTGGGAACTACTAGGATTGGTTAGGTTTGGTTCGTGGGGTTTGTATGTTAGCAACAGTGTTTGGGGGGTCGCAGGGGGGCGTCAGCCCCCCCGTTTAGTTCACGATGAAGGTAAGGACATGGAACTTCTTTTCTGTAGGAGAGAGACTTACGAAGGGGGTCCGGGGGCTTGCCCCCGGGTAGGGGTAGTGACCTGGGAACTACTAGGATTGGTTAGGTTTGGTTTGTGGGGTTTGTATGTTAGCAACAGTGTTTGGGGGGTCGCAGGGGGGCGTCAGCCCCCCCGTTTAGTTCACGATGAAGGTAAGGACATGGCTTGTAGGTCAGGTTAGGAGGGGAATTTTGGGTTAGTTGTCCATTTTTCTCGCACATTTCCGACATCCATGACCAGAGGGTTCCTAGTATGTAGATTGTTGGGACAAGCATTTACAAAACCAGTGAATTTAATATTTCATTCCGTGATCATTCCCGCGAAAAAGAGCAGATTTTCCTACTTAGTTTCCAACTTTCCCGATAGATAGAGCCCGTGTCATCCCAGTCTAAGAAACCTTCGGTTTTACAATTTAATACTGGTTTTACAATTTAATACTGTCCCGTCAATCTACATATTTACCCCTTCGTTAAGTTTGTAGTTTTTAAGGACACGTCATGTGATCATTCTCGTAGAAAGAGCCGATTTCAGAATTTTTTTTACTCGATTTCAAGAAACATTCGGTTTTACAATTTAATACTGTCCCGTCAATCTACATTATTTAACAAATCATTCCCGTAAAAAAGAACCGATTTCGGACTTTTTTACCTCGATTTTCGGCCGGTCAAAGGGCTGTCCCCATAAACGGCAGAGGCTCCGTAAGTTCTATTGGATTAGCACAATGCTTGCAAGGGAAGAGAGGCACTCGGGGAAGGAAGGGAGGGCCATTACCCGAAAGTAGTTCTCGGTAAGTATGTTAGGAAAAATAAAAATTACTTAAAATTTTTGATTTGTTCCAACACGAATACTTACCTCGAACTACTTTCTTAGGAGACTTACACTTTAGGAGGCGGTAGTGCTATTCTGACCCAATGACCCGGGAAGCGGAGGCCAAGAGGCCCAGGGATAATGGTACCTACTAGAAAACGGATGAGAGGGTAACTACACAAGAGTTCACGTTAGTGTATAAGTACTCACCCTTTGAAAAACTTCTTCTGATGCTTCTTCCAGTAGCGTAGTCGTGAAGAATGTGTTATCCAATGGTATCAGTTGGTACTCCCTGATGAGGCTAGGAAGCAACTGGGTAGGATGGAAGGAAACCGCACTTGTATCTCCCGGTTGCTAGCCGTGATTGCGCCTGGGGCTTTTACCGTTACACGCTTGGAGGGCGGAGATGACTGTTCCAATGGAGAACCCGTCTAAGGACTTCCTCGAGTAGTCCTTGAGGTAATGGGCAGTAAAGGTTGACTGGTTTGACCAAGTACCTGCTCGCAGGATCTGACCCACTGCCATGTTTTTCTCAAAGGCTAAGGAGGTGCTCAGGCCCCTGATGTCATGAGGTCAGGGGGTGCCTGGCACTGATATGCCTCCTTCCTTGTAGGCTCTGGCAATAACTTGTCTCAACCAGAAGGAAATGGCGTTCTTGGACACTTGTTTCTTATTAATACCTGTAGATACGAAGAGGCTCTTAATGCCTGGGCGGAGATGAGCCGTTCTTTCCAGGTAATTTCTAATTGTCCGTACAGGGCATAATTTCAAATCTTCTGCATTACTCGTCCTAGGGATGGCAGGTATTGAAAAACCTTCGAACCTCGGATCCCAGACTGCTGGGTTCTGAGTCTTAGCCACAAACGAAGGCACGAACTTGAAGGATACTTCTTTCCACCCCTTCGAATGAGAAACGTCATATGACAGACCATGGATCTCACCCACTCTCTTAGCGGACGCCAAGGCCAGCAAGAAGACGGCCTTGAGGGTGAGATCTCTGTCCACGATATCTTTCAAAGGTTCAAAGGGGGGGCCACACAACATCTTCAGGACCTTGGCTAAGTCCCACTGGGGCACCCTACTCGCCTGTGGGGGGCAGGACTGCTCGAAACTCTTGACAAGCATCGCTATGTGCCTCGAGGCCCCCAGGTCGATGCCCTTCAGGAGGAAGACTTGGCCTAAGGCGGCCCGAACCCCTTTTATGGCTGGGATTGACATTCCCACCTTGTCTCTAAGAAACACCAGAAAATCTGCTATGTCTGGGACAGAGGCCTTAAGAGGTTTAATGCGCTTCTCAAAGCACCACTTCGTGAAGGAGGCCCACTTAGCCTGGTAGACCGCGGCTGACGACTTTCTCAGGTATAGCGACATCCTCTTAGCAATGGATGAAGAATATCCTTCTTTCTTCAGGAGCCGCTCGATAGTCTCCAGGCGTGAAGACGTAGGGAGAGTGGGTTGTCGTGGAACCTGAGAAAATGAGGTTGATGCAGAAGGTCTGACCTGTTGGGCAGAGGCCACGGTGGTTGACTCGCCAGGTCTTTTAGGTCCGCGAACCACTCTCTCTCCGGCCACCAGGGCGCTACCAAAGTCATCTTTAGGTTTCGGGCTGTCCTTACTCTGTTGAGCACTTGCCTTATCAACGTGAAAGGGGGAAAAGCGTACACATCTAGATTGTCCTACTTGTGCTGAAAGACGTCTTCTAAGGCTGCTTTCGGGTCTGGTACAGGAGAGCAATATAGGGGGAGTTGGGCGTTGAGTTTTGTTGCAAAGAGGTCTATCACCGGGGAACCCCAACGTTGGATGATGAGCTTGGCTACTTCTGGAAGAAGGGACCACTCCGTCCCTACTATCTGGCCCGCTCTGCTGAGGCCGCCGGCCAGTACGTTTTTCTTCCCGGGAATGAACCTCGCTAAAACACCACTTGGTTCTCTTCTGCCCAATCTAGAATTTTTATTGTGAGATCGCACAACTCCTTCGACTTCAAGCCTCCTTGTTTCTTTATGTATGCCACTACCGTGGCGTTGTCGCACATCAACGCCACGGTGTTTCCCTTTAGCAGACTCGCGAAGTGTAGACAAGCTTTCTTGACTGCCTTCAACTCCAGGACATTGATGTGGAGTTCCTTTTCCCCGTCCAACCAGGTCCCTCGTGCTGTTTCGTCGAGGAGATGGGCTCCCCACCCTTGGTTGGAGGCGTCTGTGAACAGTAGTAACTCGGGGGGGTCGCTCCCGAAGGGCATCCCCTTGAGTGAGTTCGACCGGCAATGCCACCATTCCAGGGAGGGTCTCGTGTTTGGTAGGACTGGGATTAGAACTTGTTGTGAGTCCAGTTGGCACCAGAGGTTCTTCAGGTTCCATTGTACGGCCCTGAGCCTTACCCTCCCTTGGGGAACCAGTTTCTCCAATGAGACCAGGTGACCTATCAGTTTCTGCCAGTCTTTCACTCTCCTGGGACACTCCGACAGGAACGGCTGAATGATATTCATGAGGTTGTTTATTCTGTCCTCCGAAGGGAAGGCTTTTCCCAGAATGGTATCTAACGTCATTCCCAAGTAGTTCATTCTGGTGGATGGGGATAGGTTTGACTTCTCCGGGTTGATTACGATGCCCAGATCCTTGCAAAAGTGGAGAAGTTTCATCCCTTGTTCCTCCAAGAGGTCCTTCGAGGCGGAAAGAAGCAACCAGTCGTCCAGGTATCGGATGAGGCGAATGCCTCGCTCGTGAGCCCACACTGAGACCGTCATGAAGACTCTCGTGAACACCTGGGGCGCTGTTGACAATCCGAAGCAAAGGGTCTTGAATTGCAGGATCTGGGAACCCCATTTCACCCGGAGAAACTTTCGACTCGAGGGGTGGACCGGAATTTGGAAGTATGCGTCCTTGAGGTCTATGGTCATCATGTAATCTTTTTCCCTCAAGGACAGCAGGACTGACTTCGGAGTGTCCATCTTGAAGTCCGTCTTCTTGATGAATTTGTTGAGAGCCGACAGATCTATAACCGGTCTCCACCCCCCCGTCGCTTTTTCTACCAAGAACAGACGACTGTAGAAACCCGGTCCTGGGAGAAGAACTTCTTCCATGGCGCCCTTCTCTAACATGGAGGACACCTCCTCTTGAAGGGCGGTCTTCTTCAACGGGTCTCTGGGAGCTAGCCATTCCGCCTGGCTGGCCGGGATAAGAGGGGGTGGTTTCGTTAAGAACGGTAGTCTGTAGCCCTCCTTTAGTACGGACACTGTCCAAGGCTCCGCTCCGTGAGCCTTCCATGCTTGCCAATGAAGTCTGAGGCATCCCCCAACCCGAGGCTTGGGCGGGGATAGGGGGCCTCCCACTCTATCTTCTTCTGGAGAAGCAGCCTGAACGGCCTCTCCTAGAGGCAGAGTAACCCGACCTGAAGGAGCTAGAGGAAGTTGGAGCTCCCCTACGGGTGGGCTGAGGCGTTGAGGACCAGGAGGAAGAGGGAGCCTCTCTCCTCGTCGTGCTGGGAGAGGCTTGGGATGTCGCGGCATTATCCGAGACGGACCTCTTGTAGGGCGGTCTCCTAGAAGGCGTAGGCCTGGGGTTGTTAAGACTCCTTCTTCTTCGAGACCTTCTCCATGATGGTCTCTAGTTCCTTCAGGGGAAACAAGGACTCTCCCCACAAGGGTAAGCTCCGTATGGCCCGCGCTTCCTTGTCTGGTACCCTCCGGGACACCTTAGCCAGTACGGTGTCTCTCTTACGGAGTACCCAGTTAGCCGTAAGGGCGAGCGACTGGTAAGTTAAAAATTTTAGGGTTTTACCCCCGGAGGTAATAAGGTCCCTCAGGAGGCCTTGCTGGTCAGCGTCCGCGGGGTCGAACGAGGCTTGTACCCCTACCAAGGTGGAAGCCCACCAGTCCAGCCAAGAGGAGACGTTCACTAAATCCCTCGACATTTCCTCCATCATGGAGGCCTCTGCTGGCGAGAAACAGACCGGGGCTGAAGAGGCCCTATCGTCTGAGACGCCCAGACTCAGGATGTCGATGGATGACTCCACTTTACAGGGGCCTGGGCGACGCCCCTCTGGCACATATACTTTACCCTGAGTTTTGAGGCCCTGGAGCAATTTCGAGGAACTCTGGGTTTTGGGGGCTTCGGCATTACTAGCCACCACCTTGTCCACATACTCCTGCCCTAGGACCAGATCTCGGGCTAGAGGAAGCGCTAGAGAAGTCTTAGGTTGGGTAGGGGTCTGCATAATCCTTAACAGGCTTGACCTCCAGTAATCCTCGTCCGTAGCTGTAGGTTCCTCAATTTTGTGGTGTCTCCTGATAAGACCAACCACCCTCCTATAGGCCGAGTCCTCCGTTGGGGAACCCTCCCTCCCGTCAGCCGAGGTCTCGGCTTGAGGTCGGGGAGCTTGGTTACCGGGCACACCGACTGGACGTCTAGCTCTTGGGGCCAGGGGTGACGTCCTACCGAGGTACTGGATTTCATCGGCGGGGATGTCCGCACCAGGGGCCTGGGTTAACGCAGGCATCGCTGATTCAGCGGGGACTCTCGTCCGCTCAAGGGCTCTGGGTGCCGAGGACGCGGTTCCCGTGGGCTGACCCGGCAGTGGGAACCGTTCCCTCCGACTCGAAGGCCGCACCAGCTGGGCTGGTTCGGCCAGGCCGCCCGAAAAGAAGCGCGTTTCCCCCCGCTGGGCGGGGTGAACCGGAGGCTTCGAGGACTTATGCCTTCCTGTAGAGTCCTTCCTGAGAGCTTGGTTGCGAGGGTCAAGGTCGTGTTTTGAGGACGGCATCCTTGGCGAGCACTCTCTGGACCGGCGGTCCAGGGAACAAGGCACCCTTGAGTCCCGGGGTACGAAGACCCAGTCGCCATCAGGAGACCTACTCCTCCTATACTTACGTCCTGGGGAGCGGGAGCGCTTGCTACTGTACCTGGAGCGCGACCTAGAACGGGAACGCTTGCTCCTGGACCGCTCCCTCTGACGACGGTGTTTCCTCCTGACTTCTTCCCCCAACGAGAAATAATCTTCCGACGAACCCGACGACACTGTACTTATCGTATGTCGGCCGGTAGCGGGGACTGCGGGGGACTTCTTCATGCGTTGAGTGCCCGAGGTCGACGGCTGAAGGAAATCTTTGGGGACTTCCGTGAGAGGGGCCGGGAATGATTCAAGGCGCTCCATGCTAGGGAGCCAGGGGTCCAGGCCCTCTTCCATTCTTAAGGGTGACCTACCCGGCGTCTTCGGAAGCCTCCAACCGAAGGCATCATTACCCGAAGATCGTAACTTCTTCTGGTTGTCTCCGCCTACCGAAGACCCTGAAGCACAGGCCCACGAGGGGGGCGAAGACACAGACACCGCGTTACTACCCCACAAGGGGTCATAGGAGGACACGTGCCCCCCGGGCACAAGGGCCGACTCTCCGGACGCACTACTGGGTTCTTCACTAGCCCTAGAAGGGCCTGCAATCGGCACTGCACTTTCACTAGGTTCTTGGGGAAGGTCGCCTTGTTCCTTCTCTACGACAGACTTACCTCGTCCCCTACTCTGTGTAGGGGACGGTGAAACAAAGGCCCCGTCGGAACGCTCACTGGGTGATGGTAGCGGCGAAGTAACACTAGCTTTTCTGGGGGAACGTTTCGGCGATTTTCTCTTTTTCGTACCGTAACGTACCCACTGGATATCACTCCAGTCTACACACTCGGGGCACGTATCTGCTGACGAACAAACCTTTCCCCTACAGGAGGAGCAAAGGGAGTGAGGGTCCACTTCAGGCTTGGAGAGGAACGCTCCACACGATTTACCGGCCCTAGGCCCCGGACAACGGCGGATTTGCTCCATAATGCACACACGCAAGACACAAGCACGAAGGGAATCAAGGAATACACTGGGTAAGCACACGGGTGGAAGGTGAACACACAGGAACACCCGGGAAAAGTACACAGGAAAACACAAGTTACCACGCGGGGAACACGTGGGGCACTTAGAACGCACACAAAGGATCGATAGAGAACGAGGGCGACGTGTTTACACGTCGCGACCAGAGAACTTACTGAAGCTGTTGACCCGGACGGACATCGACCTACGATAAGCCTACCCTCGGGGCACATTCCTTAATGCCGGGGGTAGGCCTCCTTAGAAAACGGGGTGGGGGGTACACTACACAAAACTCTGGTCGGTAGAGAGGAGGTTACAGGTAACTCCTAAGAAAGTAGTTCGAGGTAAGTATTCGTGTTGGAATAACTTTAGTTTAATTCTCTGGGAATATGTACTGTAGTCATATATACCCAAAGGAAGCTACTAAAGGAACCTTCCATCAGGACGACATGGCCATCTCACCCAAAAATAGATTTTTCGCTTCGCTCAAAATCCGTTTTGTAATGGATGATTTTGATGCTAGATTAGGTCAAAAGAAGAGAATCAGCAGTATGTAAATTTGGAGTAGGCATAAGGAATGACAGAGGAGACATGCTTGTAGAATTTTCTGAAAGAAACAATCTCAAAATCATGATTACCTTCTTTTTATAAAAATGTTATTTTGATAATAAAATAAATTTTTGAATATACTTACCCGGTGATTATAATAGCTGCAACTCTGTTGCTCGACAGAAAACTCTAAGGTAAAACTCGCCAGCGATCGCTACACAGGTTGCGGGTGTGCCCAACAGCGCCATCTGTCGTCCAGATACCCAGTACTCAATGTAAACAAAGACTCAATTTTCTCCTCGTTCCACTGCGTCTCTATTGGGGAGGAAGGGAGGGTCCTTTAATTTATAATCACCGGGTAAGTATATCAAAAAATTTATTTTATTATCAAAATAACACTTTTCAATATTTAACTTAGCCGGTGATTATAATAGCTGATTCACACCCAGGGGGGTGGGTAGAGACCAGCAATATATGTTTACATTATTATGAGCTAAGAGTTTTTATTTCATTTTAGAAGTTATCAAAATAACAAAAACAAAATAAATAGGTACCTGGTAAGGAAGTCGACTTGAACAATTACTCTGCCTTTTTAAGTACGTCTTCCTTACGGAGCCTCGCGATCCTCTTAGGATGCTGATCGACCCCTAGGATCTGAAGTATCAAGGGTTGCAACACATACGACAGGACCTCATCAAAACCCCTAATCTAGGCGCTCTCAAGAAATGACTTTGACCACCCGCCAAATCAACCAGGATGCGAAAGGCTTCTTAGCCTTCCGGACAACCCAAAAAACAACAATAAAAACATTTCAAGAGAAAGATTAAAAGGTTATGGAATTAGGGAATTGTAGTGGTTGAGCCCTCACCCACTACTGCACTCGCTGCTACGAATGGTCCCAGTGTGTAGCAGTCCTCGTAAAGAGACTGGACATCCTTAAGATAAAAAGACGCGAACACTGACTTGCTTCTCCAATAGGTTGCGTCCATTATACTTCGCAGAGATCTATTTTGTTTAAAGGCCACGGAAGTTGCGACAGCTCTAACTTCGTGTGTCCTTACCTTCAGCAATGCTTGGTCTTCCTCACTCAGATGGGAATGAGCTTCTCGTATTAACAGTCTGATAAAATAGGATAAAGCATTCTTTGACATAGGCAAAGATGGTTTCTTAACTGAACACCATAAAGCTTCAGAAAGGCCTCGTAAAGGTTTAGTTCGTTTTAAATAGAACTTAAGAGCTCTCACAGGGCATAAGACTCTTTCTAGTTCATTGCCAACCATATTCGATAAGCTGGGAATATCGAACGATTTCGGCCAAGGTCGAGAAGGCAGCTCGTTTTTGGCCAGAAAACCAAGTTGTAGTGAACATGTAGCCTTTTCTGACGAAAATCCGATGTTCTTGCTGAAGGCATGAATCTCACTGACTCTTTTAGCTGTGGCTAAGCATACCAGGAAAAGAGTCTTTAAGGTGAGATCTTTCAGGGAGGCTGATTGTAGCGGCTCGAACCTGTCTGACATGAGGAATCTTAGTACCACATCTAAATTCCAACCAGGCGTAACCAAACGACGCTCCTTCGTGGTCTCAAAAGACTTAAGGAGGTCCTGTAGATCTTTATTGTTGGAAAGATCTAAGCCTCTGTGACGGAAGACTGATGCCAACATGCTTCTGTAACCCTTGATAGTGGGAGCTGAAAGTGATCGTTCTTTCCTCAGGTATAAGAGGAAGTCAGCTATTTGAGTTACAGAGGTACTGGTCGAGGATACAGATACTGTCTTGCACCAGTTTCGGAAGACTTCCCACTTCGATTGGTAGACTCTAAGGGTGGATGTTCTCCTTGCTCTAGCAATCGCACTGGCTGCCTCCTTCGAAAAGCCTCTAGCTCTCGAGAGTCTTTCGATAGTCTGAAGGCAGTCAGACGAAGAGCGTGGAGGCTTTGGTGTACCTTCTTTACGTGTGGCTGACGTAGAAGATCCACCCTTAGAGGAAGAGTTCTGGGAACGTCTACTAGCCATCGAAGTACCTCGGTGAACCATTCTCTCGCGGGCCAGAGGGGAGCAACTAGCGTCAACCTTGTCCCTTCGTGAGAGGCGAACTTCTGCAGTACCTTGTTGACAATCTTGAACGGTGGGAATGCGTATAGATCCAGATGTGACCAATCTAGGAGAAAGGCATCTATATGAACTGCTGCTGGGTCCGGGATTGGTGAGCAATATATTGGGAGCCTCTTGGTCATCGAGGTTGCAAAGAGATCTATGGTTGGTTGGCCCCAAGTGGCCCAAAGTCTCTTGCATACATCCTTGTGGAGGGTCCATTCTGTTGGAATTACTTGTCCCTTCCGACTGAGACAATCTGCCATGACATTCAAGTTGCCTTGGATGAACCTCGTTACTAGCGATATGTTTAGACCTTTTGACCAGATGAGCAGGTCCCTTGCGATCTCGTACAACGTCAGTGAGTGGGTCCCTCCTTGCTTGGAGATGTACGCCAAAGCAGTGGTGTTGTCCGAGTTCACCTCCACCACTTTGCCTTGAAGGAGAGACCTGCCAGTAGCTCCTTGCAGTTGATATGCATTGTCCTTTGACTCGAGTTCCATATTCCCGAACATTCCCGACCGTCTAGTGTCGCGCCCCAGCCTACGTCCGATGCGTCCGAGAAGAGAACGTGGTTGGGAGTCTGAACAGCCAGGGGCAGACCCTCTCTGAGGCTGATACTGTCCTTCCACCACGTCAGGCAAGACTTCATCTTCTCGGAAATGGGGATCGAGACCGCTTCTAGCGTCTTGTCCTTTTTCCAGTGAAATGCTAGGTGATATTGAAGAGGACGGAGGTGTAGTCTTCCTAATGACACAAACTGTTCCAGGGATGATAGCGTCCCTATCAGACTCATCCACTTCCTGACTGAACATCGTTCCTTCTTCAGCATGTTCTGGATGCATAACTGGGCTTGGCTTGTTCTGGGGGCCGACGGAAAAGCCCGAAAAGCTAGACTGTGAATCTCCATCCCTAAATACACAATAGTTTGGGATGGGACCACTTGTGACTTTTCCATATTGACAAGGAGACCCAATTCCTTGGTCAGATCTAGAGTCCACTTTAGATCCTTCAGACAGCGACGACTGGAAGAAGCTCTGAGAAGCCAGTCGTCCAAATAGAGGGAGGCTCGGATGTCCGCTAAATGAAGGAATTTGGCTACATTCCTCATCAGCCTCGTAAACACAAGAGGAGCTGTGCTTAGGCCAAAGCACAGGGCTTGAAACTGGTAGACAACCTTTTCGAAAACGAATCTCAGAAAAGGTTGGGAGTCCGGGTGGATGGGGACGTGGAAGTAGGCGTCCCTTAGGTCTAAAGAGACCATCCAGTCTTCCCTTCTGACCGCTGCTAGAACCGACTTTGTGGTCTCCATGGAGAACGTCTGCTTTGTGACAAAGACATTCAGCGCACTGACGTCTAGCACCGGCCTCCACCCTCCTGTCTTCTTTGACACCAAGAAGAGGCGGTTGTAGAATCCCGGGGTTTGATGGTCCGAGACTTTGACCACCGCTCCCTTCTCTAGTAAAAGAGACACTTCCTGTTTCAAGGCTCGTCTCTTGTCTTCCTCTCTGTACCTGGGAGAGAGATCGATGGGAGACGTTGCTAGAGGGGGTTTCCGTACAAACGGGATCTTGTACCCCTCTCTGAGCAACTTCACAGATTGTGCATCTGCGCCTCTCTTTTCCCAGGTCTGCCAGAAGTTCTTGAGTCTGGCTCCCACTGCTGTCTGAAGAAGCTGGCAGTCAGACTCTGCCCTTAAAGGACTTGGTTCCTTTCTTCTTTCCTCGTTTCCCTTCGGCACGAGCACCTCCTCTGCTGGAGGCTCTGCCACGAAAGGGCGGAATAAAACGGGACGCTGGAGTGTCCATCCTTGGTCTAGCTGACAAGGTAGGCAAAGGGGTGGCTTTGCGAGCGGAGGACGCAACAAGATCGTGAGTGTCCTTCTGTATCAAAGAAGCGGCAATTTCCTTAATCAGGTCTTCTGGAAAAAGGCACTTGGAAAGAGGAGCAAACAGAAGTTCGGATCTCTGGCATGGTGTAACTCCAGCTGAAAGGAATGAGCATAGGTTTTCACGCTTCTTAAGGACTCCGGACACAAATGATGCAGCAAGCTCATTAGACCCATCACGTACGGCCTTGTCCATGCAGGACATAATGAGCAAGGAAGTCTCCTTCTCTGTTGGAGATATCTTTCTGCTTAGAGCTCCTAGACACCAGTCTAAGAAGTTAAAAACTTCGAAGGCTCTAAAGATACCTTTCAAAAGGTGGTCCAGGTCCGAAGATGACCAACATATCTTTGAGCGTCTCATGGCAAGGCGGCGGGGAGAGTCTACAAGACTTGAGAAGTCGCCCTGGGCAGAGGCAGGAACTCCCAAGCCGAGAACTTCTCCCGTGGCATACCAGACGCTCGATCTAGAAGAGAGTCTAGCAGGGGGAAACGTAAAAGCCGTCTTCCCTAAACTCTTCTTGGACTGCAGCCATTCTCCTATAACCCGCAAAGCTCTCTTGGACGAGCGTGCGAGGACGAGTCTAGTAAAGGCAGGAGTGGTTGACGGCATGCCTAACACAAACTCTGACGGAGGAGAATGCGGAGCCACAGAAACAAACTGGTCTGGAAACATCTCTTTGAAAAGGGCCAAAACTTTTCTAAAGTCCAAAGAGGGTTGCGTAGACTTAGGCTCGTCCAGTTCTGAATGCGGTTCATCTACGTGTGCAGCAACATCATCATCAGAAAGTCCCTCATCCGATAACTGATGAGGGAACGGCAACGGAGTGGGTAACGGCTGGATAGCTGAGTCCGGTCGCACGGGTGCATGCGTGACTGAGCCGGACGCAACATCATGGAACTGCTGCCCAGTCTGTGAGCTGGCAACAACCATAGCAGCGCGGGGACGCACAGCGTCTACTCCAGACTGTCTGGACTGATGTGGGTGAGCAGTGGCAACCACACTGGGTTGCGGAGGTTGACGCACCGCGTCAAAACAAAACAACTCTGACGGTTGTTGAACCTCACGAACGTCAACGGAGACCTCCGTGCGTCGCTGAACGTCAACATGCGGCTGGCAGATCACACTGGAACGCATGGGTGGCGGAACTCTCTCAACTGGAGTGCGTGAGAAGGTTACCTCAGCGTCCACAGGACGCACAACCGATCGTGTGGGCGGTTGTAGGCAAGGAGCTGCACTAGCTGGTGCGGCAGCAACCTTCTCCGCACGAAAGTCCTGCATAAGAGACGTTAGTTTAGACTGCATGTCTTGCAGTAGAGACCACTTAGGGTCTACAGGAGCAGGTGCGGCGACAGACGGTGTAACTGTCTGAAGCGGTACCGCTTTGCCTCTCTTAGGAGGTGAGCAGTCATCGGATGACTGCAGCGAGTCCGAACTGACCCAGTGGCTACAACTGGGCCGTTGGACTTGTGCGGAAGGGACCGACTTGCGCTTTAACGGTCGTGAGACCTTGGTCCAGGGTTTCTTGCGAGAAACACCTTCCGAAGACGAGGTATAAATGGGCTCTCTCGTCTTAGTTAGACAGGGGCGATCTTGGGTAGATACGCCCGATACCACGGAGGGAACGTCTGTTCGCTGATTAAAGCCTCTCGAACCCATTTGTCGTACGACATTGCTTCTCCCCTGGACTTGGGAGCTTGCAAGAGGTCCCGGACTAGGAGGACGACAGGCACGAACAGACGAACCCTCAAGCGCAACACTATCCACAACACTATCACTCACTTTAACACTTCCCACTGCACTTTTGCACTTCAGCTCCTTCACATCCGCCATAAGTTGATTACGGTCACTAGCAAGGGACTCAACTCTCTCACCCAGAGCTTGGATGGCACGCATCATATCAGCCATCGAAGGTTCCTGAGTGCCAGGAGGGGGATTAGGAGCAACCACTACAGGGGAAGGAATAGGTTGTGGGGCATGAGGAGAGGAAATATCAATAGAACGAGAGGAACTTCTCCTAACTCTATCTCTCTCTAGCCTACGTGTATACTTTTGGAATTCGATAAAATCGAATTCCGAAAGCCCAACGCACTCCTCACACCGATCTTCCAATTGACAGGTTTTATCCCGACAATTGGAACAAACAGTGTGAGGGTCGATAGAAGCCTTCGGAAGACGCCTTGAACAGTCCCTAGCATTGCACTTCCTAAATTTTGGGACTTGTGAAGGGTCAGCCATTTTGAATTGGTCAAAGGGGAATTAAAAAAACTATCAAAAAGTCATCAACAAAGAATCCGTTATCAAAAAGAGTTCAAGGATTTGTGTGAAGAGAAACCCTGCACAGCGAAAGCTCAAAACTAGAATAATGTACTTCACCAATTAGTTGTGAAAAAACTCCAGTTTAGCAACAGCGAGTAAGTACGTCTTGTCGATAGCACGACAGAGAGAAAATTGAGTCTTTGTTTACATTGAGTACTGGGTATCTGGACGACAGATGGCACTGTTGGGCACACCCGCAACCTGTGTAGCGATCGCTGGCGAGTTTTACCTTAGAGTTTTCTGTCGAGCAACAGAGTTGCAGCTATTTCTGGGCTCAATCCCTGTGCCGCGCAGTGAAATGCTCCTTAAGCACCATTTCAAAGGAATATAACTGCTAATATTACCAGAGAAAAAATGTAAAGGAATGCTAGGTTGAACTAGCTCGCTCACCTAATGGTGTCGGTATAGACTGGGGCGAAATACCAGAGGTCTCGTACCATTTAGACTTCTCCTCTTCGAAATCCCCCAATAGTGAGGTGCCGTTCAACCTCCCCTGCCTCGCAGACCAGTACTACTAACTCAACCCACGCTTGCCCATCACTCCTTTCAAGCACCTGTTTGATATAAGTCCAAGTTTTTTATTCTCGTGTGTTTCATTGGATTTATCATCAACTTTCTCTCGATGGCCGATTCCCAAGATACCCCATCGAAGTTAAGTACCTTATCCATGAGTTTTTAACGAGATTGGGCAGTGTCATCTTTGTTTTTTTTATTGAGAAGTGTTTATATGAGCGGCGTCCCCGTTCTTACTTTCGCCTCTGCCCTTTGTCTCGTTAGTTCGTCCGTCTTTTATATTCGTTCGATCCTTTAGGAGTTTTTTCCTTATATTCATTTAGTACACCGACTTTATGCTTTCATATAGCAATATTCATTTAGTACACCGACTTTATGCTTTCATATAGCATTTATTTTATGTTATCCTATGATATCGGTGTTAGCGTTTCATCAGGAGTAGGTTATGTTGGTATGCCTGCATTCGTGCATGTTGGTGGATAGCGTCACCATTGAGATTGTTTCGCTAGTTCTAGGAGCTTTAATTTCGACCATCTCACTTATTATTAGTAAAACCTTTGTTTTATTACGCTCCACCTAGTTTTACGTTTGGTTCGAGTGGGACTCTCGCGTATTTTGTTGTTTTTACTGTTCGATCTACCGCTTCAGTAACTAGGTTGGTACCCCTGCTTTCCATCTCCTGATGGCGTCATGCTCCTCCCTTTTTACTCGCCCGAGTCCCTCTCTCGCCATATTTTTTCTGCATGCCTAACCTTACTTACGTGATTTCGCTTTTAATTCATTAATTATTTTTATGTATTTGTGCATTGATATTATATTTATTGCTTACTCCGTTATGATCATATTTTTGGGATTTTCATGTCATGATTAGGGGATCTCCAGTTGGTAGCCCTGTCTACCACTGCGCACTGGCGATTTCCCTGTACCATTACCCCCCCCCCCCAACAAGTTGGGGAGGTTATTCCATCCCCCCCCCTTCAGTGTACACCCTTCCTCTCACTCGATGGTTGTTGGTTATGATTTACGGGTCAAGTATGCTTGTACCTCAGTCTTCCATCAACGTTCCGACATATTGAGGACTGAGTATACCAACGGGGTATGACTTAGTCTCATTCATTCATACCGGGCGGTTTCGTCTCCCCCCTCCCGTCGCCATCGGTCGGGGAGGGGGAAGGCCGGGACCACCGGGGACTATCACACGTGATTAGTCGGTATAACTGCACCTTGGTGTAACCTTGCTTTTAGCTACGGTTGTTAGAATGAGCACTTATATTAGGAGTGTCCTCCCCTACGGTACCTCATGCTATTATCGTCCGTATAGGACTTATTATATCCCATATCATTATATTATATTCTACATGAATCATTACCTTTGTCCCGGTACCTCAGGTAAGGTAGGGGGGTTCCACTGGCTCCCCCGTTGTACCCTCCCGTCATACCCTCCCGTCATCAGACATCGGAGCCGCCGAGCTCTTAACTACAAGATCGGTTGACACTGACACGGTTTTGATTAATATCCTCCCTCCGGGAGCCCTATTCATTACAGACATTAGTTTTAGATCATAATTGGCGTTTTCTATTTATGTACTTTAAGGATGTATCTTGGGTACTTTAAGTTTACTTTAAGTTACTTTAAGTTTACTTTAAGTTTACTTACCAACCCTGTTCCCCGGCCCCGGGGGCCCCGGAACTAGTTATGATTATATATTCATCAACTGTTTTTTGCATCCTTTTTCATACCCGGCTCTGCCGGATTGCTATTGGAATAGTCTCAGTTCTCTGCATGTTTAGTCTAAGGCTATACATTTATTTTATTAATGGCAGGTCCCGGACCCTCCGGGACCCCTTATAGAGAAACTAGTAGATGCTCATGGACTATTCCTTTTACAGGTGGTCCGTTGCCGGATGACAGCCTGCGCGGCCGTCCTTCACCAGCCTTGCGGACATGCTGTCTGTCGGTCCCACGCGGACTGTGGGATCCAGATGGACGATATTGTGGTATGGCACCCTGACAACTGCCTTATCTGTTATGACCTTATCTCCACCCTCGCTTCAGATTCGGTGAGCCTCTTTCAGTCATTTTTGTATTTACTTCCCTTCACTGGGCGACATCAATATGATAGATAATCATTGACTTCTGTTATGAATCTTCGGGTTCATTTATCATTTTGTCCCTCGGGTTTGCTAACCTTATCCCCGTTCTTTCAGAGTTCCCAGGCGGTTAAAACTTCAGCAAGAGCCACTTTGAAATTGTGGGTAGGCGGCTTCGCCCGTAACGTAAAGGCCAGGAAGCCCTACGTCCTCTCAGAAGATTATTGTAGACTTATCTACCCGAACGCAAAATCTTCGGCAGCAGTGCCTAGGCAAGTGGCGGCTCCTATAATTGCTGACATTGCGGAAACCGTAGAACTCAATCTCGTCCAGGATACAGACATCCCTGACGACCCGGACCCCATTGAAGACAATGTTACGGCTCTGACCTTAGACATAGAGCCCATGGTTTTTGACGAACCAGACACAGGTAAGGTTGTAAGTGAGGCAGGTGGGTCTGGCGCTAAGACCTCTCTTCTTAGCCCCTCTTTTTCTCCAACTTCTAATAATTCTTCCTTTCTTGGTTTTGAAGGGAACCACGAATCCTCCCCAAGATCGCTCTCGGTTCCTGCCAAGGTCAAATCTCAGAAAAGACCTTTAGTGAGGACTCGTCAGAATCCTACACTACCTGGATCATCGAAGCCCAAGAAGGCTCCCCTCCCCGGAGCTCCTAGTGACTCGACTAGCACTGCCCCTATGTCTCAGGACCCGGGAGTGCAGTCATCCCCCTTAATTACCACAACCAACCTCGACCCGGAGGCCCTCACGAATATGTTGTCGAGGGTCGTTACAGAGCAGATTAGTTCTATACTTTCTGCCGTCACCAGAAGACTAGATACCCTGGAAAGTGGACTGCCTCAACAACAGCAGTTCCTCATCCCGGACGCCTCAAAACTTCCACCCTTCACGAAGAACAACCCGTGGAAAATGGCGCTCCACTGTCCTTTCACGGACGGAATGTTGACCATCGAGGGTTTTGGGACCAGGCCCATTGAAGATTTTGAGTTCTTCCCTCCCGGTCTTCAATTTCCTTTCCCCGGCTTCGCCCGGCTTACGGAAGAGGCTCTTGTCCGACTAGATAAGGTCCCTAAAGAGACCGTTATCTTTCCGAAGGAACAGGCTCAGTCTGTTTGGGTTCGAACCTTAAATGAGTGGGGTTGTACAAACACCATGCTGACCCCCCACAAGAGTACTTACACCATGTTTCTTGTGGACGAACAGACCCCCACTCCTTGCGTCACCAAAATGGTTGAATTAGCCCTTCAGGCAGTGACCGAAGATAAGCCTTTGCCACAACTCCGGGAGACAGATCCTACATCTCTGCTGTTCCCATCAGATAATGAATGTTGGCTTAACATTCAATCGACATTCACTTCTGGTAAGCTATCCGCGGACTGTGCATCGACGCAATTCAGTGAACGCCTCCCAAGACTACCTGAAACCTTAATCCGACTCGAGTTCGAGTCCCGGTCTAGGTTTAGCCGGAGCCTCAACATCTCGACTATGGCGGAGATGTTTTCTCTTACTTATGACGAGGAACACTCTTTTAAAGTTATGACTAAAGCCACCCTGCAATCTTTGTTAGCAGACTGCTACGACTTCTTGGTGGCCAAAAGACGTTGCCGTAAGCATGTCTTATCTGAAGCCACTATCCGCCATGAGCCAAATAAGCTCATTAAAGCCTCTGCTTGGGGTCCGGACCTTTTCCCGGAGGACATGGTCAACTCGGTATTGAGCGAAGCTGCCAGAGTGAACCAGAGCCTCAAAGTCCGTTGGGGTCTCACTCCCAAACGGAAGTTCGAACAATCGAGCATTCACTCCCGGGGCAGAAAAAGGCTACGCCCTTATAGCTCTACCCAATTCCGCCAACCTATTCAAGTAGTCCAGTCGGCCCCGGTCTCTCAGGGCATCCAACCCTCCACCTCCAAGTCTCAGCCCCAAGTGAAGTATGTCCTCGTCCCTGAAAACCAAGTGGCTTCGAACTCGTTTACCTCTCCTGTTTATAACCCGGTCTATGAGTCCCGGTTTTCCTCCCAAGGATACCAACGAGGCAGGGGCCCCGGTTCGAGGGGTTCTTTTCAGAACAGAAGCAAAGGGAGATATTTCTCCCGTGGAAAAGGGTCACGTGGTGGCCGAGGCGGTAAAACCTCCAACTACTGACGGTCTTCAGGTAGGAGGGAGACTTTATGTGTTCCGGAGTCGCTGGAAATTCAGTCCTTGGGCCTTCAGCATAATCTCCAAGGGCCTGGGGTGGAGTTGGATAGAAGGGCCTCCTCCACCGAACAGATTCCATCAACCCTCGACACCGGACCTACTTTTGTTTACCCAAGATCTTCTTCGCAAGAACGCGATCAAGGAAACGAAATATCTGAAGTTTCAAGGTCGCTTATTCAGCGTTCCGAAGAAAGACTCCGACAGTCGAAGGGTCATCCTCGATCTGTCTCGACTAAACTTGTCCATTCAATGCGACAGGTTTCACATGCTTACCGTCTCGCAGGTGCGAACCTTGCTTCCCCGTGGGGCCGTCACCACCTCCATCGATCTTACCGATGCTTACTATCACGTTCCAATAGCGAGACACTTCCGCCCATTCCTAGGATTCAGACTGGACGACAAGGCTTACACGTTCAAAGTGATGCCTTTCGGGCTCAACATCGCGCCCAGAATCTTCACGAAACTGGCGGAATCGGTCATTCAGGAACTCCGATCCCACGGAATCCAAGTCGTCGCATACCTGG
>NC_090725.1:250616226-250718827 GCF_036898095.1 Palaemon carinicauda | reverse complement strand
GGGGTGCAGATAGCCATGTGGCGTGTTAATACATGCGTCCCCTGTTGATATACGATATCCTAGAGGGAAACTTATAGGGTACTCGCACCAGAAGTTAGAATTCTGTGAAACCTTTAGTTTAATTCTCTGGGAATATCTACTGTAGTCATATATACCCAAAGGAAGCTACTAAAGGAACCTTCCATCAGGACGACATGGCCATCTCACCCAAAAATAGATTTTTCGCTTCGCTCAAAATCCGTTTTGTAATGGGTGATTTCAATGCTAGATTAGGTCAAAAGAAGAGAATCAGCAGTATGTAAATTTGGAGTAGGCATAAGGAATGACAGAGGAGACATGCTTGTAGAATTTTCTGAAAGAAACAATCTCAAAATCATGATTACCTTCTTTTTATAAAAAGGAACATAGGAAATGAACAAGGAGAAACTAAAAAATGAAATAAATTTCATTCTCAGCTTAAAGGTTAAGTTAGTTATCAATGTAAAAGCGTTAAACAAGTTAAGTCAGGCGCCCATAGAATAGTAAGAAATAAAATATTTTTTAGATCTAAGGAAAGTTAGAGGAAAACTAATTTTAAGAAAGAAAATAAACACTCATTTAATAAAAGATAAACCTGATGAGTTTAGTTTAGGAATACAAAATAGGTACTCCATGCTATGTGATGAAATGGAAGCAAAGAAGAAATGAACAGTAATTTAACAAAATTTGTATTGGAATCAGCACAAGAGATAGGTGCAAAAGTTCCTAAATAAGATTAAGGAAAACTATCGGAAAAGACCAAAAACCTAATAAAGAAATGGATGGAAATGAGAGTAAAATCCAAGAGGTGAAATAGAATTAACAGAGCTATCCAAAAGAAACAAACTAAAAATCCAAAACATTCGTAAACATAATCAGACAAAAATTGAGGAAACACTAAAGGAAGGAAGAAGCATCAAATTGGTGAAAAGATGTCTGCTTTAAAGGATGAAAATGGAAATGCTATCAACAAAGGAGATAGATTGATAAGAATTGCAGAGGATTTATTTAAAATGCTATACAATTGTGATATAAGAAATATGTTTGATAATAGAAATGTAACACCAGAGCCAGTACCATAAGTAATAATAGAAGTAAAGACAGCATTAAAAGGCATGCAAAGAGGCAAAGCAGCTGAATATTACACAAAATGTCTGCAAGAATACTCTATAGCTAAAGCCTCAAAAAACTTTATCATTATAGTCATTCACAAAAATAGTCACAAAAGACTAGAAAAATTAAAACCCAATAAGTTTAATCTCAGTATGAAAATATTTACAAATATTATATTAGGCCAAATAGAAAGGCAGGTAGACTTTAATCAACCAAGAGAGCACACAGGCTTTAAAACTAGGTATTCAACAACTGACCACATCCATGTAATGGAAAAACCAAGAGTATGACACAGACCATTATGTATGGTATTTATAAAATGAGAAAACTTTCGATTCTGTCAAAATTTCAGCAGTAATGAAAGCCCCTCAAAGACAAGGAATAGATGAATCTTAAGTTAGAACACTTGAAGATATCTATAAGAAAGTAGGCTACAACCATCCTAAAACTACATAAAAAAATTAGAAAATACCGATTGAAAAATGATTTAGACAAGGAGACCCCAGCTCTCTTAAATTATTCACAGCATGCCTAGAAGTTTTTAAAAATTTAGAATGGGAAAATGTAAGAATTAACATTAATAGGGAATACCTTAACAATTTATGATTTGCAGATGACATACAGTAGTTCTGTTTAGTGAATGATGGGAGGAATTATAAAAAACAATAGAGAATTTGAATAGAGAAAGCAGAAATGTAGAACTGGAAATGAATATGAGTAAAACCAAGATAATGTTCAATGAAAATGCAGAGACAACAAATAAGGGTTATGGACGAAACTCTAGAATATAAGTACTTAAGGCAGAGAGTAGGTGTTTCCCAGGACACGAGACCAAAATTAATAGAAGGATAAGCATGGGATGGAGAGCTTTTGTTAAATACAATGAGCTTATGAAAATTAAAATGCCAACCTCTCTAAAAACAAAAGTATTTAATCAGATGGTCCTACCAGTATTAACTTATGCACTAAAAACTCGGAACTTAACCCTTTTACCCCCGGGGTATTTGGAAATTTCCAACCCTTAACCCCCAAGGGGTTATTTTTTTCCTAGCACATTTTACAGTATATTTTTTTTAAATTGCTCTAACAGCCTTAATTTTTGTCATAGAGAGGTCAGGTTGGTCTCATTCTCTTGGAAAATGCCCGAATTTTCTCAACAAATTATCAAAAAATATGAAAAACTAATTTTTATAGCATTTTTTTGCAAGGACGTACCTGTACGTCCATGGGGGTAAAGGGATGGCTTTTGTGAAACGTACCAGTACGTCCTTTGGGGGTAAAAGGGTTAACTAAAGCCTAAGAACATAAGCTAGTTACAACTCAAAGAGCTATGGAGAAAATAATGATGGGATTAAGATTAACACTAAGAGACACAAAATGAGCAACATGGATACAAAATAGAGGATATTCTAACATATAAGAAAGAGAAATGGATATGGGCAGAACATATAATGAGAATGACAGATAACAGAATAGCAGAATGGATCCCTAGAGATTGCAATAAAAGCAGGGGAAGGAAGAAAAGATGATGGATTGACAAACTAAGAAAATTTGCGGGTATAAAGGGTCATAGAAAGACCATAAACAAACGCAAGTGGAAGGACAAGTGTGAAGCCTTTGTTCTATAGTGGACTAGTAACATCTGATGATGATGATGGTGATGATATGTGTGTGTGTGTGTGTGTGTGAGAGAGTTCACCAGGACACAAGACCAAAATTAAAAAAAGGATAAGCATGTGATGGACAATTTGGTAAACAAAATGAGATTATGAACAGTATAATGCCACTTTCTCTAAAAAGAAAAGTAGTTAATGAGATGGTTCTACCAGTACTGCATTAACTTATGCATTAGAGCCCTTCTAAAGCCTTGTAACATAAGCTAGATACAACTCAAATATCTTTGGAAAAAATAATAATGGGAATAACACTAAGAGACAGGAAAAAACAACATGGATACGAGAGTAAGCAAAAGTAAAGGATATTCTAACAACTTGTAAGAACAAGAAATAAACATGGACAGGACATATGAGAATGACAGACAATAGATGGACATTAATAATAATAGAATGGGTCCCTAGAGTAAAATGAAGAATGGTAGAGCACCAGGCCCATCATAATATCAAATTGAATTGGTCAAGATACTAGCTACAGCGGGGGGAAGAGTTGATGTAGGATTTACTGAGAGCAATATGGGAAGAGGAAATGATGCCTAAAGACTGGGAGGAGTCTAATGGTATCTATATTTAAGCAGAAAGGTGACATTATAGAATGAGGTAACTACAAGGGAATTAAACTAACAGAGTATGGTTTGAAAGTTTTAGACAGGGTACTAGATGAGAGATTGAAAGCAATAACAGCTGATGGTGAAACAGCAACCTTTGAAGTTGTGTTAGATTATAACAGGGGTCGCCCTTAAGCCTGTTTTTATTTATGTTGGTCTTCGATATGCTAAGTGAAAGAATCAGAAATGAAGAATTGTAAGAGTTGTTATATGCAGATGATTTGGTGATTACTGCTGAAAATGAGAAAGAATTACAGAAAAGGGTGGTAGAGTGGCAAGAGATTTTGGATATGGGTGGCTTGAGGGTAAATGTGGATAAGACTGAAGCTATGGTGAGCAGTAGGGAAGGTAGGGATAGTATAGCCATACATGAAAGTAGAGCAGCAGCTAATAAACAGATAGAACAATTTACACACTTGAGATCTACTATAAATCAGGAGGGAGGATGTGAGGCTGAAGTTGAGAATAGGATAAAAGCAGCATGGAGAATGTAGAGGGAGGTAGCAAGAGCGGTATGTGATAAAAAAATACCGATCAAGGTATAAGCCAAAATCTATAGCGCAATAATAGGACCAGTGTTAATGTATGGATCGGAAACTTGTGCAGTATGATGAGAAGAGGAAGATGAAAAGAGGAAGATGAAAAGAGGAAGCAAAGTTCGAGAGAAAAGAGATGAAAATGCTAAGATGAATTATGAGAATATCATTGTTTGAAAGATTTGAAAATGATGAAATGAGAAGAATGGCAGGTGTAGTAAAGATTACAGAGATGATAAGAGTGTCATGACTGAGATAATGTAGGCATGTGTTTAGGATGGATGACAAGGAAGGAGTGAGGAGGGCTTGGGAAGAACTTGTTAGCGGGAGAAGATTGAGAGGGAAGCAGAGAATTAGATGGCGAGATAAGGCGAAGGATGATAAGGAGAGAAGAAGCTATGTGGAACAGGATGCCTTTGATCGAAGGTGCATCAGGCAACCAATCCCCCAATGTAGGGATAATTATGGGGAAGAAGAAGAATAACATTGAAATAGATTTTTCGTATATAAAGTATAAAACTTCAGAAAACAAAAGTAAAAGAAACAAGATAGAATAGTGTACTTGACTGTACCCTCAGGCACGAGAACTCTACCCCAAGACAGTGGAAGAGCATGGTACAGAGGCTATGGATTATCTTAGCTTGAGAGAACAGATGAGAATGCTAAAGTGAATTGTGGGAATATCATTGTTGAAAGATTTGAAAATGAGATGATAAAAGTGTCATGACTGAGATGGTGTAGGCATGTGTTGAGGATGGATGACAGGGAGGGAGTGAGAAGGGCTTGGGATGAACCTGTTAGTGGGAGAAGAACGAGAGAGAGGCACATAATTAGATGGTGAGATAAGGTGAAGGATGATATGGAGAGAAGTTTGGTGGAAGAGGATGCGTTTGATCGAAGGCATTAAAGAGGGCGCATTAGGCTACCGACCCCCTAATGTAGGGAAAATGGTGGGGAAGAGGAAGAATAACCTTACAATAGATATTTTATATATGAACTATAAAACTTCAAAAAAATTAAAGTAAGAGAAATAAGGTAGAATAGTGTGCCTGAGTGTACCTTCAGGCAAGAGAACTCTACCCCAAGACTTTGGAAGGCCATGGTACAGAGGGTATGGCACTATCATAGACTAGAGAACAATATATCTATTGTTTTCTTCTCTGATATCTGAAAAGGATGCTGTACACCGATCTAGTCAATGGTTTGTCTCATACATGCTTGGGCGCGTTATTGGGATTCTCGGAATGTCACCTGATTATTGTTTGTGGTGCGTTCAGCTGCCGTGTTAACTGCATAACGTGAGCTTGTAGCAGCACGTTCAGGCTTGTGCATTCCTGTTTTGTGTCATAATTTAGAAAAACTTTATTGTTCCTATCTGTGGGAAAGGACACAAGGCTTATTTAAGCATCTCCGGATGCAGGGAAAGATTCCTACTTGAACTACTGTAGACCTACACAACCACTCTATCTGTTCTTTTTGCACTTTCAACTCCTCATGAGGAGTCAGGAAGTGTTGATGCTTATCCAGGAGAAACATTAATAACTTTCTTTCTAAAGAAAACTTACCATTCGAACCTTCGAACATTACTGGCTGGCCTGACTCGCTACGGGATCTCACTGGGTAATAATATAACTCCTCTAAAGTTATTAACAGAATAGAGCGAGAACCACGTTGACATGTTATTGGTGGGTAACTGATCTACATTAACAGGAGAAATCTGCATTATAGAGGAGAAATCTCATTGTTCTTTTACATCTGAAATACTGTAAAAAGTTGTTTCCCAGAGCTTAGGCAACTCGTTATTGGGGATGGTGATCTGTTAGAATTTACAAACTCTGGAAATAATAGTGGTTCCTGAAATGAATCCTGCTCTGGTTGGTTAATTACCAAAGACAGAGGATCATAATCACTCTGAGTATTCTCCACCTAAGTACAATTGGAGATAACCCATCTACAAATTCTGTTTGACCAAATGGCTCCGATAACAAAGGGCCGGACAGGGAAAATTCAGGGCTTGTAAGAAAAGGTTTCTGTTTCTTGCCCTCTTAACCCTTTTACCCCCAAAGGACGTACTGATACGTTTCACAAAAGCCATCCCTTTACCCCCATGGACGTACCGGTACGTCCATGCAAAAAAATGCTATAAAAATTTATTTTTTCATATTTTTGATAATTTTTTAAGAAAATTCAGGCATTTTCCAAGAGAATGAGACCAACCTGACCTCTCTATGACAAAAATTAAGGCTGTTAGAGCAATTTAAAGAAAATATGCTGCAAAATGTGCTGGGGAAAAAATAACCCCTTGGGGGTTAAGGGTTGGAAATTTCCAAAGAGCCTGGGGGTAAAAGGGTTAACAACGGCTGCTGAATTCCTCTCATTTTGAAGATGACCATATGCTACAAATCTCACAAGGGGAAGACATGGAACATCTCTTACTTGAACATGCAGGATATAAAGGATGGGGATCTACCTCCACCGAACTCATGAAGGTACCACAAGGACGACCTTCGTGGGCACGGCAGGTACTCATACATACTTGATAAGCAATCACGATCACAAGAAACTGAAAGGGAAAGCATAGACGAACAATGTGGACAGCGATCGAGTAGACGTCCATTTGTCACAGCGACCAAGATTGAAGAGATTATTGAGCTGCAAGCTCATAGGTGCCTACCCAACACAAAAGGGAACAGAGTACAACACAATGTTGTCAGATCCACAGGATTTCTATATTTTGGACATAGCAAAACAGCAATAGTGTAACCCATATAAATATGCGGATTTATATTCGCGTAGGAACAAATCATAATCAAGGCACAACTTAGGTTCTTTACAAGTATTTAATTAGTTTATATGGAAAATATTTTTTTTCAATAAAGGTTTATAGGAAAAATAAATTGAATTTCTTCCAAATTAATTTTCATTGCACCTGAACTGAAGCTAACTATTTCTACAAAGACTACAAACAACAAAATTCTTGTGGCATAGCATCCTAGAAAGGAACTATCCTCCTAGTCATCACTGGCATACCTACATCACAACAAACTCTCAACCACCATTCTCTTCTCTCTTCTTGTCGTCAAAGATGTAAACAAGTGTAACCTTGTGTGATCACTGATTGATTGATTTTGATTTATCTGGCATCCTAACATTCAAGGTTCTTGATGAAAAGGGCCATATATAAAAGTTGAATGGCTTTCAGAAAACTTGCTTCTGATATATATCTAAAAATACTGGTAGCATCATAGAACAAATCCTGCTCTAGAATATTGGGAAGGATGAAACTGCCATCCTCATCTTGAGCCTCAAACAGATATCTATTTCTCAAGGTGCCAAAAGTAGGACATTTGGTCAACAAATACCTCACAGTTAGGGGTACCTAACTGTCATCACAATATGGCTGGTGTTGGCTAGTCATCAAAACCTTGTGTCAATCGAGTGTTATCAATCTAAAGACGACAAAAAGTAGTCTTCCACTTTTGAGCATCGTGTTAACCCTCCAAGGAGATATAACATTCATTTCTTTTTTAATCCTATTTCTATCAAAGTTATCATAATGTTGTTACTAAATATTATAAAACAAACTCCTAATTTTTTCTAAAAAATCATTACTGAGGATGGGATATCTTCTTGATAGTAATTCAGCAGTAATGTTCTTTGCCAGTCCATCTGCCTTACGTGTGCCGGAACCCAGCAAAATTGAAGTGTTATACCTCTTGGCCCAATAATAGAGAGCCACTCTAAAATCTTTAAACATTCAAGTGATTGTGTTGTTTCTTGCTTTGTAAACGTTACTGTGTTGTGTTTAATATAATTTCATAAGTACATTTCCTATCCTAGACATTTTGTCTATTAGTAATAATAAAAAGGGGGTTGTTGATTGCCATTTTGATAACTATTTCATTATCAAATATTCTAATTATTACATTGTTATGAAATACGAAGGAATTTAACTTTGGGCATCTCACCTTGGCTAGGCTGGCATAGCCTTATTGAAGGTTGTTTAGCTGGGTTAAGGGTGAATATTAAGGGTTAAGGGTGAATATTAAAGGTTAAAGGTGCTTGTCAGGTTTAAGTTTCAGTTTCATCAGGATAGATGCTCACCGGAATGTCAGCCGGGCAAGCCCAACACCCTAACTGTGGTGCCCAACCACAGCAGTAGCCAAGCCAGTAAACAGCTTAAACTCACTATCCCGGGTGGAGATCGATCTACTGCCATGCGAATGCTTGGGGAACACGTTACCACTGTACTAGCCAGGAGGCTAACTCAGCAGTTCTTTAAAACCAATTTTTCTTAGACTATTCTTACATATGAGTGTATTGGCATACTAAATATTTTAGGAGGGGATATTCATATCCACTAAACTCCTTTTCTGGGCTCGACCTGTGTCGCTCCATGAAATGATCCTCTAGCACCATTTCTAAGGCATAGTTATTGCTGAATATACTAGAGAAAAAGAGATGCATGGAATGCCAGGAATAAACCTAGCTCGCTCACTCTTTGAGTGTCAGTATAGAAAACGGGGCGTGATTGAACCACGACCATAGATCCCTCACCAATTAGACCTCTCCTTCATCAACATAGCCCCTCTCTACCCCTACATCTCCACACCCCCCCTCCTTATTCCTCCTCAGCACTTGCGTTGGTCAGACGTGTTTTGTTTTGCTCGTGTGCTTTGTGTTTTTTGGAAGATGTCCGACGTTTTAGAGATCCCTGCTTCCAAGTTGAGTATTATATTTGTCTGTTTGGGATTTCTTGGTAGCGACACTTTTTATTCTTAACCGTGTTTGGTCTTTTTGTTTTAGCTCCTGGTTTCCTTTCGGGGGTTCGCTGCGGCTATTGTGTCGCTTACTAGTGATCTCTTTGTTTATCGGGTTTGCATTTAGTTCCTTATACTATTTGTAAGCCCTGATATATGTTTTGGACATCTATTTCATATTTTGGCATGATCATATTTTATTAATTTTTATTATTTTAGCGAATATACCCTTCAGGTTTGTTAACTCTGTTTGATATCCTACTTAGTCGATCCGTAGCGGTTCGGTGAGTAGCTTTCTTGCCAGCCTTTTTGTTTTGAGTCCATTTTGGGGAGAAGTATATGTTTTGGTTGTTCTGGATCGTTATTTTCCTGATTTTGGAAGACCTTTGTTTTTTATTTGCCTTTTCCCCTTTCCGTTTCGGCTTATTCCCGATTTTGAAAGGTTTAGGTTTAGTTTTATTTTATATCTCCGTGTTCTTTTCCCCATAACATTCTCATTTTGCGTGTTCGCTTTTATTTTGATCATGTCATTTACGTCTGCCACTTTTTATTGTACTTTTACATACGATTGCGGGAGCTACATTTTTGCAGCCGTTTAAGGTTTTCCTATGTGTTTCGGTGGGTGGCTCCCTCCTCCCTTCGTTCACGATGGTCACCTGATTTTGTTCTGGTCTCCCCCCCAACCTCTTGGGTCCCTTCCCCTTACGCCTTTGCCTCCCTCTTCTTCGGAGGGGGTTGGCTTTGGTCATGTGCTCTATGGTAGTAGTCTGGAAGTTCCTTGAGGTGGGGCGTTGGCCCATACGCTCCCTACGTCAGTTCGGGTAGCACTATCTTCTCGCTTCGCTTTGGTTGGCCACCAGGCGTTCGAGACTGGGTTTCGCTCGTCTCCCGACTCCCCTTCCCCCCGTGTTATCCATCCACGATGTTATCCTCCCATCCCGGAGGGCTGGGATATTTTAGATTAATTTCTACGTACAGTATAGTAGTTGTGTTTCTTTGATCGGTTTCGGACACTTCACTCTGTTCTGTTACCGTTCTTTATCCTATAATTGTTAGTTTTTTAAGTGTTGGGGAGGGCGATTGCGGCGGAGCTTTTAGTGTTTTTTAACTTTGTATTTTATGTTTATATTTATTGCGTTTTGCGCCAGATCTTACGCATGTATTTCGGCGTTATTTTTGGGAGATTTTACTTTATTTTATTATATCGTGTTATTTCTGTATTTTTGTTTCTATGCGCCATAGTTTCACATACCATCCGGCACTTCTTTGTTCACCTGTTTATCCGGAGCCTACGACTTTTGAGAATTGATTTTTAGTCTGTTTGTTCGTTCTCGCTTAAGTTTCCCACTCCGCTGGATACCCCATATCCTAAGAATTTATTTTTTTAGTCTGTTTGTTCGTTCTCGCTTACGTTTCTCACTCCGATGGGTATCCCGTATCCTGAGAATTTATTTGTAATGGTGTTTGCTCTTTCTCGTTTACGCTTCTCACTCTGGTGGGTATCCCGTATTCGGAGGATTTATTAATATTTTTGTTTTTTTAAGGCGGTTTATTTATAGACTCATTGTTCAGGGCTCCAGGTATTGTTCTTGGGTAACAAACTTTACAGCAGGGTTTGTTTTTACTATTGAGTTTTTTTATTAACTATTTCGTATGCCTTTTTTCCGCTGCTAGCGGATTTTAGTCTTACGATTTTCGCCAGCTAATCCCTGGCTCGAGTTAATTTTATTCTCAAATACCCATTCATTTTACAGGTGGTACGTTGTCAGGAGACGGCTTGTACTGCGGTCTTGCAGCAGCCTTGCGGGCATGAAGTATGCCGTTCGCATGCCGTGTGTGCTGTCCCGGTGGGCGAATTGTTAGTCTGGCATCCAGAAGGGTGTGAGATTTGCTATGCCCTAGTCTCTGATTTACTTGGTGATTCGGTATGTATCTTTTCTGTCTGTTTTTATAAAAAAAAGTCTAGTTTTCTTTTGATTACATTTATACTGTAATGTTTTGATACATACGGTTTTATTAATTTCATTTTATTTTCCCTGCATCACCTTTCCTTGTTTTATCCGGGTCTCTCTCTTTCAGGACTCCTCCGCTGTCAAGAGCTCTTCCCTAGCGACCCTTAAGACCTGGGTTGGAGGTTTTGGTCGTAATGTGAAGGCCAAACAACCTTATGTCTTGTCGGAAGAGATGTGTTCCCTCCTGTACCCAAATGCCAAGATGTCGGCAGCAGTATCCCTGATGTGGCAGCTCAAGTCATCGCCCGGATTCGGGAAGAGATCCAAGCATACCCCGATGATTTTGTAGGAGATGATGTTCTCAATGACGTTGCGACCATTAATTTGGACGTCGAGCCTATGGATGCGACTGGTACAGGTAGGGTGATAGGTGAGGCAAGTGATGTTCGGTCTAAGGTTCCTTTCCTTAGTCCTCCTCTTCCTCTTTCTTCAACTGATACTTCCTTTCAAGGCTTTCCTAGTACTTCCAAAGCCAAGTCATGTTCTGTTATTCCCAAACTTAAACATGTGAAAAGGTTACCTAAAGTTCATAAGCCTCCCAAAATCCTTAAGTCTATTTCTAGCAAAGTTTCTCTGGATGGTCGACGACGTCCAGTCTTGGAAAAGGTTTCTCTCACGGCTTCTGGTTCGAGGGCGAAAGTTTCTAAAGTCAAGTCTCCGGAATTGGCTTTCGATCCGGTAGCCTTTTCTAGTCAGTTGATGGAGAGAGTGGGCAGCATTGTACAGTCCGAGATTGGCCCTCTTGCTGACCAAATCCAATCCATGACCTCTTTTGGACAGAGGCTGCAAAACCAAGAGTCCATGTTGGAGTCTCTTTTGAGATCCGGCCGCCCACAACAACAGCAGTTTGTGGTTCCGGATGCTTCAAAACTCCCGACCTTTGTGAAAAGCAACCCATGGAGGTTGGCTTTGCATGCCCCTTTCTCGGAAGGCATGTTAACCATTGAAGGTTGTGGTACCCGGCCGGTGGAGGACTTTGAGTTTTATCCACCGCGTTTGCAGTTCCCATTCCCGGGTTACGCGCGCTTGACAGATGAGGCGCTTGTTAGGGTGGATAAGGTACCAAGGGAGACTGTTATCTTCCCTAAGGAGCAGGCTCAGTCTGCCTGGCTCCGGACCCTTACTGAGTGGGAGTGTGTGAATACGAAGTTGACTCCTCACAAAGGCACATTATACTATGTTCGATGTTGAGGAGCTCACTCCTACTCCGTGTACCACCAAAGTGACGGATCTTACCCTGGCGGCGGTAATGGAAGAAAAGCCTATGCCTCAGCTTCGGGAGACCGATTTAACTTCCTTGCTTCTTCCGGGGGACCAAGATTGTTGGGTTGATGCTCCATCGACCTTCACTGTGGGGAAGTTGGCTCCTGATTGTGCTACAACTCAGATTAGCGAGTTCTTCCTCGGTTGCCTGATTCCCTGATTCGGGAAGAGTATGAGGCTCGTGTCCGTTTGAGTAGGTCCCTGAATTCCGTTACTATGGCGGAGATGTCTTCCTTAGTTTATGTGGACGAGGCTCTGTTTAAGATACTCACTTAAGTCTCTCCTTCACACCCTTCAGTGAGATCTTTATGACTTCGGTGTCGCTCGTCGTGCGTGCCGTAAGCATGTCTTTGCCGACCCCTCTATCCGGCATGAGCCGAACAAGTTGATCAAGGCCTCGGTCTGGGGAGCAGATCTTTTCCCTGAAGACATGGTCAACGCGGTTCTCAGCGAGGCAGCGCGTGTCAATCAGTCCCTTCGGGCGAGGTGGGGTCTTGTCTCTAAGAGAAAATTTGACCCGGCTAACCCGCAGTTGAGGGGTAGGAAAAAGGCTAGACGGTTTCTCCCTTTTCAGGCTTCCCAACCTCAACCTGTGGTTCAGGCTGTGCCTGTTTCTCAGGTGAGACATGCGTCCCCCCTAAAACTCAACCCCAGCAGCAGTTCGTGCTGGTGAGCCAACCACCTCGGCCTTCAACTTCCTTCTCCACTTCGCCGGCTTTTGACCCTGCTTTTGAGTCTCATGCCCTGATACAGGGATATAATAGGCAGCCGAGGGAAGGTAGGTCTAGAGGACCCTTTCGCTACAGGGGAGATGGTCGAGTCTCTGGAAGGGGACGAGGACCCCGTGGAGGCCGAGGTGGCAGGCCCTCAGCAATCCAATGAGATTCCGCAAGTAGGGGGGAGGCTATACTTGTTTCACGAGAATTGGACCTTCAGCAGTTGGGCTCGAAGCATAGTTTCCAACGGACTGGGGTGGAGTTGGATTCAGGGACCCCCTCCATCGGTCGGATTTTTTCAATTTCCAGAGCCAGAACTCATCGAATTCGCACGAGATCTTCTCAAAAATACGATTCAACGGATCAGGCATTTAAAATTTCAAGGTCGCTTGTTCAGTGTGCCAAAGAAAGACTCCGACAAACGAAGGGTTATATTAGACCTGTCTCGCTTGAACACCTTTATTCAACGCGACAAGTTCCATATGCTGACCGTCTTGCAGGTACGGACCTTACTTCCCCGTGGGGCTGTCACCACCTCTATCGATCTTACCAACACCTACTATCATGTTCCAATAGCGCGTCATTTTAGTCCATTTCTGGGTTTCAAGCTAGGCAATCAAGGTTTTGCTTTCAAGGTGATGCCCTTCGGTCTCAACATAGCCCCAAGGGTATTCACGAAGCTAGCGGACTCGGTAGTTCAAGAATTGAGGACCAAGGGCGTACAGTTGGTGGCCTATCTGGACGATTGGCTTATTTGGGCCAACACCATCAAGGAATGTCGAGAGGCGACAGTCAAAGTCATCAGGTTTCTGGAACATTTAGGGTTCCGAATAAATTTCAAGAAGTCTCGCCTAGTTCCAGTGTTGTGCTTTCAATGGTTGGGACTCCAATGGAATCTGGACACTCACAAGTTGTCGATTCCCCCAAAGAAACGGAAGGAGATCGCAAGGGCCACAAGACAGTTTCTAGGTTCCAAATTTACGTCTCGAAGGAATCAGGAAAGGGTTCTGGGTTCTCTCCAGTTTGCTTCCATCACGGATGTTATGTTGAAGGCCAGGTTGAAGGACATCAACCGGGTGTGGCGGTCCAGGGTGAACGTCAGTCTCCGGGACAAAGTTTCGAGAATTCCAGCTATTCTCAAGAAAGGCTCCTTCCATGGACGAAAGTCAAGAATTTGGCCAAGTCGGTGCCCCTTCAGCACCCTCCCCCGGCGTTGTTTGTCCATACGGACGCCTCCCTCACCGGGTGGGGGTGTTACCCCCTGTTCAAGGAGGTACAGGGCTTGTGGTCAGCGACCTTCTGTCAAATGCATATCAATATCCTGGAAGCCATGGCCATCTTCCTGACCCTGAAGAAGCTCTCCCTGTCAAAGAACCAGCATATAAGGTTGGTTCTGGACAGCGCAGTGGTGGTTCATTGCCTCAACAGGGGAGGATCCAAATCCGGTCACATCAATCATGTGATGATTGCCATCTTTTCCTTGGCGGCAAAAAACCATTGGCATCTGTCAGCGGTTCATCTAAAAGGTGTCAGAAATGTCGTAGCCGATGCCCTATCTCGAGTGACTCCCTTGGAATCGGAATGGTCTCTGGACCGCCAATCGTTCCGTTGGATTTGCCAGCAGGTTCCAGGTCTCCAGGTGGACCTCTTCGCCACGAAGACCAACCACAAACTCCGGTGTTACGTAGCCCCCGACCTGGACCCTCAGCTTATGCCACGGACGCCATGTCTCTCGACTGGAACACCTGGCAGAGGATCTACCTTTTTCCTCCGGTCAACATGTTGATGCGAGTTCTGGACAGGCTTTGGTCTTTCCACAGTCAAGTAGCCCTTGTGGCCCCCAACTGGCCGAAGAGCAATTAGTTTCCTCTCCTAGCGGAGCTGGGTCTCCAGCCTCGACGGCTTCCCAACCCGTTGCTGTCTCAAACAGTACAAACTCGCAGTGTGTCAGCTTCCTCAGGAATTCTGAGTGCCCTAACTTTATGAACTTCATGAAATTTGCTGCTCAGAAGGATGCTGCTATCGATCCTATTAACACTTTGTTCCTGGAGTCGGATAAGAGGGATTCTATTCTACGGCAGTATGATTCTGCTGTTAGGAAATTGGCCAAGTTCCTGAGGGATTCGGATGCAGTTACCTTTTTTCGAACATTGTTTGAAGGGGATTTAGCTGCAAGGACTATTACCACAATTAAGTTCGCTCTAAGAGAATTTTTCAATCCGGGTTCAATATTGATCTTTCGGATTCGTACTTTACATCCATTCCCAAAGCTTGTGCTAGATTGAAACCAGCAATGATGTCCTCAAGCTGGCTTCTGATACTGATAATGATTCTTACTCTTACATAACAATCCTCAAGAAAACGTTATTTTTGTTGAGTTTGGCTTCTGGTGCTAGAATATCTGAGCTATCAGCCTTATCCAGAGATCCGGGTCACATTGAATTTCTTCCGTCTGGGGAGGTCTTACTCTCGCCAGATAGACGGTTCTTAGCTAAAAATGAAGATCCCCAGTCCAGATGGACTCCGTGGAGAATTGTTCCACTTCCTCAGGATCTTTCCCTGTGTCCTGTCTACACTCTCAAAGGTTATTTGCATAGAATTTCTTCTACCTCTTCAGGCCCTTTGTTTATTCGGGAACGTGGCGGAACTCTTTCCCTAAAGGGAATTCAACAACAAATGCTTTATTTTATTAAACAGGCCAATCCTCTCTCGGTTCCTCATGCCCATGATGTCCGAGCTGTGGCAACCTCAGTTAATTATTTCCATAACATAAATTTTGAAGATTTGAAAAGGTACACCGGATGGAAATCTCCTACAATCTTTAGGCGTCACTATTTAAAATCCTTGGAGGCCCTTAAATTTGCAACAGTAGCGACTGGATGTATTATTCCTCCGGATAGAGACGAACCATTGTAAATGTGTCCCCTTTTTTCTTCTCCCCTTTATTTTTTTGATCTTGTCTCCTCATAAGGAGAGTATTTAGCCTGACTTGCCTACTCCCCCTACCGTTCTTGTTGTATTTTTTATGTGCATCCTTACCTCAGGTTACATTGTTTGCTTGGAATTTGTATTTTTACTTGGTTGTAATGGCTTTTTCATTTTGAGAGTTTACCCAGTTTATCTGTTTGTTTTGTATATCTTATGTTTTATATTTGTAAATATTTTTCTACTATTAAACTCTCTTTTTGCATTATATGTTTTAAGTTTCAATCCCTTGTGTTTAACCCTTCCCAAGCTTGTACCATTTCTCTGTTATGATTTCACGGAGCGACACAGGTCGAGCCCAAAAAAGGGATTTTGACGAAGGAAAAATCTATTTCTGGGCGAGGAACCTGTGTCGCCCAGTGAACCCACCCTTTCCCTTTTTTCCCTCACCCTGGTTGGTCCAAGCTTCGGGTGCTGGGAGGAATGAGGATGGGGGTGGGAAGATGTAGGGGTAGAGAGGGGGGGTATGTTGATGAAGGAGAGGTCTAATTGGTGAGGGATTTATGGTCGTGGTTCAATCACGCCCCAGTTTTCTATACTTGCACTCAAAGAGTGAGCGAGCTAGGTTTATTCCTGGCATTCCATGGATCTCTTTTTCTCTGGTATATTCAGCAATAACTATGCCTTAGAAATGGTGCTAGAGGAGCATTTCACTGGGCGACACAGATTCGTCGCCCAGAAATAGATTTTTCCTTCGTCAAAATCCCTTTATTAATGAAAATAGTTCACAAAACTTCATTTTTATTGATAAACAATAGAATCTTAACATGGTGATACTGACAAGCTCATCGTATACTCTTAGCCATTCTCTTGTAAGATTTTGCAATTTTGGTCAATGGGAATCTAAGCTTAAAAGAGAAATTTTCACCGACGTATGATGCTCCAATAGCCTTCATCAGAAGGTGAAGCCTGTGAAATTAAAAAGAAAATTAATAATCTGTTCGAAAATTCATCAAATAATTTCTATATACTGTACTTGACTTCTGAATTTTCAGTTATGATGAGGGTCCTAAATAAAAATAATAACAATGGTAGAAATGTCAAGGATCCTAAATAATGTACAGCAATAAAATATTTACACCCAAAAAAAGTTTCTCATGCTTAAATTTATCAAAATATCAAAGATTGAATTGAAACTGGGTATAGCAAAATGAAATTCAATTGAATTTATAAAAATAAATTCCAGAATCCTTATATAATTAATATGATCTCAAAATAATTCTATATATAAAGGCTTCCTATATAATTCAAAGAAAAGTAATATTCAGAATTTATAATACAGAGATTGACTGATGTATTAATTTATCCAACTGGCATCCCACCATTACAGATAATTGATACTGAAAAAAATCCTTGATTACTAGACAAATCACATATTAAATTTTGCCAAATTCATCTCATATAGACCATATAAACCTATTAATAATTTTTTTCTGACCAACCATATCTATAAATACCTTTGTATGATCAAACATTCTGATAAAGACTGTATACTGTAGTTAAAATTAACATACTAAAACGGAATGGTGTTATGACCTCAAAAGTCATCAACACTAATATCATTGTCTATAATAGAGAAAATTGTAATTAAAATAATAAAATTTATTATCTGAATACTTACCTAATAAATATTATGTTAACCAATTAAAGCCACTGGCTTCACAACCTCTACTCTCACTCTAAGCTCCCCTTCCCTGTGTTGCCCAATAGACTTAATAGGTGGCACCACTCGGCGAACAAACAGCCAACCATTACATCCCAATACTTTCATTTAATTGGAGTTGTTACAGTCTTATACAACAGCTAAAAAACTCTCATCACTGAAAGTTGGAATGAGGGAGTGAGAAAATTGAATGATTACAAGGTATTTAAATACATTTTATTATTAGGAAGCTTGGCTGATTAGTGAAAGAATTTGGAAGGGTATGTAAGAGAAGGAAGTTGTTAGTTAATGTGGGAAAGAGTAAGGTTATGAGATGTACGAGAATGGAGAGTTACAAGAGGAGGTGGATCAGTTTAAGGACTTGGGGTCTGTTATTTCAACAAATGGTGGAGTGGAAGCAGATGTACGTCAGCGAGTGAATGAAGGATCCAAACAGTTGGGGGCAGTGAAGGGGGTGGTAAAGAATAGAGGGTTGGGCATGAATGTAAAGAGAGTTCTGTATGAGAAAGTGATTGTACCAACTGTGATGTATGGATCGGAGTTGTGGGGAATGAAATTGACGGAGAGACAGAAATTGAATGTGTTTGAGATGAAGTGTCTGAGGAGTATGGCTGGTGTATCTCGAGTAGATAGGGTTAAGAACGAAGTAGTGAAGGTGAGAACGGGTGTAAGAAACGAGTTAGCAGCTCGAGTGGATATGAATGTGTTGAGGTGGTTTGGCCATGTTGAGAGAATGGAAAATGGCTGTCTGCTACAGAAGGTGATGAATGCAAGAGTTGATGGGAGAAGTACAAGTGGAAGGCATAAGTTTGGGTGGGTGGATGGAGTGAAGAAAACTCTTGGTGATTGGAGGATAGATGTGAGAGAGGCAAGAGAGCGTGCTAGAAATAGGAATGAATGGCTGCGGAGGTAGCAGCAGTAGGTGATTCAACATTAGGAAGCTTTATCTGTGGTGGATAATGGGGGAGGGTGGGCTGTGGCACCCTAGCAGTACCAGCCGAACTCGGTTGAGTCCCTCGTCAGGTAGGGAGGAGCGTAGAGAGGAAAGGTCCCCCTTTTTTTTTCATTTGTTTGATGTCAGCTACTCCCCAAAATTAGGGGTAGTGCCTTGGAATATGTATGTATGATGATTATGTTTACTGTATTTAGATGCATTTTACCTGGTAGTCATTATGATAACTCCCACACCTCATTGGATGCAGGTATATGATGGAGAGAGATAAAACAACTCATTTTAAAATCTAAGTAAAATCAAACCAACCTGAAACATCTTATCTTATACTGTACATTCTATTGATGTTCTACATTTGTCTAAAATAAGAAATGCTAAGTAAATGTTCTAGGCTTTACCTTCTACAAAACAAAATATGACAAATTCGTAGATAATTTGTATTTTTCCTAACTATACAAACCTTCATCTCTAGAAGATTTATATAGAGGCACTTTTCTGATTCTGACCACAGGCCTGAGGTCCTGTGGTGCAGAACGTGGGCCCCCCACCATTTCTTTGAGGCGTTCGAAAACAGCCTCAAATCCAGGGGGAGGACGAGAAGATCCACTCCTCTTCGTAGGTTCTCGTCTGTCACCCACCACTGGAGGTCTGTCCGTTCCGCAGGTCCCATAGGGATCATGACGTCCGGGGAATCGTAACCTTGATTCCACCGGGACTTGAGTCGCCACTGGAGGGATCTCATCCTGAAGCAACCGTTGGGAACTAGACGCGCCAAAGATGAGAGGTGACCGAAGAGACATCACCACGATTGGGCTGGAAGTTCTTCTCGTCTGAGGAAAGGGCTTGCGACCCCCCTCAGCCTTGCTATCCTGTCGTCTGATGGGAAGGCTTTGTGAAGATTGTGTCTATGATCATGCCTAGGTATACCAGTCTTTGAGTGGGAAGCAGAGAGGACTTCTCGAGATTTACCATGATCCCCAGATCCTGGCAAAGTCCCAGAATTTTGTCTCGGTGTTGAAGAAGGGATGACTCCGAGTCCGCTAGGATCAGCCAGTCGTCCAGATAACGGGGGAGACGGATGCCGATCCTGTGTCCCCACGACGATATTAGGGTGAACACTCTGGTGAAAACCTGTGGTGCTGTGGAGAGACCGAAACACAGCACCTTGAACCGGTAAACCTTGTTGTCTAGGCTGAATCTTAAGTACTTCCTTGAAGACGGATGGACTGGGATCTGGAAGTACGCGTTCTTCAGATCCAGTGTACACATGAAGTCTTGCGGTCACACTGCAAGTCTGACCGTGTCTGCGGTCTCCATGCTGAACGTAGTTTGCTTGATAAACTTGTTCAAAACCGAGAGGTCGATGACTGGTCTCCAGCCTCCAGACGCCTTCTTTACAAGAAAGAGTCGACTGAAGAAGCCTGGAGACCCATCGAGGACCTCTTGGAGAGCGCCCTTCTTCAACATGGTCTGGACTTCTGCCCAAAGAGCTTGCCCCCTTGCTGATCCCATAGCAAGGGAGCTCAACGACACTGGATTCGTAACTGACATACAAACCACGCTATTTAATAGGGGTGACTCACCCATTAGGAAGGGTGAAAAGTCCCGGCCAGTACTGGCTCTTGGCTTTGCCCGGGGACTCAATATTTGAGTGTGTCAGCACTCAACAATAAGGAGTCCCTTCACCTCGCTAGAACCTTGCTACGCAAGGACTGAGCCCTATGTAAGCTGTGTGTAAAGTGTGACTCATCCTAGGAAGTTGACCTGTAATCCTTTAGATGGAAACTTTAGGCTAGGACGCTCCCAATACCACCTAGTCAGGGTATGGGGACGTGACAGTATTAGCTTAATACTAGGAACACAAGGAAACATGGTTTACCTGCAGTGGTTTGAGGTCAGCTGTGCAGAGAACCCAGGATGCTGCTTTCCCAAAGAGAGGGGAAGATGAAGAAAAGAATAAGGGCCAGACAAACCTTTTCATTCACACAGACTAAGACCGATCCCTGGGAGGAGTTACCAAAAGGGGCGGGGGGGGGGGGGGGATGTGGCAATGGAGACCTTGCCGCGCGTTGTCCTGCAGCCTCGCGTGTGGGAGGGTATTGGCGATCGCGCTGGGGAGAGCGCTGGTGCTCGCGCAATGGGAAATACCCGGGGTCACCCACGCAAGGGTTATGGCGAGGGTGCGCAGGCGAGCGATGGCGCGTAGGAGCGCGTGCCGGAGACTCGAGGGTGCGCAGAAGGTAGTTTGCGCACGAGGGTGAATTTTCGCGCGCAGGATCAGAATGAAGAGCCCATGCGGGCGATGATACCATTGGGCAGGAGAGACATCTCTTGTGCGCGGGTGCGCATGTGTGCACACATCAGGCTGGGGAGATGAGTGTGGGCGCGCATCTTCGTGGGCGCGTATGGGTGACTGCGCGCGAATGCGTGCTGGCGATGGATGGCGCAATGGTGAGCGCTGACGAGCAGGAGAAGCATTAAACTTCCCTACTGCGCCCAGACCGGAAGATCGTGGGCGCGCAGGAGATCGTTGGCGCGCGGGAGAACAATGGCGCGCATCGCGCGCAGAAGGTTGAAGGCGCGCAGTGACGCGCTGGCGATCAGGGGAGCGCTGGCGCGCAGGTGAGCGCTGGCGTGCTTTAGCAGGAAAATCAGGCAACAGTGAGTGCTGAAGTGCAGGTGAGCGCTGACGTACTTTATCAGGATCGTCGGCAGCAGGTGCACGCTGGCGCGTAAGGGATGTTTGCGCCAATTTGCACTTACGCCTTTGTTGCCCCGAAGGGACCGTTGCCTGTTTCACAAAAACAGGATGGGTAGGCACCCACAGCGCATCAGCAGCCAGGAACGGCGACGGCAGGTCAGCAGGTCTGGCGCCTCCTCACACCCTTGTGAGGTGAAGGAAGACCTCTCCGGCGAAGAGGAAGGCGAGCATTACGCCGTATGCGGCCTCTGGGGGCCGTAGGGTCAGCAGTCCTCCGAAGAGGAGTCTCTGTGAGTGAACTCCCCCGAGGGGGAGAATCACCGGCAGGAGAGACTGTTGGACTTAGTTCCTCCCTCGAAGGTTGAGCAGAGGGAGAAACTAAGCCTTCAGCTACAGCAGGATGAGCAGTTGCAGAGGTCGAAGATACCGCATCGGAAGCCTCTGCCACCACAACGTCGACGATAGACAGAGGATCAACCCCTGCCAAAGTCGGCGATTGCTTGACAGCGGCACCCAACTGGATCATGTCAAACAAGGCTTCCTTGGAGGGCGAACCCTCGAGCCCCATGGAAGACCAAAGCTGGAATAAATCATTAGTGTTTACATTAATATTTAATTCCTCCCCGGGGGAGGAGGAGGAGCTGCCTCGCTATGGGAGGCAATGCCCTCTCCGGAACCCCGAGGTCGAGAAACAGAACTACAGCCTACGCTACCCCTCGACGGCCTCTCGGAAGAAACTGATCGAGCGGGCGCTTCGGAGGAGGTTTGGGTAACGGAACAAGAGTCCTTGGGATTTTCTCCTTTCAAAGAAACCTTCGAAGGAGAAATATCCCGCCTGGACTTCTTCTTCCGTCGCCGAGAAAACCTCTCCCACTGGGAGGTAGACCACTCCCTACACTCACCACACTTATTAGTTCTATCACACCGTTGGCCCCTACAATAAGGACAAAGGGTGTGAGGGTCCGTCTCGACAGCCGACATAAATGTACCACAAGGGCGGTTGGGTGGTAGGACACTTGCGCATAATAGCAGAGGCCAACTTCACAAACACACTTGTAGAAGAGAAAGCAAAAAGGCATTAATGGCTGTCAGAGAGGTGAGGGTGAGAGCGGACACGTCCGACTACCACCTGAGCCGAGAACAAAGTGAGCTCAAGCACAGGTGTATGTGAGGGGGGGTAGCAAGCTACCCTCCCTACCCCCTAACTAGCAGTGGGGTAGTAAACCCTCGTTAAAATTCTAATGGCTCGTCATTTCAGCTACGCCGAAAGTAATAACCCCTATTAAATAGTGTGGTTTGTATGTCAGTTACGGAATAAACCTTCCTTTTATAATTTATCAAACATACAAAATCACCATTACATGTAGTTTTTTACCTTTCTTATTTGTATGGTAACTTTAAAAAAGTATCTGTATCAGTGTAAGATTTTGGGTTCACTAATCACAATGGGTGGAAAATACCTGTATCACAGCACAAAATTTTGGGTTCACTAATCACTATAGTTGGTAACACATCGACAAAATTATCACATCGCAGAAAATGGCCGTCATCCTTAGGCATCAGAATTTTAAGAAACTCTGATAAGGGAGGCTCTAAAAAAGAAAGATTCGAATTCAGAATGGAAGGCATATGTTTCTTGCTCTTAGCAGAGGAAGAAGCAGAAGGGGAACGATCCCTCTTAGACTTCTTCCGACGACCATTGTATTTCTCCCATTGAGAGGGCAAGCAATCCTTGCAACAATCACAGTAGAGGAAAAGGAACATCACATTACATGACACTCAGTTCATGAGGGTGCCTCTAGGACTACTTCCAAGACCTGGGCAGGTTCTCATGTAAACTTGAGATACACTCATAATACCAAATGCACTGTAAAAGAATAAGAACAAAGCACAAATCAAAGCATAACATAGAGAGCGCTTGAAGCATATGTCTGACTGGAACACGACCAGGAAAAAAGTGATGCTAGTCCCACTGACTCATCCGCTCCTACCTTGCATGGGTGGGATACTGGCAACCATACAATGTTACCAGAATCCCATGATTTAATAAATTCTGTTCATACCCAAATAGCATCGAAGACAACCCCCATTTAAATAATGAGGGTTTGCACTTTGTGTGAGAACCAAGTTAAATCAGAATCACAAATGAAATACTCAGTTCATTTTGAAGGTGATTCAAAATGACATGGGTTTGTATTCACCATGGGAACAAAGTTAAATTAAAACCACAAAAGAAACACACACTTCATTGTGTAATTGATTCAAAATAACCACTACTGCAGATAGTTAACAAGTGATTTACAATGTGTCTATGTAAACACCTTATAATCTATTTCAGTTTTACTTTCAACTCTAAAACCAGTGTTCAAGAAAGGATATATTACTTCAAGTTTCAACACTCGTAAAATAAATATCCCTAGTTCCAAGAATCTTTTGGAAACACTTGGAGCTGATAACATAGGATAAACAGCGCTGTTCATGTGATGTTACATGAATGATTGAGTTGTAATTAGTCCCCAGATGCCCTCTCTTGAAAGGAAGGAGAAATTTTTAGATTCATGAGGTATAGTTACTGTTGGGTTAGTTTCAGCTACTAAGCAATATGAACATAAGGGGAGGTTCATAGGAATAGCAGTGATTACAAAGAATGCATGATATAAAACATGAATGGTGAATACTATATAAAAAAAAGTAAAACAAAACTTTATCTTGAGTTATCTCAAGCTTGTGACAGCTGGCACACTATAAAGCATAACACTTACAGTGAAAGATTATATTGCAAAATAAACTTACTTTTTTATATCGATGTGTAATGACTCCACAAGTATATTTGCAGTAACTTCAAACTTGCAACCAATAAGGGCCAAGACAATGATCAGACACAGAACTCTATCTTTGTCCTCTGTAGTCATGGCTCTTCAGGATGATGAAATGATAGAAAATTATTATTTATGGTACAGTAGCTAAAAATAGACAACAAAACAGTAAGTACTGAACATAAACAACTTGAATACTTTACAAAATAAAAATGGAGTTCAAAATCAAAGCTGTAAGGTACTTGATATACAGTATATTTGAGTAATGTGGAAGAACTAAAACACAATTTAAATACAGTAATAACGTTCATTATTTAAATACTTAACTGGAAGTCATTATGCTTTAACCATTGAAGCCATCAGTTTCCCATCCTTCAACTAAAAATATTTTCTACTCTAATCTCTCCCTTTTTCCCCTCCCCTGTGATGCCCAGTAGACTCGATAGGTGGCATCAATGTTCCAACAAAAAAAAATCACAAATTTTTAATGTCATTTGTATTTTTCATAGCCATAAAAACATGAGGCATTTAATTGGGGAAATTATTTCTATGCAAGATGGACACAATTGTTAAAAGTTGGGTAAAAGTGGTTATCCAGATGGTGAAGGTCCAGAGGAAGGAGCCCTGGCCCCTTTCCAGCCAGAGAGCCTTTACTTTTGACCTTTCTGCTCAGAAATGAGAGGGGTGATTGAGGAGGGAAGTTGGATTAAACAACTTTTAATTAGGGAGACTCATTGCTTGATGAGTTGGAAGTCCCCTTATAATCTAACTGGGTGGTTTATTTTCTTCGCAAGAAGCCATTGCCACTTGATCTGTACAGAAGCAAAGTGGTGACCCCAGTAACTTCCTACCTGCCTTTCATAGGGATGAAAGGCTGATAGGGCTTGGCCTGTACATGTAAGCATGTACCCGATCAAAATAGATATCCTTTCCCCACAGGGGATGTCAATTTGGAAAAATATACCTGAATGATGATCAGTGGGTTGGCATAAAATCCACCATTACCCCTCAATAAAGGGGGCCGGGAGAGATACTTCTTTGGATCTAATGAATGGAGCTCCGAAGTATAACTTACCAGCATCTGATCCAATCCACTTAACGTTCCAACTGCCTGGTTCTCGAGAGGGGGGACAAAAATGAAGAGGAGCCAGTCAAACTACCGTTCATTCCAGACTTACATCTACATGTTACCATACACAAGATGTAACCTTGTCTCACATGGGAGCTGGGCTGGTTACATAACTAATTAAGCAACCACCACACACACCTAGCACAAAGGTGTCATTGGACTTGTGTGTACTTTTGCAAGTAAAACACCGTAAAGGTGGTCTACCTTTTTCAGACTCTGTGCTTCAACACCTGACTCACTGAAAGATTTCTCCAGGTCCTAGCTGGAACCTTAACCCTCCTTTAATCTAAACATGCCTATTATAAGACTATAATATACAAAACAACACTTTCATAAACAAAATAGTTATGCAACCCTCATGTTTGTGAATATGCAAAATATTTAGTACATACTAGCATGGGAAAAAACAGAAATCTGAATAAAAATTTCCGATTCAAGAAGATTGCTCACAAAGTTACCACTGATAAGGCCAAGTTTATTTAAATATATTATCATTACTAGATAAACCTAGTTGGAAAAGCAGGATGCTACAAGCACAAGGGCTCCAACAGGGAAAATAGCCCAGTGAGGAAAGGAAATAAATAAACAGCACAGTATTTGAAAGTAATGAATAAAATATATAAAATATCTCAAGATCAGTATTAACATTTAAAATTGATTTGTCATATATAAACTATAAAGAAAGATGTATATCAACCTGTTCAACATAAAAACATTCACTGCAAGTTTGAACTTCGGAAGTTCCATCTATGCAACTGCCTGATTAGGAAGATCATTCCACAATCTGGTCACAGATGGAATAACACTTCTAAAATACTGCAGTGTTGAGTCTCATGATGGAAAAGGCAAGACTGTCAGAATTAACTGCATATCTAGTACTATGTAAAGGATGACACAGTCTGGGAAGATCTGAACGCAAAAAATTACGAAAACTCTTATGGAACATGCATAAAGCACTAAATGAATGATGGTGCTAAAGATTAACATCAAGATCAAAAATAAGAAATTTAATAGACTTGAAGTTTTTGTCCAACAAATTAAGATGAGAGTCAGCAGCTGAAGACCATACAGGATCTACTATGTTGAAGGTAAAACTGGAATGACTTATGAAATTGGGCTCTATAGCACTGTGCTGGGGCTCGTGAGGCCATTCAGCACCAAAGTGCAATTAAGGAAAGTCCCAGCTGTTGAAGGGCTGTGGCCACTAAGCTACCATCTCAAGTCATCTAGCAACAAATAGCTCAGTCCAGTAGTAAAATCATTAAAATGAACCAATATCTATATAAAAAAAAAAAAACATCCATACATACTGTCCATATCATTGCCTTCAATACCCTCAACTTTAGCTTTAAATGTTGTCATCACTCCACTATAGTAGATGGTTTGAGAGGTCCCTTTAGTAGATTTAACCCTCTTACATATTTCAACTGTTTCGTAAATCAAGATCATGCTCGTAACTTTCTATATCATAACATATGCATTAAGGTGACAACTAACATCCTAAAGCTAAAATAAATAGAATACAGACTTTTTATAAAGCACTGATTTTATGAAGAGTGCAAAATGCAAGAGATAGAACGGAAAATAAAAGCAGCACAATCTGAATGCACCTGTTTTATATCTAAACACTGAATAAGAACTGTAGAGTAGTTAGGAAGGAGTTGTGATATATTTTGTTAAATTAATAGCTAAACACCTCTCAAATGTGTATGATATACTGTACATTACTATATTACATAATGAAAATTACAAAAGTTAGACATAGCACAGATTCTGAACACTTACCTTCCTTTACCCTTTCCTTTTGTATATTGGTTAAGAATGTGTTGTTTGACTTCATGAGGGCAGCCCTCTAGAACTGTACGATTCCATAAATCTCGATTTCTCAAACGACAGAGCCTAATCAGATACTCGACATATAGGGCAACACAAACAAGTCTAACTTGATGCTCTTCATCAGCCTCAAGTTTAGCAATTGATAACATCACTCGAGTCAGCACAGCATACCTGTCACAAAATTTAAGAGATCACTTTTAAACATACAGTATACCAAATGCACAAGACTGCAACTAAAATCTTTAAAAACATAATCAATATGTTATACCTTTTATCGATATCTAAAGTACAAAAAAATTAAGCATGAGTTATTCTACAAAACTTTAACACAAAATGAAGTTCAAACTTGAATAAAATCAGTTATAATAAAGTATTTTTTCATTTAAATTCATTTCACTTTCTAATTTGACTTCAGAAAGCCCTTAATGATCCAGACTAAAGCAGATTCCTGTATTAATGAACAATCAGGGTGTTTGAAAGTTTTATTAAATGCTAGACTATTGACGCTAGTCTATGATATAATCATAGGACAAAAACATCTCTTGTATATTCCTTAAATGGCTGGGAAGGATTCGGGAAATTTTGTTAATCTTTTCTTTATCAGGAATCGTTTGCTGGTACTAAAGTATCACCCATCCAAAAGCCCTTGCCATGGAGCAGGTACACAAACAAGTGTGCTTCAGAGTACACCCAATTTCCCCCTACAGTTCTGGACCTCTAATATTTCAGTTTGAATGGTTTTGGAGCAGAACAAACTGTATTCGAGGCAATTGACACATCAGCTCTATGATTTGAGCACTGTCTATTGCTGGAATACTGTATATACATATAGTCTCTACCTCTCTAAAATAGATGATATAAATTTTGTATTTAGAAACAAGTGTAATATGAAATAGGTGAAAAAGTGTTATGATACATGGCAACCCTGCCTCTTCGTGTGGTGCCAATGAGGAAGGGTAGATAACGGTCAGTCCTGACTGCGTCATTTCTCAAGCAGCCACTATGAAGTTTGTTGTGACCTCTGAGACATTTGTAAAGGATGGCTGGATAGAGCTAGGGCCTCTAGTGGAGCCTTCTTGAGGGCTGTATTGACAAAAGAAGGCAGATATCTTGAATGATTTTTGTCAATGTCACAACCACATTTGTCAATGTCACAACCACATTTGTCAATGCAGCCACCCAATGGCTGTCTTTGAAAATCTTTTTACTAGTCTGTCTCAACAGTATAAATAATTTCTGAACTATTTGGCCTGAAATCAAACTACACTTTACATTTTAATTTTTTAAAATCTTTTGATCATTTAGATTGCATCACCTGACACTGTACATATATTTCACTATAGAGTTGGAGAATAATTATAGCCTAATCTTTTTGGATTGCTGTATATACAGATGTAATGACATAAAGTTTAGTGTACCTGTCTATAACAAGACTACAAATATCTCTGCATATGTGTATTTCAAATAAAACAAAAGTAATAGAATTAAGAAATCTGTATTCACCACTATGTTTTTAAGAGAATTATGAGTTTGCAGCCATGAAAATATTGATAATGAAATAAATGTGATTAAGACTTCTGTATATGTAAGAAATTAAGGTACCTTGAAATTGTATTAGACGACCAATAAAGAACAGAAAAAAACACTTGCTTTGGTAATAACAACAAAGAAAACTATAATACGAAAAACTTATTTATACTGCCATATAGTAATACAGTACTTTTAATGATATTCCCCATCTGTTAATTTTTTTTTCATTGTTAATGTAGTATTAAAGAGCATTAACATAATGAACACAGCCCTCATAAAGAATACTCCTGTAATTCAGGTGGAAATTTTAATATAAGTCAAACAGGTGAAGCTTGTGAAAAGAGATTTGAACAACAAAAGAAAAGTGTAATAGTATATGCTCAAAAGGACTGTGTAATGATTTTCCATGTTAGAGATCAAAAGTACACTATTAATTGGCCATGTGTATAAAAATTAATTCATAGTACTTTATACAAAAGATTCATTCACTTCAAATTTCTTAAAACAGACCTGACTTTACTGATATCTGCTTTATATCTTAAGAATTATTTACCTCATATAGTAAATGTCTGTGTGATATTAATCTTTCTGATCTACACTATCATATACGTGTATAATGGTACACACACATGTGAATATGCTGTGGTGTTGTGTGTGATTTTTATATTTATACATTGCTATGTAAAATATGTGCAAATAGGTATGGCATGTATGTATAGTAGGGTTCCAATTATGCGAGAATTTGGTTGATCCATGGCTTCGCATAAATGGAATATCGCACATTTCAAAATAAGAAAAATAATTCAATTAGGGCCAAAGCAAACGGTAACTTAACCCATTTAAACGTTTTTACTACCAATTTTTAATACTTTCTATGTAGTATACTGTATTTTTTTCTAATATTAAATCGTTCATATGAATCAATTTAACATCTAACATGCTTGAAAGTTTTAATAACTTGAAAAAGGTTAAAATTATACTCGGTATGGGTGTGAATACCGTATATTTCTGTGTATAAGATGGCCTAAAATTAGGACAAATAATGGTGAATTTAAGTCATATCTGTTGTATAAAATTATTAGTAATTTGCAAAACCATCAGTGTATAAACTAGCGTTTGCTGTATCATTTGGAATTGAAAATGGACTACATAAAGATGATTCTATATTATGCTTTTCCCAAACACACCAAAAAGCATGCCATACAAAATGAAAACCATTGTTTTGTTTAAGTTCATCTCTGATCATAACGAACAAATGAAAGCATTTTCACATCGGTGTTTAGGTTAGTTTTCGCAGTAACAGATATCTTAAGAAGTATTGTTAACTTGATGATTTTGTTATTGCTAATGTGGTTTTATTTACTTTTTCTTAGAACTTCAAAATAAATTAAATGAATGCGATTTTATATAATGTTTTTTCCTATACAAGCCACCTAAATCATTTCTGTTTGTTTACATTTCGTTGCTGGTCATAATGAAGAAATAAACCCATATACACATCCAATAACCAAAGTGATAACCAAAGAAATTAAAAGCTTTTAGTAAATATGTTATTATAAATATTTTACTCACAGTACCCATACAAATTCCTACACTCATCGCAAACCGGGAAAACCATTTTGTTAGCTTTAAATCAACAATAACAAACTGCCGCTGATGACAGTATGATAATTTACCATTATTCTAAACTGTTACGAAGGATAATTGTACATTCCATTCCAAAATACTTTTCCTAACTTCAGTTTGATTTTGTATCAACTTGTACCCACATCAATTATGGAATCACAACCAAAAAAAAAAAGAAAGAAGAAAGTACTAGACTAGGTTAAAATTAAAATTTATTGAACAATTGGGTTACTGCTATAATGTTCGATGTGACAGAGATGGTGCAAGATTGGAGAAAGTGAGGATGATTTGAATAATGATGGATTTCAATAAAAATTTAATATTATGCTAATCTAAATGTTATTACAAATTTAATTAACTCTCTGCTATAGCGTTTTATTATTATCGCATATACAGTACTTCAAAACCTGCCCAAATACCTTTATCGCACCCAGAGTGTTATAGAGCACCCTGGTTGGTCGAGAAATTCGAATAACGCGAGCTCCTTCAGTGAGTATTTAACTGAGACTTTGTAAAGAAACAAAGATTTAATTTGTTAAAAAGAGAGAGAGAGAGAGAGAGAGAGAGAGAGAGAGAGAGAGAGAGAGAGAGAGACTAATAATGATAGCTATAAATGTACTACAGTATATGAAAAATATGATAGCTTATAACACATTGGTGCTTATAAAATATTAACTATATCGATGTTTTAAATAGGTTAAAAAATGGTATAAACCGTACGTTCTTCGTATGTGCACATATATTCGAGAGCCGCAGCTAGACATCAGGTGATCTAATCACAACCAAAAGGAACACTAAAAGAAGTCAGTACTACTTGATTGGTAAAATACATTACACCCAAAATTTAAAACAAAAGTACATAGATGTTTTATTAAAGCCCAATTAACTATTTAAATAATCGTAACTTTCTAGAATGCAATAATGTTGTTTCCTAAAAATAATGGACAGCTGACGATATCGGATGCCGTGTTTTAAGTTATGATTGGAAAGGGATTTAAACAATGTATAATATTTTGTGTTGTATTTAATTAACACTTTTTAAGGAAACAAATATTTTGGTTTCTTCTCCTATATGTAAGTCTTGTATAGCATGAGAGAGAGAGAGAGAGAGAGAGAGAGAGAGAGAGAGAGAGAGAGAGAGTGTTACAAGGATTTTGGATGTCTCAGACTCTCTAGTCCATCCACATAGACTCCATTTGCTCTTGGGTAGAGTGATTTAGTTTGAGCATTTAGAGAGTTCTTATGATCTTGTCTAACTTATTTTTTAATTTGTTTACCATGTTACTGTTTACAACATCTTCTGGAAGTCTATTCTAAGTATTTGCCATTTTGTATGTAAAGAAATTGCCACATGAGTGGTGTTGTATCTTTTCAATTCCAGTAATCTGATTGTGAGTTACTATTACATATGCGCGTGACTTTACATTTCCCACAGCTGAAAGGCTTAACTTCTTATGCTCGGAAATTTCATGAACTGAAGGCTGTGGACCCATTGATTTATGTTTCCTGTCTACTTCTCTCTACTTCTTATTGTATTGGCTATTTCTCTGTTGAACCACTTAGGTTGTGGAGCTCCATTTGGTAAAATTTTCCAATTTAGCACTTTTTTCTTTATATACACTATCTCTTCAAAGAAGTCCTATTGTGCATCTATGCTCTTTGTTTCTTCATATTCTAAGTTTTATCCAGTTACTATACCTGTAGTCTAGCTTCTTTATAATTTTCATTTCTTTTAGATGAGGAATATTTATCTGAAATGAGAGAGAGAGAGAGAGAGAGAGAGAGAGAGAGAGAGAGAGAGAGAGAGACTTATATACTGGGTATCCTGCACTACACAAAAATAAATCTCTGTAAAGAAAATATCTACTGTTTAAAATATATGACTGAGAAAATATTGCCGAATCGTTACCAAAAGTTAGGCAATTCATTGCTGATAAACGAACCTAGCTTACGTGTAAAAACTTTGAAAACCCACAGAGAAAAGGGATTTTGACGAAGGAAAAATCTATTTCTGGGGAGAGACCTGTGGCGCCCGGTGAAAAGGGTCCTTCTAATATACCTTTTCTGATAAAACCTTCCAATTATACCAGAGAAAGATAAAAGCATGGAATGCAGAGGTTACAACCCTCGCGCGAGCACCTTGTGGGTGTCGTGTATAAAGCAAAGGCGCGTGAAATCCACTATTCACAGGTTGTCTTCCATTTAGTTAATTCCTTCGTCAAAGGGATGGGCCGATACAAAGGCCCTTGCCAACCCACCAGAGCCACGCCACCCACGCCCCGACGCGAGCGCCATCTGAACAACATCCTTCTTTTTGGACTGCGGCATTGTGGAATTTTGTTTTGGTGCTCTCGGCTATTTTCACACTCGTGGATTTATTTCGTCATGTCCGAAGCTCCATCTTCACCCATTCCAATGTTAAGTACCATAGTTTGTTTTGACAGCTTTTTGTAGTACCGGGCTTTTGTTTTATATTCAGTATAGAAGAATAAAAAACTTTTATACAGTAGACCCCCGGGATACGGCGTCCCCAGCTTACGTTTTTTTCACGTTATGGTGTGGAATATGATGTTTTTTCGTCCCCTTGTTACAACATTTTCCCCACCTTACGTCATCGAATTCCAAAATTCAAACTTGGCGGTTTTTTACGCGTACGACTGTGCGAGTCACTAGCCTACCACCACGCTCATATGTCACTGCATACATCACTATTATTACAAGACATCGTAGCAATACCCTGGAAGAGATGAAACTCCTTTTGTTGATAAGGATAAAGGACAAAGAGATTGTTGGCAATGATCATTTGTGAGAAAGGCCAGCGTGATGAACAGAAAGAAAGAAAAAAGTGAAGCAAAGAAAACTAAGATAGCATTAAAAAGCTCTTTTAAAGAAGTCCTCTCTCTATTTCTGTTTCTCTCTAAACATAGCATTAACATGTTCTTTAAATAAAATCTCTCTCTCTCTCTCTCTCTCTCTCTCTCTCTCTTGTTCTTCGCTGATAGAGTGTTAGAGACGTCTATTATTTTTTTTTCCAAGAGAGAGAGAGAGAGAGATTAAACAAAAATGTGTTTAGAGTACGTACATATGATTTTTAACAGCGTCAACGAGTTGAAAGACAATTAAATGTAACCAAGTAAGTAATATCAGCGAATCTGAATTCCTTTATTAACTAAAACAAACATTGATACATACACACTCGTGTGCATATGCACAAACACACACACATAGGTGTAGGAATTTCTACGCAGTAGGAGACAGACGGTCGGGGAGGAGGTAGAGATTGGTGACTGCGATAATGTACCGTAACTCAGTGATGAAAATTAAAAATCAAAAGAAAAAAATAGTAGATAATATGAAATATAAAAATAATAAAAAAATAAATAAGCTAAGTTAGATTAAAGTTTCCGTAGTGTAAGTTACGGTACGTTTCGCTGTCACCATCTCTACCTCCTCGCCGATCGTGTCTCCTCCTGCGTAGGAATTCCTACATCTGTGTGTGTGTGTTTGTGCATATGCACACGAGTGTATTTGTATATACTGTATATTTGTTTTAGTTAATAAAGGAATTCAGATTTGCTGATATTGCTCTTTTAGTTACATTTAATTGTCTTTCAACTCGTTGGCGCTGTTAAAAATCATATGTACACAACACATTTTTGTTTAATCTCTCTATCTCTCTCTCTCTCTCTCAGAAAAAATTAATAGACGTCTCTAACACTAACAGTGAAGAACAAGAGAGAGAGAGAGAGAGAGAGAGAGAGAGAGAGAGAGAAAGAGAATTTATTTAAAGAACATGTTAATGCTTTGTTTGAACAGGTCGTCTTATGGAGTGTGTTAATGACAAGTGTATGAGTCATTTTAGAAATATGTTGAGGAATTGTCAGAAACAGGCTTTTTTGGATAGATATTTCTCCAAAAGAGAAGTGTCAGAAAGCAAAGATGATATAAGTGATTCTATTTAAAAAAAAAAAAAAAAAAAAAAAAAAATGAGTAATTTTTTAAGTTCTAAAAAAAATCATAAAAAAAATTTCAAAAGACAAAAATAAAAAAAAGCATTATTTAATTTTAAGTGTTTACAGTTATAGTAAGAAAGGGATTTTGACGAAGGAAAAATCTATTTCTGGGCGAGAGACCTGTGCCGCTCCGTGAAATCCTCCTTTTGCATCATTTCTAAGGTATATAACTGCTATGAATTACCAGAGAAAAAAGTTGCATAGGAATGCCAGGGTTGAACCCAGCTCGCTCACCTATATAATGTGTCGGTATAATACTGGGGCGTGATAAATCACAACCAGAGGTCTCGTGCATTTAGATATCTCCTCTTCAATATCCCCGTTACAGCGAGGTGCCGTTCAACACCCACCACTGAATGCTACTACCACCATCTCAACCCACTCCAACTACGTCACTCCTCATAGCACCCAAGTTTGGGCCCATTCTGGGAGGGAAGTAGAGGGTGGGTTCACTGGGCGGCACAGGTATCTCGCCCAGAAATAGATTTTTCCTTCGTCAAAATCCCTTTTCTGGGCTCCACCTGTGCCGCTCCGTAAAATAGTACAAGAAAAATGGTCCCAAAACTTGGAACTAAAACGTAAATAGGAAATACTAAGAAATCCAGTGAATGAACAATTCCTTATCATAAGGATAGATGGGTAAGTTAACAAATTGCAGCAAAAATTCCAACTATGGAAGGACAAAGAAAATGCAATGTAAAATAATAAACTGTAAGATCAAATGATAATTTACAATCCTGAGTGTAAATACAAACAAAGATCAACTCGTGGGAGATTAAGGCTATTTACAGACATGATAAAATAAAAATGCACCATAAGGGTGCAGCTCAGGTAAAAAACAAAACCAAAACTAAAGTAGAGACAATAAGTAAGGCAGGTAGAAGGAAGGAGGATAGAGCAAGATATTGTGATTATGAATCATTACTTTCAGGAGGAACCACATTCTCTGCTGCCACTGTAGCAAATTTTAGGGCTTCCAAAGGTTTTAAATAGTGGCGTTTAAAAACTTTAGGAGACTTCCAGCCTGTATATTTCGTAAGTTCATCAAAATTCATGTGGTGAAAGTAATTAATAGATGTAGCTACGGCTCGTATATCATGAACGTGAGGGAATGATTCAGGGTTAGCCTGTTTAATGAAATATAGAATCTGCTGTCTGATTCCTTTCAGGGTGATGGTTCCTCCATTTTCTCTAATGAATAAGGGCCCTGAGGACTTAAATGGAAGTTCTATCTAAATAGGCTTTCAGAGTGTTAACTGGACATAAAGATGGATCCTGAGGAAGTGGAACAATCTTCCAGGGGGACCATCTGTTCTGGGGGTCCTCATTTTTGGCTAAGAACCTTTTGTCAGGGGAAAGTAGGACTTCCCCTGACGAGAGAAATTCAATATGACCTGGATCTCTAGTCAAGGCTGAAAGTTCTGATATTCTGGTGCCAAAAGCTAGGCTCATTAGGAACAAGGTTTTCCTTAATAATGGAATGTAATTACAAGACTTGTTAAGAGTGTCAGAAGCCAACTTAAGTACATCATTCAGAAACCAGGAAACTGAGCTAGGGCGAGTTGATGGTTTCAGTCTGGCGCAGGCTCTCGGGATTGATGAGAAGTATGAATCTGTAAGGTCAATATTAAAACCAATTTGGAAAATCTTTTTCAAGGCTGATTTAATTGTAGTAATAGTACTGGCCGCTAGGCCTGATTCAAATAGAATTCTAAAGAAGGTTACTGTCAGATTCATAGTCATCATCTCAACCTTTGAGTCCCTTAAAAACTTTGCGAGTTTCTTAACAGCCGAATCATACTGTCGAAGGGTGGATTCCCTTTTATCCGATTCTAAAAATAGGGTATTTTGAGGATCAATATCTGCACCTCTCTGAGCTGCAAATTTCATAAAGTCCATAAAGTTAGGGTACTCTGAATTTTTGAGGAAGCTAACACATTGCGAGTTTGTACTACTTGTGTTAGTATTGGATTGGGTATCTGTCGAGGGTGGAGGCCCAGTTCCACCAGCAGGGGAAACCAATTGATCTTGGGCCAGTTGGGGGCTACTAGAGCGACCTGGCCTTTGAAAGTTCTGAGTTTGTCTAACACTTTCATCAACAGATTTATTGGTGGGAATAAGTAAATTCTCTCCCAAGTGTTCCAGTCCAATGACATTGCGTCTGTGGCGTAAGCCCGAGGGTCCAGGTTGGGGGCTACGTAACACTCTAGTTTGTGGTTGGACTCTGATGCAAACAGGTCTATCTGGAGACCCGGAACCTGAGATAGAATCCATTTGAATGATTTTAGGTCCAGTGACCACTCCGACTCCAGCGGAGTTGTCCTCGAAAGTGCGTCCGCCACTACATTTCGTATTCCCGCTAGATGGACTGCTGACAGATGCCAATAGTTCGATGCTGCCATGGAAAATATTGCTAACATCACATGGTTTATGTGGCCTGACTTGGAGCCCCCTCTGTTTATGCAGTGGACTATGACTTCGCTGTCTAGAACCAATCTGATATGTTGGTTCTTGGCTGGAGCCAGTCGTTTTAGGGTTAAGAATACCGCCATGGCCTCTAAGACATTGACATGAAGTTGGCGGAATACTGTCAACCATAGTCCTTGGACTTTCCTGTACTGGGAGTATCCCCCACAGCCTGTTAAGGGGGTGTCTGTGTGAATGACGAGTTTTGGAGGCGCATATTGTTAAAGAACGGATTTTGCCAGATTTTTTACCCTTGTCCATGGCTGAAGTCTTTTCCTCAGAATTGGCGAAAGTCGAGCTCTTTTGTCTCAATATTTCTCGTTTGCCCTGGAGCGCCATACTCGGTTTATATCTTTCCGTCTGGCCTTCAGTACAATATCTGTTACCGAGGCAAACTGCAGGGCACCCAGGATTCTCTCTTGATTTCTCCTGGACGTCAATTTGTCCTTGAGAAAATGTTTTGTGTTCTTCGCTATTTCTGTCCTCTTGGCTGTTGGGAGAACGTAGATCCCATTGTAATCCCAGCCATTGAAACTTGGTCTCCGGGACTAGGCGAGATTTCTCGAAGTTGATCTGGAACCCCAACTTTTGTAGGAATTTTATCACTCTGTTTGTTGCTGTGAGGCAGTTCTCGACGCTGTTTGACCAAATGAGCCAGTCGTCTTGGTAAGCTACTATTTGAATTCCTTGGGTTCGCAATTCTTGGATTACTATCTCTGCCAGTCCTGGGTGCTATGTCGAGTCCGAATGGCATTACTTTGAATGCATAAGCTTGGTTGCCTAGTTTGAAGCCTAGAAATGGACGAAAATACCTTGCTATCGGAACGTGATAGTAAGCATCTGTAAGATCTATAGAGGTGGTGACGGCCCCACGGGGAAGTAAGGTCCGCACCTGAGAGACGGTTAGCATGTGGAACTTGTCGCATCGAATGTAAGAATTCAGATGAGACAGGTCCAAGATTACTCTTCGCTTGTCTGAGTCTTTCTTTGGCACGCTAAACAAGCGACCTTGAAATTTCAAGTGATTTACCTCTTTGATTGCGTTCTTTTGTAATAGATCGTCTGCATATAAGGCTAGCTCCTTCGTTGGAAGTTGATGGAAACTGGTTGGTGGAGGGGGCCCTTCTATCCAACTCCACCCCAGACCTTTGGAAATTATGCTGAAAGCCCAATTGCTGAACGTCCAACGGTTTCGAAAGATGTAGAGTCTTCCCCCTACCCGAGGATTGTCAATGGTTCGCTGCGGATTTACCTCCTCGGCCTCGAGAATAGGTCCTTCCACTACCTCTGTTGCGAAAAGTTCTTCTCGCACCAGAGCCTCTGGCGCGTTGGTAACCCTGGAACGCACCCTGGGTCTCATAGTTGGGGTTAAAGGCAGGGGAAGTAGCATAAGAAGTAGTTGCTACCTGGGACTGAGGAACCAACACATATTGCTGTTGGGGTTGTCCTTTTGAAGTGGAGGATTGACTCCCCTGCGTTACCGGGATGGTCTGAACTAATTGTAGTGACTGCTGGTTTTGGGAGGATTGGAAAGGTCTCAGCCTCTTCCTACCTCGAGATTGGTTGCTGGCTGGTTTGAACTTGAGTTTGGGGACTAGGCCCCTCCGAACCTTGAGGCTCTGATTGACTCTGGCCGCCTCGCTGAGGACATTATTGACTAGATCCTCCGGGAATAAGTCAGGGCCCCAGATTGGGGCTTTAATGAGCTTGTTAGGCTCATGTCTGATAGTGGCCTCAGACAAGACGTGCTTACGGCAACGACGTCTGGCCGCAAGGAAGTCGTAGGCATCAGACAGCAAGGTCTGAAGCAATGACTTTGTCAGAACCTTAAAAAGGGGTTCCTCTTCGTACATTAAAGAGGTCATTTCAGCCATTGTAGCTGAGTTGATCGATCTACTCAATCGCGTACGGGCTTCAAACTCGAGACGTATCAAGGACTCCGGAAGCCTGGGTAGTCGTTCACTGAACTGTGTGGAAGCACAGTCAGCGCTTAGCTTACCCGCTGTGAACGTGGCTGGAGCGTTAGTCCAGCACTCGTGATCTCCCGGGAACAGGAGGGAAGTCTGGTTCGTTTCCCGCAGTTGTGGTAACGGCTTGTCCTCGTTAATAGCTTGATGAGCAAGGTCCATCATCTTTGTGACACATGGAGTGAGGGTTTGCTCGTCTACCACGAACATCGTGTAGGAGCTTTTATGGGGTATTAGCATAGTGTTAACACACTCCCACTCGTTCAGGGTCCGGACACAGGTGGAAAGATCCTGTTCCTTCGGGTAGATCACGGTTTCTTTGGGAACTTTATCCAACCGTACAAGTGCCTCCTCGGTTAAGCGTGTAAAACCGGGGAAGGGGAACTGGAGACCCGGCAGGTAGAATTCAAAATCTTTAATAGGCCGGGTGCCACATCCCTCGATGGTTAGCATACCATCCTTGAAGGGGGAGTGCATGGCCATTCTCCACGGGTTGCTTTTGACAAACTCCGGGAGCTTAGAGGCATCCGGGATAACATACTGTCGTTGTTGAGGCAGTCCCGAACGCATGAGGCTCTCAACGAGACTCTCCTGGTTTCGTACCCTCTCAGTGAGGGACGTCATCAGGGAACCAATTTGTTCCAACAACTGGCTCGAAAAGGCTGCCGGATCGAAGGAAGCCTCTGGGGTCTTAGTTTTCGAGCCGGTCTTCGCTCTCGACCCAAGAGAGGAAGAAGTAGCTACAGCTGAGTCTTTGGGGACTCTGGAAGACGAAGTCTTAACAGGTTTAGGGGATTTGGAAGACTTGGGAGTCTTTGTTAGGGGTCTACAAAGAGACTTAACCTTAGGGACAACAGGACGTGGCCTGACATCAGCCACGTGCTTCCCTGAGAACCCCTGAAAAGAAGAATTAGCAGAAGAGGTAGAGAAAGTTGGGCTAAGGAGAGGAATCTTAGCCCGGGACCCACCTGCCTCACCTACCTCCCTACCTAGCTCTGGCTCGTCCAGAGCCATAAGTTCAATGTCGAGGTTGATAGCCGCGACGTCCTCCAAAATCGTCTCCCCCATCACTTCGTGGTCCTCAGACAGGAGTAGAGCCTCGCCGATCTTAGTAATGATGGAGTCCGCCACGTCCTTGGGGACCGCAGCCGAGGTCTTGGCGTTAGGGTATATGAGGGCACACATTTCTTAAGACAAGACGTAGGGTTTCTTCGCCTTGACATTGCGGGCGAACCCACCGACCCAGATCTTAAGGGTCGCCAAGGCAGAAGTCTTAGCAGGCTGAGAGCTCTGAAAGAGAATAAAAACCGTTACTAATAACAAAGTAGCTTCGTCGAAGGAAGTGTAAAAAACATGTAGACTGAGATTAAATGTATTAATTCGATCAGAGATACAATGGAAATAACAAGGAAAATCCAGAGATTAAATCCGAAGTAAATATAGATAGTAACGACAGGGACACCTACCGAATCCGCGGTAAGTGTGGAGACAAGCCCGTAACAGACCACGCAGTTGTCTGGATGCCAAACAATCAGATCATCAACCTGGACAGTGCAGAGGGCATGAGATCTACAAACGTCGTGGCCGCACGCTTGCTGAAGCGCGGCCGAGCAGGCTGTCATCTGACAGCGGACCACCTATAATAATAAAGATACATAAGTATCCCATAGTAGGTTAGAATCCCAAGGGGGACCCGGGTGCTCCGGGTACTAAAAATAAACCTGTATAGAACCGGGATAAAATACTAAGAATAACATTCCGAACTGGTATAGTAAGCGGGGAGGAAAAAACTTAGCATAAGCAGTAATTAATTAAAAATGTTAAAACAAATCCGTAATTAGTTATGAGCATTCAATAAAAGTATTGTCAAAGAAGTAGATATACAGTACTATCCCGTCGGTACCGGGGAAGTATACAATAAAATTATACATTAATAATAACATGCTTTCTGTTGGCTCCGGGGAGACAACTGAGATAGACCCGGGGATCACAGCCAGCCTACCAGGGTAGGGGAGTCGAAAAGGGAGGTAGGGAGGAGTCAATGACTCCCCGCCAGCCACAAGGACCTTAACGAACAGAGACAATAAATATATATAATAAAAACTAATAAATAAAAGCTCTAACGTGATTCCCCACAACAAATAGTCTACATAATAGTAGAGACCCAAGTATGATACGGTACATAACAAAGGGAATCACGCTGAAGAATACCCAATACACAACCGAAATCTCCCCAGCCGACTGATGGCCAATCAGAGCGGCAGGGGAAAAACTCGGCTACGACAAGGCATGTAAGTGAGCGTACTTGACTATAACATCGACAGCTGTTCTCGGCTCAGACTAAGGGAAGGAGTCAGTAGGTATCCCGGGGGAGGGATGAGTAAGGAGGGGGGGGGGAGGCTGGGGAACGAGAGGACTCAACCCGTAAAGCAAAACAGCTGACTCCAAAGTCTCTGAGAGACGTGAGGTATCCCTGGAGGGGGATGAGGGTATGGGGTGCCATACACCAAAAGATGGAGGGGGAGGAGCCAGCGAGAACTAGCCAATGGTGGGGCTCGAGGCGAACATGTGGGACCGAGAGGTGGACAGGAGTATCAACCTGTCCGAACAGAACCACAAGATAAACAAAAACGGAATGATCATATACGGATAATAAAATTAATGTAAAATAACGTAACATGTAGAACTAGGTTATAAGGCATGCGCAAACTAAATTAAGGGAGTGAGAGAGGGACGCAGGGGTAATGGCAGGGAAAAGAATGAATAACAAAGCCGAGCCCTCCAGCGCGGGTAGGTACCGAGCTGGACAGGGGGGCCAACACAACTTCTAGATTGGGTATGATGCCGATCGGTAGTATAACAAAACTAGAATAAAAAACTGCCAAGCGAGAGTCCCACTCGAACTAAAAGCGTCAATTCTTAACTAGGTGGTAATGAGTAATAAAAACCTAGATAAAAAAACACCATAACATGGTAACAAAACCTTCCAGGTACTCGCCTCGAATGGTAGCAGCAAGCCAAAACCTAAGTAAAGTTCAATAGCTATGATACGTAAACAACATAATAACAGTACAGACAGTCCCCAACTAACGAACACAATAGGGACCGAGAGTCTGTTCGTAATGCGGATTGTTCGTAAGTCGTTAGTGTTAAATTTTGGTCTAGGGTAAGCGTAACCTAACTCAGATGTCTACAATTTTCAGCCGTAGAAGTCAGCAAATATCCCCATTTCATATAGAATAGGTTATTACAAATATTTTACTTTATCATATTACAGTAGTCTGTATAATACTGTAAAGTTCAGTACAGTATGTTGTTGTTAATCGTGGCGATCAATTTCTCACGAAACAAAAATGGCATTCGATTACAACAGCTGATTCATTCTCTCTCTCTCTCTCTCTCTCTCTCTCTCTCTCTCTCTCTCTCTCTCTCTCTCTCTCTCTCTCTCTCTCTCTCTCTCTCTCTCGTGTTATACAATACTTACATATAGATGAAGAAACTAAAATTAGTTTTCTTAGTGTCAATTAAATACGAAACGAAAAAATTATGCCGAGTCTACATCCATTTCAATCATAGCTAAAAATACGGCATCCGATTTCATCAGCAACCCACTATTTTTTGGGAAACATCATTTTATTTTAGAAAATTGCTACTCTTTAAATAGTTAATTGCACATTAAGAAAGCGTGTACTTTTGTTCTTAAATTTCGGGTGTTTTAAAAATCGAGTATTGTTGACTTCTTTTTGTTTTACTTTATGCCGAGTCTACATCCATTTCAATCGTTGCTAAAAATACGGCATCCGATTTCATCAGCAAACCACTATTTTTAGGGAAACATCATTTTATTCTAGAAAATTGCTACTGTACTCTTTAAATAGTTAATTGCACATTAAGAAAGCGTGTACTTTTGTTTTTAAATTTCGGGTGCGTTTTAAAAATCGAGCATTGTTGACTTCTTTTTGTTTTACTTTTGGCTGTGATCAGATCAGCTGACGTCTAGCTGCCGCTATTCAGAGCGTACGAATACACTAATAAAGTATCGTTTATACCATTTCTTAACCTATTCAAACCGTCTATACAGTTGATATCACATAAGCACCAATGTGTTATAACCTATCATTGTTTATTACATCTAAAACAACACACACACACACACACACACACACACTCTCTCTCTCTCTCTCTCTCTCTCTCTCTCTCTCTCTCTCTCTCTCTCTCTCTCTGGGCTACTTTTCACTACCTCCCATTCCTTACCTCTCTCTATCTCTCTAACATATTATATCGTTGGTGCTCCTCAAAGTTTCCTTTATATTGAAAATCAATCATGATTCAATTTTCCTTACTTTCTCCAATCTCGCACCATATGTCACATCGAACGTTATAGCGGTAACTTAATTAATCGACAACTTTAAAAATCGGCCTAGTACATTCTTCTATACATACTTTTTATTTTAGATGGTTTCATAATTGAGGGGGGTACAAGTTGACTTATAACTGAAGTTAGGAAAAGTATTTTGGATATGGAATGGACAATCATCTTTAATAACAGTTTAGAATTATCGTAAATTATCATTCTGTCATTAGCGGCAGTTTGTTATTGATGATTAAACGCGCACCCCCCCCCCCCCCCCAAAAAAAATAGTTTTCCTACTTTGCTACGTATGTAGGATTTTATATAGATACGGTAAATAATATTTGTAATAACATATTTACTAAAAGCTTTTAATATCATTATTTATCACTTTCATCATGCACGTTTAATGCCTTCGTTTGTTTATTATGATGGAAGGTTTCCGTTTTAGGCAGCGTCATAAAGAAAAACATTATATAAATGGCATTCATTTAATTTATTTGGAAGTCCTAAGAAAAATTAAGTAGAACATTGGTAATAACAAAATCAACATAAAGTCAATACAAGTCGGGAGTGGCGCTAATTTCAAAATTTAAAATTGCGATGAAATCTACGGATGTTTACGAACATGTTTGGACTTCCGTCAATTTGTGTTCGTATATCCGGATGTTCGTAACACAGATGTTCGTATCTTGGGGAGCATCTGTATAGCAAAGTGTTAATCGGTAAAAAACTCCAGCGCAACAGGTTCAAAACGAATAACAATTAGTATAGAAGACTAATTGCAAGGCGTTAAGAACGAGCGAAGGAGGTACAGTAGCAAGCCAACATGGCCACCGCGGAGCGGGGCCATCGGAACTGAAAAAACACGAAAACTCTAATAATAGTAAAAATAAGGGTAATGCTACCTCCAAAAGCTCAAAACTCATAGATCTAGTACTTAACTTGGATGAGGAATCTTGGGTATCTGACATCTTGAACTAGAACAGGAGAAAAACACCGAAAACACAAAGCCAAAACAGCACAACGAACGGTCGTGATGATGCTATGAAAAGGAGTGACGTAGTTGGCATGGGTTGAGATGGTGGTGTAGTAGCATTCAATGGTGGGTGTTGAACGGCACATCGCTGTAACGGGGATATTGAAGAGGAGATATCTAAATGGCGCGAGACCTCTGGTTGTGATTTATCACGCCCCAGTATTATACCGACACCTTATATAGGTGAGCGAGCTGGGTTCAACCCTGGCATTCCTATGCAACTTTTTTCTCTGGTAATTCATAGCAGTTATATACCTTAGAAATGATGCAAAAGGAGCATTTCACGGAGCGGCACAGGTGGAGCCCAGAAATAATTTTATCATTAAGTGTACATAATTAGCCTTGATACGTTTTTATATCTACCGTCTCCTCCCCCATCTGCCTCCACCCACTACCAGCTCAAGTCACGTCACTCCAAAGGTAAATAAAATTTAATTTTTCCTTTACAGTACAGTATATAATTTTTATTTATACCTGTAATGTTTTTTTAATTATATACATGTACTGTAGAGTACATGTACAGTATATTATATATAAGTATACTGTAGTACAGGGCTTACTATACTATTTTGTTACATACTAATTTTTAATGTTTTTACCTGGGGTTTTGCACGCATTAGCTATTCGACTGCCCGCCATACGACATTTTCACCAAACGATACCAACTCCAGAAAGGATTAATGTCGTATGGCGGGGGTCTAATGTATCTTGTACTAGACAAAAAATAATGCTCCAATATACTACCATTAAATTTATCACATTTTTTCCACTGGACTTGCATAGTTAAAAGTTGATTTCATTGTTGATATAGAATTTTTCTTCAAATAAGTTATTTATTATGAAATTAGGTCAATGATATGTAAGTTAATATGGTTAGGTTACATTTATCATTAGTCACCATACCTAGGCCTACCAATATACTTGAAAAGACAATAGATTTGATAGGTTTTGTGGTGCTTGACTCACAGACTTTGAACAGCTCTGCAGATACAGAAAAACTATTTTTGAGAACTATGGACTGCATAAATAGGGTATCACACAATTCAAACATACATAATTCAGGACTGTACTGTATATCGATGCTTGTGCTGTATGTGAGCTAAGATTGGACCTGAGAAGTCACCTGTTCCAATCCCTATCATGAAAAACAGTTGGAAGACATTGGCATCTGGGAAACTCTTGGGGAGTGGGAAGATCCCATGTCCTGGACCAGCTTCTGAGTGTAGGAAGATCTAGATTAGGGAACAGTTTTGATTTGTCAGAAGATTTATGGTTTGGTAGCACAGGGAAGGAACAGGTTATAGGTGTACCAGTTACCTGGCCCATCAAAAGTAGCAATGAAAGGAAGAAAAAGTATAAATTTTGATAATTGTGGTTTCTGATTATGTGGTTGACCAATTGGGTGGCTCCCAATTGTGTAGTTCACAGTTGTGTGGTAACCGATTGTGGATTCATGAATCTGTGATTCCAGATTCATGATCACAAGGTTACCGAATGTATGGATCCTGATCATGTCACGCAGCCGATATCGTAGGACACAATGATTGTGAAGAACAAGTGCAAGGAGAGTACACAATCAGAAGATTCCTATGAAGATAAAACACAGAGGGAAAGAGCACTGGGAAATCTCAGTGCTTGTGATTGGAAGATCATGTAGTCCCTTACAGGTGATGAGAACAATTATAGGTTCCTCTTCCACCTCTATCAACTACAGTACAGTATTAGAAATGCTGGAAGGAAGCAGATGACAGAGAGTTGTGTTACCAGAAAGTCACTGATGAAAAGATGACAAATTCGTAGATAATTTGTATTTTTCCTATCTATACAAACCTTAGCTATTTAATAGGGGTTATTACTTTCGCTGTAGCTGAAATGACGAGCCATTAAAATTTAACGAAGGTTTACTACCCCCACCGCTAGTTAGCGGGGATAGGGGAGGGTAGCTTGCTAGCCCCCCCTCACACACATCTGTGCTTGAGCTCACTTTGCTTGGAGGTAGGACTTCAAGGGGGATAGGGCTGGCGGGCAAGTTTGATTAAATAGCTAAGGTTTGTATAGTTAGGAAAAATACAAATTATCTACGAATTTGTCATTTGTTCCGTAACTGGAATACAAACCACGCTATTTAATAGGGGTGATTCACCCAATAGGAAGGGTGGACGTCCTTGCCAATCTGGCTTCTTGGCTTTGCCCGGGGGCTCGTTATTTGAGTGTGTAAGTACCCAAGAAATGAGTCCCTGCACCTCGCTAGAACCTTGCTACGCAAGGACTGCGGCCTACGCAAGCTGTGTGTGAAGGTATGAAGAAGTGTGACTCGTCCTAGGAAGTTGTCCTGAAGTTTTTTAGATGGGAACTTGTAGCCTAGGACTTTCCCAATACCACCTCGTCAGGGTATGGGGACGTAACAGTGTTAGTCTTAATACTAGGAACACAAGGAAGCATGGTTTACCTAATGTGGTTTGAGGTCAGCTATGCAGAGAACCCAGGATGGTGCTTTCCCCAAGAGAGGGTAGGATGAAGAAAAGAATAAGAGCCAGTCAAATCTTTTCATTCACGCAGACTACAACCGGGTAACAGTGCCCTCAACCTTCTGCTACTTGTCCAATAAGGAGCTTGAGGAAAATAACCAGCTGTTGTGCAGCCACCACTGGACCAATAGAGATCGTATCGAGCTCCTGTGGGTTACATCTTGCAGGAGAGAGGTTGTGAAAGTCACCTGGAGCATTCACATCCTTTCTTGTAAAACCTGCGTCACAGAGTAGCCTGCTAAGAAGGACCAGGGGCATAGTTATGCCCCTGACTCTGTGAGTCGTCATGTCGTGATGATGTTTCGGCGATCCTCCTCTAGTCTCTCTCGGAGTTGACAAGAGGAGGGACCCGGGCAGGCTGTTGCCGTTTTCTTTAGGTAAGGTCTCATACCTCACCCTGAGGTACAGTAACAGATGATCTGGATCGACCGTTACCTCGTTGAGACTTGTGTAGGATCCATCACCTCTGGAGACTGTGTCTGGTGACATACTCAGAGACGAAACTGACCCTTGCCTTTCGCCCTTCTCAATAATGGGCAATGTTGAAAGAGAGACCATGAAGTTCCTTAACTCGTAAGGTTGCTGTCCGAGTGTGTAGGAACATTGTGTTCTTAAATCAGGAGGAAATTTGTTGCCTGGTGAAGTGCAACACAAGGAGGTCCCTCTAGGGATCGGAGATTGAACCATGTTCTGAGAGGAAGGCCTCAATTCCGACTGGGGAAAGGCAAGTAGTAAGTCGTTATGAGTTAGGAAAAGTCTAGCGATGAAAGGGTGTCTCTTTCTTTCTGTATGAAGGTGAAGGATCAAGGATGAGTAATCATCTTCATCTATCAAAACTGAATAGGGGATCTTTTCCTCTTGCATATACCTGAGGATTCTGCTATTGCTGGAATCGAGGTATCGAGAGAAGAGACACTTTCCCATGATGCCCACCCCACAAGACGTGATACAGCCTGGTGGACTGATGCTGAGGAACTCCTCAGGTATCTAGACAACCTCTTTGCCAAGAGGTATTGGGTAGTCTTCAGGCGTACACTCATAGCAAAGCTATAGCTTGTGGTAGTTATCGAAGCGGGTTGTCTAATATGCGGAGAGGGTTCTCTTGGAGGCTCTATCAGGAGCTGCAAAAGGTTTGGAGACCTTTCTGTATAATGCCATAGCGGAGCTAGGAGTGTCCTTGATAGGTTGACCGATGTTCTAGCCTTGTTGAGTGCCGTTCTCCAGATAAAATAGGGACGAGACGTAAACGTCATTGTTGTACCCACCGTTGTTGCCAGAGAGCTTTGGGGTCTAGGGCTGGTCAGCAGCGGTAGCCTGAGGTTCAGGGGCATTATGAACAGACCCCCTAGTTGGAGGACCTCGTAAAGCCGGGACTTTGTCGGCTACATGGCGATCCAAAGTCCATTCGGTATACCTATCTGAGATGTTGTGCACAGATTGTCGACAAGCCTGTTCTTCCAGTCTGGAATGAAGCGGGCTGAAAGTGGTACCGAACGGGCTTTGGCCCATCTTAGTGTTTATACTATTAGATGGGAAGATTCAACAAGCCAGATCCTATTTGCTTGTCGATGTGAGTCTATATGTGGTGTGCGGTGTGTCGTCCATCACATCACTGAGTGGTCTGTTAGGAACCGATGAGGCTGTTGAAGGACCGGAAAGTTGGCCTTCATCTCTTAAGAGATCTAAGTGAAGGTACCTTCGGGCTCTGTCCAGAGGGCTGAGGTCGTAAGGTGCAGCACTATGGTCCCTCCTTTCTTCTTTTTCCAATTCCAGTCTCCTGGAATGGAAGTCGTTCTCATTCCGAGAAGGTTTTGGTGGAGATTGGTGTTTAGAATCATTCCCAGATACACCAGTCTCCTGGGAGGGAAGTAGGGAAGATTCCATAGGTTTACCCTGATCACTGGATCTTGGTAAAAAGACTTCAGAAATTCCAGTGTAAATGCAAGGTTGCCACTGAGTCTGCTAAGGTCAGTCAGTCGTCCCGAGAGAGCGGAGACGGAAGCCGATACAGGATGGGTGTAATGGAAAGACCGAAGCATAGTGCCTTGAACTGGTGTTTCTTGTTTGTCTAGACTGAATTTCCCAACATTCCTAGATGGATGGTTTGGACCTGGGAGTAAGTGTCCTTAAGGTCCAGTGTGCAAAAGAAGACCTGAGGTCTTAACCCTCGATCGAACTCCAACATGGAGTGGGCATCGACCCAAAGGGACAGCTCCTTGGTGATCCTTTTGTATGGTAGATTGTCGACGCTCGAGTCTTGACTCGTGTCGTAAAGGATTCTTCTCTGAGAGAGAAATTCTTAGAAGGAAGGTCACGCTTAGCCTTACCACGCGCCCTGATGGGATTGATGCTATTCCTTAGAATAGAATTAACCTGGCGAATGTTAATCACTAATTAACCGTTGGGCTGTGCAGTTGGAGAGTGCTCGCAAGTAGTTCCCTGTTGGCAAGCCGTTGATGACGGTTGTCGAACGTTTACCGATCACTTTAGCGTGATAGCAAACGGCCAGTAGCGAGAAGTATGTTGTATAACTTCTGATCTAGGAACTACAGGAAGCGGTTGACTAGTAAGTTCGAGTCACGACTGCTGGCAAATAACAGATGCCATGAATTGGTGGTCTGTGCACCGATGGTGAAATCGAGAACAACCAGCTGATTATGATCCCCCCTGTTTGGTCAGAGATGAGCAAGCTGAAGATGGGCTGGTCAGAGATCAGCGAGCTAAGTTCAATGATTGAGGAAGGATGAGCTGCCGATCAGTGATCTAGTGATCAGCAAGCTGATGACTGGTTATTGACTAGCAATCGATGATTGGAAATGCTAGCAATTGGAGATCGTTAGTCATTGGAGGGACTAGAGGTCACAGATCAGCACTGAGCTAGCAATTGGCGATCCGGTGATCGGCATCCTAGCGATCAGTAAACTGTGAAGTAGCCATCAGTAAACAGTGATCTAGAGATCAGTCTGTTGATGCTTTCCTGTTTGCTGCCGCTGGTCTGTCAAGGAAAAAAGAAACTTAAGAAGAGACAGGGACCAAGGATTCCCCGATTCGATTCCCTTGTAGGATAGAATCTTCGGGATCTTGAATCCTCTGCGGAGCCTTATTCCTCTTTTCCCAGTGGCAATGTTTATGTGCTTGCGGGGAGGAATGGGGCAATGGTGACCTGTCCAAAAAGTTTCACAACTTTTTGCTGACAATTGTGCGAGTGTAGGTGAGTCTGGAGTGATGGCACACAGGATGGTGCTGGTGCTTAATATTTGCGTGGAGAGCAGGTAAGCGCTGGTTCTTAGACACGAGCTGGTGCACTGGATCTGCGAGCCTGGACTCTTTGGCAAGAGCTGGCGTATGAATCCGGGGACCGTAACTGCGCAGGAGGGTGCAGGAAAGAGAGGAAGATTGCTGGCGCACCGTAAGGCACTGTGTAGTTTGTGCATTCTCCCTAGAATGCACCGAAGCGTGTGATTGGTTGCGCAAGAGTGGGAGCATTGGCGCGTGCGTGAGAGTACTACATGGAGAGTGTTGGCGCGTGCGTGCAGAAGACCGTCGGCACCCGCACGGAAGGCTGTGTGCTTGCACTCAAGATTATTGGAGCGCGCACACGTGAAGGCCGTCGGAGCGCGCCCGCGCGTAAGGCCGTCGGTGCGCTTGCACGGTAGACAATTGGCGCACGTGCAGGATACCATCGGCGCCCGCGCGCAGAAGAAAGTCTGCACGCACACACGCAATACTGTTGGTGTGCGTGCGGGAGACCCCAGGTGCTCGCGCGGGGGAGAAAGTCGGCAGTGCGCGCGTGCCAGACTGTGAAGCGCGCGCCGGAGCATTGGCACTTGTGCGCTTGTTGGCGCTAGCGAGCGTGGAAAATCATCGACGCGCGCGCGGGAGCCCATCGGCACCCGTGCGCGGAAGATCGTCGGCCCGTACTCGCGTACCAGAATGTTGGCACGCACGCGCAGAAGAATATCGGCGCACACGTGGAAGACTAATGGCGTTTGCGCGCGTGGGAAAGATCGTTGGCGTTTGCGCGCGTAAGAAGATCGTCGGCGCACGCGCGCGGGAAACCATCGGTACCCACGCGCGGAAGATCGTCGGCACTTGCGCGCGTAAGAAGATCGTCGGCGCTTGCGCACGTAAGAAGATCGTTGGTGCTTGCGTGCGTAAGATCAGCGAGAGCGCGCGCGCTTCACGCGATAGTAGATTGAAGGGTCAGCTGGTGGGACAATCAGGAACTGGGATGTGCCCTTTAAAAAAGGGTGGGCATCCCCCGATGAGGACCATAAGCAGGTCTGCTTTAGAGTCCACGACCAAAGTCCTTCGTTGCCACGCAAGGTTGAGCTGGTAGATCGGTAGGTCATCTGGCAGGACGATCAGGAACTGGGATGTGCCCTTTGGAAGGGCCAGCATCCACCGATGGGACCGTAAAAGGTCCGTGTTAGAGTCCAGGACCGAAGTCCAAAGGACCATGTTGCAGCACAAGGTTAAGGTCACTGGAAGGTCTGCTTGATCCTCCGAGGAGGAGTCTCTATGAGAGGCCTCTCCCGCGAACGAGAGAGGTGACTACTTCGTAGAAGAGACTTGAAGACACTCGTGATGACGCCCTTTAGGGCCGTTGGATCAACAAGCTGACCCTATCAGTAGCGATCCTCCGAAGAGGAGTCTCTATGAGTGGCCTCTCTCGCGAACGAGAGAGGTGAACACTTCGTAGAAGAGACTTGCCAAGACTGTGCTCCACCCCTGGCCGAAGGGCAGCAACAGTAGTCAAAGGCGATGAATTTATTAAGGTATCAGAAGGTCTCCCTCTGAAGGGAGAAAACCTCACACCTGGGGAGGAAACCTCCCTCGGAAGGGAAGTTGTCCAACCCCTGGAGGCGAACCTCCTTTAGCGTTCTAAGATGATCTGAAGTTCTGGCATGTTGTGACGGGAGTACTTCTAAGAGAGGGGATAATGCCCATGACGACCTCCTCTGAGGGACGGCAGCGACAGCAGGATCCCCAGGCATGAACTGGACAGCTCTGCTTCGTTGGCACTCTTTAGTCGAACGAAGAAAAACTGCATAGTTAACTGGGAAAACAAAATTAAATAATTATTTTAACAGAAATTCCCTAGGGAGGAACTCTGAAGAGGAACCCCGAGGAAATAACATAAAATAAGAATTAAGTATGCTCCCTCCTTCCCCAGAAGACATCCACGGGAGAAGGGGGGGAGAGGAGTAACTGTAATAAAAACAGAATTATAACAGAATTATAATTATCTAAATCATCTAAGAATATTCACTAAAGTTAAAAATACAATTAGATTTCACTAAAAACAATTGAGATAAACAAACGGAAAAGCAACCTAACCCGCAACGGGAAAGGAGCTTCCGTAATAGTACAGAGTTATAGTAAAGGTGAACGACCTCGAGTAGAGAGAGACCGTAGTCAATCTAAAAAAGGCCACATTCCCTTCGTTGAGAATCCAAGTTTCCCGTAGGAAAAGAAGAAAAGCGAAGATAATAGATGAATGAAGAGGGTCCAGGTGATGACGATTCCCCTGCGGCGGCCGAGTTAACGGATATCTGCCGACGGGAAGACCAATGGACCAGAGAGTGAGAGGTCGTTAACCACGAAGTGTAACTGTGCTGGCCTTGGTACTACGCAAGTGTCGTTGTCGTATATCACACACACAGCACAAACACTGAAAAGAAAACTTACTACAGTACATTTCTATACACAAATATATACATAAACATTAAGAATGTTTATATGTATATTACAAGTAAAAGAAAAAGTAAGTAAAAAGACAAAAATTAATGGCGGTCCAAAATAGGTGAGGAGAGAGAGGGGAAACAACCGTTCTCGCTCCCAGCCAAAAGTAAAGTGAGCTCAAGCACAGGTGTGTGTGTGTGGGGAGGGGGGTTAGCAAGCTACCCTCCCCTACCCACGCTAACTATTAAATACCGTGGTTTGTATTCCAGTTACGGAACAAAGGCAAGTTCCAATCATAGTGCCTGACAAGCCTGGTGAATACCTGAACTGTAACACAAAACGTATTCTCGGGGAAGGAAACATTCCTGATACATGACCTCCTAAGAACATTCCATGATCATCCCAACAAGTAGATTTGTTTCAGGTGACCAGAAAATTTGGTCCTAGAAACTAATAGTAAATTGTCCTTGAAAACCTTAATTTCACGGATAACAATCAATACAGTACAAAACTAAATAGAAGAGTAATTTTATTGATGAAAATAAAAAAGCCCATACTGTATACATAAAACAGCAAAAAATATATTTACAGTATAAAATTTCCTTCTATTGTACATATCACACGAGAAATTGGGAAAATTCGGTCTGAAAAAAATTCGGTCCCGGAACACTCAGTCCAAAAAAATATTGATCCCAGACTCTACTGAATTTCTAAACAGAAACTTGTGGTCTATTAAATTTCTTATTCCTGATCTAGATATCAAACTCACCCTCATTCAGTTAGTTCTTCATGCATGTTGCATAAAACTTTTCATAATTCTGACAATCCTTTGCATTCATATCTTCTCAGACAGTACCATCCTGCTCGTAATACTAGGTATGTAGTTAATTCTAAAAGTCATGCCTTCTCCCATCATAAGGCTCAATATGACACAGTGTTCTAAAAGTTTTATTCCAGCTATGACCTAATTGTGGAGTGACCTTCCTAAACAGGCAGTTGAATCGTTGGAACTTTCAAGTTCAAACTTGCAGCAAATTTTTTTTATGTTGAAAAGGCTGACATAAGTCTCTCTTCACAGTTTATATATGAAAGATCAATCTTAATGTTATTACTAAAAATGTTTCATATCAATTTTTCATTACTTCTCTTGTAATTTATCTATTTCCATACTTCCCCTCCTCACTGGACTACTGTCCCTGTTGGAGCCCTTGGGCATGTAACTTCATGCATTTCCAACAAGGGTTGCAGCTTAGTTAATAATAATAATAATAATAATAATAATAATAATAATAATGATTAAAATAATAATAATGATACTATATTGAACATTTTACAAGAGTTGGCACTAATAAATATAAACAGTAGATGTCACACCTATTACGAATTGCCCATTCAGTCAATTGAAACTTTTCTCAGTTTAATATTTAGTAGCAAGTTTTATAGCTCAAGTAAAATCTTGTAATTATGTAGCTTCTCAGAAACCATTATTTTCAATCGCACATTTGTTTACACTTTACAAACAATCAACAAGCCCATGAATGTGTCATGTTCTGAAATACCACTCCAAAAGGTTTAATGACAAGAATAACTAACTGCTAAAATCATCCATTAAACCACAAACCCATTTGTTAACAACCACCCCTGTATGTCTTTTTCAGAATTTATTTTGGGATTAGTCAAATAGATTTTAGAAATTGCCTGGGACCAAATTTTCTGGGAATGAATTTTTGCGACTAAATTTTCTGAGACCAAATTTTCCTAGCACTGTTTCTGGTACAGTATCTACTGTCCCTCCCACATGTATGCAAGAATAACTTGGTCGAAGGTGCATTCGTCATATACAAGGCAAAAATATACAGTACTGGGATTTTCTTCCAAAGTACTATAGATACACAGCGTACACAAGGAGAGGTCATTCAGGGGAGGTTCTCATCACTCGTGAATGATCTGAAGACTCCTTCAACTCTGGCAAATCTCTTTGGGGCAGTTGTCATCTTTTGGTAGCAGGCAAAGGCTCAGTAGCAAGATAAGAAGAAGATACAAAAATTGTTGAAGCTTTTCTCTTCCCCAAGGAGAGATAGATAAGATCATACATGAAGGGGATAAAAGTGATGCCCTTCGTCGCAGCAACGAGTGAGCTCCATTCAGTACGAGAGATGAGCACACTGTCTCTCCCGTGGGGAGAGAAAGAGTAGGGATTTCACGTATGGAACTCCTGTCTATCGGACTTCCTGGAAATCTTTAACGACATCTTCATGGCTTTCTCATAAGATGCCAAGAAGATACCAAGAAAGATGAGGTAGATAAAAGAAGAATTTGTAGTTTGTTTTCTAAGGTAGCTGTGCATGACAATGATGATGATTTTGCAGAGAAAGACCCACAACAGCAGGACAAGGTGATTGTGCCCTTAGTGCCTTTCTGCTGCTAGGAAGACATCAAAAGAAAGAAGGACGGTACCTTCCCTTCACACTTGGCCAGCAGAATACTGTTTCTTCAACGGAGCACCAGTGAAGTCTAAGGAAATCAAACTCCTTAATTCACTTTGTCTTCATCATTGTAAGGCCAGACACACGATGGATAGAAGTGAAACAGATGTCACTTGATAGGAACAAGTATGTTGGATGTTGGTAGGTAGCACAGAAAACAGTTTTATAATTACAGTTATCAGGAAACACTGCATATCCTTGACTTCTTCCATTCCTTGAATGCAACTATCTACCAAAGAATTTATTTATCCTGAGAGAAAAAGCAAATGATTAAAACAACCAGATGAAAAAGCAGAGACATATGTCAGTACTGTCCAGCAGCTGAAGATAAAGTTAGGGTTTCCCCACCTGTCGGGTGGCTGGGGCCTACCTACCACCTGATAGGCAACTACTGTAAGTTTACCTCGTTAAAAGTTTGAACAGCTGTTCCAGCTTCGCTGAAGTCCTACTACTATTACAGAATAATGGTTTATATTTGTGTAGGAATAATCACATTTTCTGAATGATTTCTTTCCTGTGCAGCCCGGTTAAAATTAATTTTCAGAAAAATTACAAATTCGGAGATAATTTGTATTTTTCCCTGACTAATACAAACCTGGAGTATCGAGTCTCCTGTTGGTCCCATCTTTAAGTAAAGGACTGTGAAGGTAATTTGTTTCTTCCACACACTCGCTTATTGTACAGTACTTGCATCATGGAAAAGTTGCGTTTAAATGCTAAGGATGTACTAATTCCCCTGACATCATGGGCCCTAGGTGGTCGAGCCAAGCCTCTTTCAATTATCTGGCGAATCCATGAGGAGACAGTGTTTTTAGTGATCCTTCTCTTTACTCTTCCTGAGCTAACAAACAGAGGTGTTAGTCGGGGCCATGTAGCTGCAGTGCGTTGAAGATAGTATCACAAACTCCTCACTGGGCATAGTAACAACTGATCTGGGTCATTGGTTACAAAATGGACACTCGCAATCTGAAAGGGCCTGAACCTAGGGTCCAGTACCCCCGTATTTTGAGTCATAGCAATGAGCTCAAGGACGAAGCTGAGTGTCAATTCCCCCCATCCCCTTGAATGGGCGATGGGCCATGAAGTTCACTGACTCTCTCTGCCGAGGCTAAAGCGAGCAGGAACGCCATCTTCAAAGTGAGGTTTCGGCCAGTTGCATGGCGTAATGGTTCATAGGGAGGTCCTACTAAGGATCTCGAGATGCGAACCATGTTCCAAGGAGGAGGCCTGATCTCTCACTGAGGGCAAGTGATCTCATAACTCCGTATGAGGTAAGAAAGCTCCAACGAAGAAAAAATATCAACTCCTTTCAGCTTAAAGGCGAGGCTTAAGGTTGAGCGATAGCCTTTCACAGCTGACACTGAAAGAAGCTTTTCCTCCCGAAGGTATAAAAGGAACTCTGCTATTACTGGTATAGTGGCATCGAGCAGAGAGACATTCTTTTCACGGCACCAACCACAGAAGACTCTCCATTTTGCCTGATAGACTAAGGCTGAGGACTTAAGCAAGTATCTGGATATCCTTTCCGTAACTCGTTGTAAAAAGCCCTTCTAAGAAAGGAGACGCTGGATAGTCTTCAGGCGTGAAGTCGAAGCGACTGCATGGGTCTGTGAAAGATGTTCGCGTGTGGTTGTTTGAGTAGATCTAGTTGTGCAGCCACCTCTCTAAGTAGATCTACTAGAAGTTGCAGGTGGTCTGGAAACCACTCTGTGTGATGCCATAGCAGAGATACAAGGGTAATAATTAGATCTTTGTATGCTCTGGCCTTGTCGAGCAGTCTTCTCATCAGACAGAATGGGGGAAAGGCGTACACATCGATGTTGTCCCACCATTGTTGAAATGCATCTTGCCATAGAGCCTGAGGGTCCGAGACAGGAGAACAGTACAGCGGGAGCTTGCTGTTCAGATATGTTGCGAACAAGTCTACAGTCGGGGAACCCCACAAAGTCAGGACTTTGTTGACTATCTGATGAATCAAAGACCATTGGGAGCTCTGCTCAGATTGTCCACGAGCACATTCCTCTTGCCTGAAATGAAGCGAGCTGTTAGCGACACCGATTGGTCTTCTGACCATCTGAGGATCTTTACTGCAAGATGACATAAGGGCTGCGAAACTGTATCACCTTGTTTGTTTATGTAAGTCACTACCATGGTATTGTTGCTCATCAACACCACAGAGTGACCTACCAGCAACTGTTGGAACTGATGAAGAGCTAGATATGATGCTCTCATCTCTAGAAGATTTATGTGCTGGTACCTTTCTGACACTGATCAAAGGCCTGAGATCATGTAATGCAGCAAGTGAGCCCCCCACCCTTCTTTTGAAGCATCTGTGAGGAGCATCAAATCTGGAGAAGGGAGGAAGAGATCCTGACCCCTTCAAAGGTTTTCGTCTGCCATCAACCAATTAAAGTCCGTCCCTGATCCTGAGTTATTGGAACTCGAGTGTCCGGTGGATCCGAGTGTTGGTACCATACGGACTTTAGCTGCTATTGCAGGGATCTCATCCTGAGGCAGCTATCTGGATCCAGACGGAGGAGAGAGGTTAGATGACCTAGCACAAACAACCAACAAGAGGCCGAAAGGACTTCTTTTCTGAGGAAGGGTGAAGCAACTTCTCTCAATCTGTGTACTCTTTCACCTGATGGGAAGATTTTCTGTTCGATGATGTCTATTATCATACCGAGGTATACCAGACTTTGAGAAGGTTGCAGTGATGACTTTTCAAGATTTATCAGGAACCTCCTGATCCTGAAAAAACTTGAGAAGCACATCTTGGTGATGAAGAAGAATTGTCTCCGAGTCTGCCAGGATTAGCCAGTCGTCCAGATATCTGAGGAGACGAATGCCGTTCCTGTGAGCCCAAGATGACACTAGGGCAAACACACTATTAAATACCAGAGGAGCTGTCACGAGACCAAAGCATAGAACCTTGAACTGGTATATTTTTTCCTCTTGTATGAACCTTAGATACTTCCTTGAAGATGGATGGATTGGGATCTGGAAGTATGTTCTTTAGATCCAATGTGCACATTAAATCCCTTGGTCGGACTGCTTGAATGACCGTGTCTGCTGTCTACATTTTGAACTGAGCCTGTTGCACAAACTTGTTCAGGGGGGAGAGATCAATGACTGGTCTCCAGCCTCCAGTTGCCTTTTTCACCAAAAATATTCAACTGTAGAAGCCCGGGGACCCGTCCGCAACCTCTTGGAGAGCGCCCTTCTGCAGCATAATCTGGACTTCGGTTCTGAGGGCAAACTCCTTTGCGGATCCCTTCGCATAGAAGCTTAGATGCACTGGATCCTGAGTCAAGAGGAGGGAGAGATTGAATGAACGGGGCGCGATACCCTAAAGCGATCACTTCGACCGTCTAGGGATCTGTCCCGTGAAACTGCCACCACTATCAGAGGTGCTGCAAGCATCCTCCCTCATGAGGTAGTTGAAGAGGAATGCCAGTCTTAGTGGGACCACCTCGGCCACTTCCCTTTCCACCCTTTTTACCTTTGAAGGACTTGTTCCCTTTCTGGGTTTTGGATTGAAAGGGCCATTTAGACACTTGTAGGTCCTCAGGACCTAGAAGTTGAAGGGTGAGAAGAAGAAGGTGCTTGCTGATTGCGAGAAGACTGGGAAGGTATACCATGGGGCCTTGATGACATGACCCTAAGGAAGAGAGAATTGTTTGACGATTTCCTCCATCGTTCAGCAGCCTTCTCTATCTCTTCTAGAATAAAGTGAGAAGAACCCTCAAGGGTGGAATTCCTCAACTAGGAGACTTCCATCTTCAGCACTTGCTTGTGAAATTTCCCAATGACGGTATCCCTTCTCTTGAGTACAGTATAGCGTTTGCCCACAAGTTGACATGGTGCGACACAAACAAAGAGTTCAGGTACCCAACAACAGGAAAACTCCAAAGTCTTCCTGGCTGACTCCTTCAAAAGATCGTGGGAGTGGACGATGAAGTCCAAGGATCCTAGTCATAGGTCAAGCAACGAAGCCGCCTGCATGATGTATTTTGCGCCTCTCTCAATTGCCAAGAGAGCCCTCAGAGAGGAGAGGGTTTGAGTCGGAAGACCCTTCGTTAGAGACTCTACTGAAGGGTCGAGGGACATGGTGGAATGAGGTTCCCCTTCAATCTCAGAGTACTTCCTTTGTACAACAAAAGGAAGTGGTAAAGACCGGGAGGAAGAACCTGCCATCAAGGAAATAGAAGTTCCGGTTATCTGAGCAATAGACTTCCTTATGGTGGCTGTCAAGTTTAGACCAGGGCAAAGCTACACTAGTTCTGGGAGGCCTCTGGGTCTCGAATATTTTGTCAAGAATCATGTCCTTACCCTCCTGGGAGGTAGTACTTGGAGTAGACAGCCTATTAATGGCACTCATACAAGAGAGGACCTGCCAAAAGGTGTGCTCCGACTCCAGGGCTCCGACCTCCAAGCTCACGTCCAGAGCCTGGGGTAGGTCAGGGTCATCAACAGTGTTGATAGAGGGACCACCCACAGGGGACCTTCACTGTACTTCAGCTATACGAGCTTCCCTTGCTGTAGCGTTCTTGGGATTTGTTTTGGTGTCTTTTGACTCCCTTCGCACAGGACATTCCTCCGCGGTCTTGGGAAGGGGAACTTGCGAGGGTTTCGAGGTACCAGAAGCCGAAGCTTAGGCAGTGGGAACTGAAGGCTCTTCCTCCAGAGGAGGTAAAGAAATCGGACGCTGGTCCGGAGGCACTACCTCAATCTCTTGAGGGTTGAAGGGATGGACAACTATCTCCCTGGGCGAGCCTATGTCCCTACTCGTCCTAGGGTGGATGATGATGGCGTGAGGTGGTGTTAGGCCTCTCATTCTTCTCTTCTGCCTCTTAGTCATGGTTTCCCTTGCCTAAACTGGAGTAAAAGGCGGGTTGGCCATGTCAGAGTCACAAGAAGGAGGGCCCTCGGCACGAGATCAAGATGAAGGTGATCTCCGTTCCTTGTCCGACATTGGTCTCTTTCTAGGGTCTAGGATAGCAAGAGATGAACTCGACAAAGACTCCAAAGGAATCCTATGGGTAGCTCTGACTGGAGCACTCAGAGCTTATGGCGCTGGAAGAGCCACACCCAGAGACTTCTGCATTGTGGAGAGGAAGGTGCTCACCCATGCAGGAAGCTCAGAACCTCTAGGTAAGCCATGGGCTTCCCTTGAAGGTCCAGGAGAACATCCCTTATGGGCAGCTCAAGATGGTCCTGCATTGACACAGGGTAATCTCTGCGACAGAGGAACACATTCCTTCAATGGGCAAGAAGGACTAATAGAAACATATGCAAACCTATTAGGAGGCTCCTTAAAAACCCTCTAGAAAGAGTATCGGCTTTCCGCTAGAGGTGGTAGAAGGAAGGTGTTGGTACTGCACTTGCTCGCGGTTCCGACACATCTGCTCATGAATTGCTCGTGGAAATTGCTGATTTGTGCGCAAAATCGCAATATTCGTGAGTTTCGCTCGACAATGTGAGCGATTTACAAGCGGAAGTGCTTGCAACAGGAGCATTAGGAGCCAGAAGGTCTAATGCATTCTTGCTGTAGCAAAGAAGTACCTACGTCCGACAAAGTTGGTATAGAGGGCCTCTGTGTAGGGGCAACGATAAGCATTGGGGAACGTGTCACATCGAGATGCATTTTCTAGCGTCGCATAGGCAAACGCTTTGCCAAAACACCCATGGCAGTAAACGGCGCTGGAGGTTTAGCAGAACGCCTGTCTGAGGGACGATCAGTCTCATGATCAGGTTCGATTCGAGGTCAATTAGGCGAAGGATGGGTTGAGGGGCTACACACTGATGGATTGCAGGAACGCCTACATCTACCTCTAGACGAGGAACATTTAGACCTTGATCGTGAGCATGCGGTTGGCGATTGTGAACCAGCTGTTAGTGAACGGGAGCCTCTAGCTCTCTTTCTAGAACGGAGTGAGCGTCGTGACTGCCTAGCTGAAGAACGTGAGCGTCGGCCTCACAAATGTGAACATCGTTCTCAGGAACAGCGTCCCCGCGAGCGTCGTCCTTGTGATCTAAATCATCGAGATAAAAAACCCAAAAGTCTGGACCTAGGACTAGACTGGGATGCTCATGATCGTGTAGAGTGCCATCGCAAGACTTCTTCTCTTGAAGAGGAACGCTGAAGGTCTCGTGAACGTGAAGCTCTAGAGCAAGAATGCCTTCCAGAAAAAGACCATTCGGATTGTGATGACCTACGATCCAGTTGATCTTCCGATCACTGCGAACGACGATCAGGGAAAGAGTGTCCCGAAGGACGAGGAGATATCGAGGCTCATCCTTTAGTGCTGCTAGTGGGAGAAGTGCTAGTCCCTCGAAGATCATCATCTGCAACCCAAAGGTTCCTGTGGGAAGAAACAGCTGCAACCCAAAGGTTCCTGTGGGAAGAAACAGAAGGTTGGAGATTATAGGAAGACGTGGTCCCAGGATGGCGAGTAGGATCGTTGTCAGCAGGAGGCCGTTGGAGGGGCGAACGCAAGCAATCGCCTCGTCCATGCATGGGAGGCCCAGGCGAGGATGACAGATGGACTTCGCACAGCTCCAAAGTATGAGATGTTCAAGGCTCTGGAGAAGGGTCCTTCCTAGCACCACGCTGAAGAAGATGCAGAAGTTCTTCCTTCGAAGGGGGTCTCAAAATACTTAAGCTTGGCCACACCTGCAACACATCTGAAAGGGAGAATGGCTCCCCGGCTGTTGAAGGTGAAGTTGCTGCTCTAGGGGAAGCAACTACCGCCCCAGTACCCTGGGGTTGCCAAGGGGTAATCGGTCTGCGCTCCTGCTCGATTGTCCCCCGGAAGGGTGCGAGCGAGAAGGAGCTCTCGAAAGTGCTTTGGGGGTGCGAGAGGAAGAAGAACATGCTTTCCTCGCCCTGAGGGAGAAAGATTGTGCTTGGCCTTTTTCTTCCTGGCCCGCCCAAATTTCTCCCATTGGGAGGCAAGCCACTCCCTACATTCTACACAGGACTAACCCTGCTCGCAGCGATGCCCTCTAAATGAAAGACACAGAGAGCACGGGTCGGTATTCAACAATGACATGAAGGTAACGCACACAGCACCCTTTCACCCTGGACAGGTCCGCATGAAGGCGATCCGAAGAAATCACGCACACCTGAAAAGAAAAAGCAATTAAAGATGTCCAATGACAGCCTTGGGAGAAGAAGATGTCCACTCTCTACCAAGCCAAAAGAAAAAGTGACGTACCTCACAGCTGTGAGAGTATAGAGGTGGCTGGGTAACCACCCGCCACCGCCAGCCTACCAACTCAAGCGGTTAGGCACGGTTGCCACCTCGCGATTTGAGTCTAATGTCTACCTTCCAGCTTCACCGAAAGATGATCTAAATAAATAACGGAAAGTTTGCTAGTATGGGAAAAATCTTGATTTATCAGCCCTCAGACAGTAGATAACTATTCTGGAAGGAAACCAGCCAATATTGTATGACGTCTGAGATTATCGCCAGGAACAATAATTATAGGATCTTATTAAGAACTCAAAGTACAATTATTTGGTCTCTACAGAACAATGAACTCCACACCTATTTGAAGTTATAAGTGATCAATCAAGGTCTCAAGCCTTCACTCTTCACAAGAAAAGCAAGATGTGTAATATAATACAAGCTATGATAACTCAGGAATCAATTGTGACACGAGCAGAATTCCTCGTTTCCTAGTATTCAGGCCAATATTCTATGATAACAACCAGCACATGATTTTCTTTGACTCATGAAATGAAGTATCTAGGCAATGCTCAGACCATAAATTTAAGCTTTTTACAAGTAATGGGTTAGAATGAGAAAGTTTATTCAATTAAAAATATTAAATATTAATTACATAACAAGTACAAACTACTCTACTAAGAACGATATATGATATAAAAAGAGCTAACTTCAATCATTTAAGTAATATAAAAAACACAAAGTTAAAAGTAATTAAGACACTTACTCTTCATCTAATTCCATTTGGTTAGTTATATAAGATCTTGCTATATCTTCGAAGTTTGCCAGGAAATAATCGGGAGCAATCCACTCTAACTTGTAGACATCTTCTGGTGTCTTTGCCTACAAGAATTAAGCTCTATTAAATATTTTTCATTCTGTACAAATATCTTTGTTTTACACCAAATCTTGACATAATAAGTACAGTACCTTGTCAAATCAAAATACAAAATTGGTAAATATCCATACAATTTTAGTAAATGAAGCCATCCCTGAGAGAGCCAAGAAATTTGGATCCATGGTAAAGTTTAACTCCTTTCTAGTCAAATAGCATATGAATTAGTTAGTATTAAGAAAACATTCTGATTTACAAAAAAAAAAAAAAAAAAAAAAAAATAGTTAAACAATTAGATATGAGAATAAAACTGTAGATACTAAATAAGATGGCATTAAGAATTAATAGTACTGTATACAGTTTAAGGTACAGCCACAAATCTTCATAAGTTTGTTAATCACCCTTTCAGTTAAAAAACATCTTTTTTTCACTTCTAGGAAGTCTAAAATCTATCAAATACCAATAAAATAATAATCCATCCTCATGAAAGTTGTAGCTAGGCTTGTACACAAACCACACCCCATGACATACATATACTACAATACTGTACATAGTAGTATTAAATGACTACACGCATTTTTAAATACTGTAAATTAAAATTTTATTTTATGTCATATGTTCCAAGCCACTTGCTATTCCAGAATTCTGCAAATTATACGTGACATAAACTCTAAGAACTTTTTTCTCTGGCAAATATCCATTTAAGAAATGTAATTACACTTTATATGTAAAACAATCTCAAGCAGTACCTTACCAGTACAAACTGTAAAGTACTGTACAGTACATTCAAATCTTATACTGGCCTGGCAACATTAATATTCCCCCTCTTGCACTCATATGCATATAAAACTTTTAATATGCTCTATAGGTACTTCTTCCATGAAAATATACTTACTTTACAACAGGTTGGCCAGGGCACCAGCCACCCGTTGAGATACTACTGTTAAAGAGTTATGGGGGTCCTTTGACTAGCCAAACAGTAGTTCATTGGATCCTTCTTTCTGGTTACGGTTCACTTTTCCTTTGCCTACACATACACTGAATAGTCTGCCCTATTCATTACAGATTCTCCTCTGTCCTCATACACCTGACAACACTGAGATTACCAAACAATTCTTCTTCACCAGAGGGGTTTATTACTGCACTGTAATTGTTCAGTGGCTACTTTTCTCTTGGTAAGGATAGAAGAGACTCTTTAGCTATGGTAAGCAGGGTAAGCAGCTCTTCTAGGTGAAGGACACTTCAAAATCAAACCATTGTTCTCTAGTCTTGGATAGTGCCATAGCCTCTGTACCATGGTCTTCCACTGTCTAGGGTTAGAGTTATCTTGCTTGAGTGTACACTTGGACACACTATTCTATCTAATTTCTCTTCTTCTTGTTTTGTTAAAGTTTTTATAGTTTATGTAGGAAATATTTATTTTAGTGTTGTTACTGTTCTTAGAACATTTTATTTTTCCGTGTTTCCTTTCTTCACTGGGCTATTTTCCCTGTTGGGGCCACTGGGCTTATAGCATCTTGCTTTTCCAACTAGGGTTGTAGTTTAGCAAGTAATAATAAAAATAATAACTCAATGTTAAGGCAGCCTCTACGACATTCAATATTTCATTATTTATGACAAAACTGAGTGGGTGTCTGGTGGCAGAGCTTTGGTCAGTGCAAGTGTCTTGGGTAATGTAAGTTCCAGTAATAACTAATTATAATAGTTTTTAACAATCTGTGTTAGGATATAAAATATTAGCACATATGTAATGTTTCTTATCAGATGGTCAATAAAATAGGAAATTATATTCACGATGTTCTTTGTTATTTAATGTACAGTATGTAGGCTGAAAAGTTTCTACAAAGGTAGTAAAGCATGTGTTAGGATAGGAAATGAAGTGAGTGATTGGTTTCCGGTGAGAGTGGGGCTGAGACAGGGATGTGTGATGTCACCGTGGTTGTTTAACTTGTATGTTGATGGAGTGGTGAGAGAGGTGAATGCTCGAGTGCTTGGACGAGGATTAAAACTGGTAGACGAGAATGACCATGAATGGGAGGTAAATCAGTTGCGGTTTGCGGATGATACTATACTGGTTGCAGACACAGAAGAGAAGCTTGGCCGATTAGTGACTGAATTTGGAAGTGTGTGTGAGAGAAGGAAGTTGAGAGTTAATGTGGGTAAGAGTAAGGTTGTGAGATGTACGAGAAGGGAAGGTGGTGCAAGGTTGAATGTCATGTTGAATGGAGAGTTACTTGAGGAGATGGATCAGTTTAAGTACTTGGGGTCTGTTGTTGCAGCAAATGGTGGAGTGGAAGCAGATGTACATCAGAGAGTGAATGAAGGTTGCAAAGTGTTGGGGGCAGTTAAGGGAGTAGTAAAAAATAGAGGGTTGGGCATGAATGTAAAGAGAGTTCTATATGAGAAATTGATTGTACCAACTGTGATGTATGGATCGGAGTTGTGGGGAATGAAAGTGACGGAGAGACAGAAATTGAATGTGTTTGAGATGAAGTGTCTAAGGAGTATGGCTGGTGTATCTCGAGTAGATAGGGTTAGGAACGAAGTGGTGAGAGTGAGAACGGGTGTAAGAAATGAGTTACCAGCTAGAGTGGATATGAATGTGTTGAGGTGGTTTGGCCATGTTGAGAGAATGGAAAATGGCTATCTGCTAAAGAAGGTGATGAATGCAAGAGTTGATGGGAGAAGTACAAGAGGAAGGCCACGGTTTGGGTGGATGGATGGAGTGAAGGAAGCTCTGGGTGATAGGAGGATGGATGTGAGAGAGGCAAGAGAGCGTGCTAGAAATAGGAATGAATGGCGAGCGATTGTGACGCAGTTCCGGTAGGCCCTGCTGCTGCCTCCGATGCCTTAGATGACCACGGAGGTAGCAGCAGTAGGGGATTCAGCATTATGAAGCTTCATCTGTGGTGGATAATGTGGGAGGGTGGGCTGTGGCACCCTAGCAGTACCATCTGAACTCGGTTGAGTCCCTTGTGAGGCTGGAGGAACGTAGAGAGTAGAGGTCCCCTTTTTGTTTCTGTTTCATTTGTTGATGTCGGCTAACCCCCAAAATTGGGGGAAGTGCCTTGGTATATGTATGTATGTATGTATATATGGCAAAATTCCCTATAACAACAGATTAATATGAGCTGAGAGAAAACAGAAAATAAAGTCAGTGCCTGTTGATTGTTAAAATCAACTCTAGATTGATTGCAGAAAAATTAAAAATGCTTTAATAAAGCACACTAAACACAGAAAAATCCCAATTTATCAAACTTCTTTTAGTAGACATATACAATATGTAGTCTGCTAAAATTAGTATATAGTCTGCTGACAAATCGAATGACGAGACCATTTTGCTTGACAGACTGCTGCGGACTTGTGGAGGTACCGTGAAAGTTGCTTCGCAGCCAGTCTTAAAAACACTTTCTTTCGGAGGAGGTGCTGGATAGCCTTCAGCCGTGGAGATAGGCAGTGAGCTGCTTTGTGAAAAATATTTATGTGAGGCTGAAATAAAAGGCTTTGCTAATCTAGAAGTTTCCTTGGAACATCTGCGAGAAGATCTAGAAGATCTGGGTACCACTCCCTGTAAGGTCACTTTGGTACGACCAGGGTTACTGTGAGATTTCTGACAACCTGATTTTGTTCAGCACCTAACAAATCGAGCAAAATGGGAGAATATAAATGTCCATTTAGTCCCACAGATGTTGGAATGCATCATCCTCCATCACCGTAGCTGGGTTCGGAACTCAGGAACAATACACTGAGTTTGTTGTCTAGATGAATGGTGAACATATCTATAATCAGGGAACCCCATAAAGTCAGGAGACTCATTGCTACTTGAGGATTCAAAGACCATTCTGAACCAACTATTATCCCTAGTCGGCTCAGCTTGTCTGATATTGTGTTCCTCTTCCCTGGATTGATTGGTACTGAAAGATGAATGGCATTTACTTTGGCACAATTTTTTACACCCACTGCTAGCTGGCATAGCAGATGAGATACAGAGCTACACCGTTTGTTGACGTATGTCACTACAGTAGTGTTGTCGCTCATCATCACTACTGAATGACCTTCATTTGTCTCTGAAAAGCGAGTAACGCTAGGTAAGCTGCCTTCAATTCTAGGTAATTTATGTGGAAGGTCTTGCTGTAACCATATACCTAAAATCTGTTCCTTCCTTAGATGGGCTCCCCACCCATGGTGAGAAGCATCTGAAAAATTAAGAAACTATGGACTTAGAATCTAAAGGGGAGATCCCTTTAGCCACCATGAGAGGTCTGTCTTTACATCTCAGAGATCTTCAAACGAGCCAATGGAGGATGATATCTGCGACCACTAACTCTTTAGTTCTCATTGTAGGAAGCTAAGATGTATCATCATGAGGGGTACTGTGCTAGCTTCTCTAGGGAGGAAAGAAGGCCCAGGAGCTTCTGCCATAAGTGAGCTGGAAGGAAATCCTTTTCCAAAAAGGGAGCTCCAACTTGTCTGAACATAACCAATTTTGAAATAATTTGTATTTTTCTAATGATACAAACCTTTAGCTATTTATAGGGGTATTACTTTCGGCGAAGCTGAAAGGATGAGCCATTAAAATTTAGCGAGGGTTAACTACCCATCCCGCTAGTTAGCGAGGGTAGGGGGAGGTAGCTAGCTATCCATCTCACTTATACACCTTTGACTGCGCTTTACTTTGCTTTGAGGTAGTACTTTAAATTGGACGGGGTTGGCGGGTAAGTTTGTATAAATAGCTAAAGGTTTGCATCGTTAGGAAAAGTACAAGTTACAGTGGTACCTCTACATACGAATTTAATCCGTTCCACAACCGACTTCGGATGTAGAAAATGTTCGGATGTCGAAACGAATTTTTCCATAAGAATACATTGAAATAGGATTAATCCGTGGTTGAGCCCAAAAACCTATGATAACTTCTTAATAAACTACTACACATAATTTCCCATGAGAATAATGCACACTAAATTAGCTAATAGACATGTAAAAAAGAAGAATTATCAAAAAATTATAAATAAGAAACAGGTTTTTAGCGTCACTTTACCTTAGAAACTCCAGCGCAGGTGTTGTTTGTCTTGCTACGCAGAGAGGAGACGGACGGGCGGCGAGGATGTAGAGAGGTTAACTACGATAAACGTAAACTACCGTAACTTATTCTAACTTACACTAAGTGAACTTTAACATAACTTGGCTTATTTTTTTTTTATTTTTATATTTTATATTTTTTTTACATTTTCTTTTTTTCTTTTTGATGATTAATTTTAATCACTTTCACTCTCTACACTTAAAATTGATTGAAATTTTTTCTCTTCACTCTTTGCTGTTTTCTTTGAACCACTTCCTTCCTCTTCATCACTAGTTTTTTTAAAGAAGCTATCGATAGAAAGTTGCTTGGTACAGCTTTTCAGAATGTTTCAAAAATAAGTTAGGGAAACATCATCAAACTGCGCAACTACACGACAAACCTGCAATTTCTTTGGATGGTATTTGTCGATGAAGTCGACCACGTCTTGATATTTTCCTAACACCTCTTTTATTTGCACCGAACCTATTGCAAGTTCACTCATACGGACGCCACGTTCATGCTTTTCAATAATTCCTTGCTTTACTTCTAAAGAAAGCATTCCCTTATTCCTTTTCTCACCACTACCACTACCACTACCACTTGCGAAACTAAGCCTTTTAGGACCCATGATTTACGTAAAATACCGTAGAAGGATGAACGTAAAAAATCACGATTAAAACACAGTTAATAGCAGAACGCACAGGGCACAACCACACGAAGCCGAGAGAACAGAGGAATGTCCCAAGCCACGCTAATTGAGGGTCCCTCCGAGGTCGAAGTGCTGCCTTCTATCGGCGGAAATAAAAAACACATCAGGCGCTATGAGCACCGACTACGCGTACGAGTATTGTTTACTTCGGGTGTCGAAAAAAAAATTCGGGTGTAGAGTAGGAACGTGTTCGAATTGTACTTTGCGTGTCGAAAAATTTGGACACAACCGGTACGACGAAAATTGCTTAATTCGTGTGTCGAAATAAAATTCGGGTGTAGAGTAAAAAATTTGCTCAAATTTTACTTCGGATGTAGATACGTTCGGATGTAGAGGTTCCACTGTATTTCCAAATTTGTCATTTGTTCCGTAACTGGAATACAAACCTACGCTATTTATAGGGGTATGACTCACCCATTAGGAGGGCGAACGTCCCTGCCAATCTGGCTTTTTGGCTTTACCCGGGGGAAACCCTAACACCTCGCTAACCATGCTATGCATGGTCTGCAGCCTACACGAGCTGTGTGTGTTGAGATACTAGCAATGTGACTATCAAGGTAAGATTTCTTCCGAGTCATAAGAATCGTCCGAGGTCACCAAGACATACCCAATACCATCTTAACAGGATATGGGGACGCAACAGTAATGACACAATACTAGGTTACACAAGGGAACAATGGTTTACCTGCAGAGGTTAAGGTCAGCTGTGCAGAGGACCCTGGATGTTGATTTCCCCAAGAGAGGGGAGGATGAAGAAAAGAAAGAGCCAGTAATTCTTTTTCATTCACTCAGACTAAAACCAGGTAACAAAGGCCCTCAACCTCCTGCTACTTGTCCATTAGGAGCTTGAGGTAATAAATCAGTGGTTGTGTAGCCCACAAAGGACCAATAGAGAACGTATCGTGTCTCCTGGGAGTTAAGTCTTGCAGGTAGTGGGCGGTGAAAGTCACTTGATGCTTCTACACGGCCGCTCGTAGGACGTGCATTACAGATTAGTTACGATTGAACACCAGGGACGTAGCAATACTCCTGACGTTGAGTGTTCTGGTCAACGTATCGGAGGAGAATTTGGATTCAGTGCGAGGCATAGGACCTTGCGAATCCAGGCAGAGATGGTGCTCTTCGTGATCCTCCTCTTAACCTTCCCCGTGGTGATGACACTCGGGGTGAGCGATCATAGTTTCCTTGAGGAAGAGCCCCTAGTTTTTCTTTGGCATAGTAACTATTGATCTGGATTATTGGTCATACTGCGAAGGATTCCCAGACCAAAGGGTTCGGATTCTGGGATCTGAGCTACCAGAAACGAGGTCGAGCATTTCTTAGATTCATTGTCGTAAATGAGACGTTAAGGGCATCCCATGTGGTTCGCCGACTCTCTTGGCCAAAGCCAACATGAGAAGGAGACCTTTCATCAAGGTCAGGAGACTTCTGCAGCATGGAATCCTGGAACGAGGACTCCTGTCCGACCAAGGGTTCGTAGGCTCGAAGCTCCATATGAGGGGCGATGCCAAAGTGGAAGAAAGGTTATTTCTATCCGGGTTGAAGACCCGGCTCAAGGAATAGTGGTGGCCTTTCATTGCCGAGAAAAGTTCCAGCGGAGAGGAAATGTCTACCCCTTTCAGTTTAAAGGTGGGACTCAAAGCTGAGCGATGGGCTTTTACTGCCAAAACTCCTGCAGATACACAAAGAACTTCGCTATTGCTGGAATAGTGGCAACGAGTGGAAAGATACTCCTTTCACGACACCAACCATAGAAGACATTCCACTTTGCCTGGTAGACTGAGACTGACGATGTTCGCAGGTGTCCAGATATCCTTTTCGCAACTTGTTAAAAAATCCTCTCTGAGTGAGATGCTGGATAGTCTCCAGGTGTGAAGTCGTAACGAAGCTACAGCTTTGTGGATGATGTTGACGTGGTTGTCCGAGTAGATCGTGTCACGGAGGAAGTTTTCTTGGAAGCTCCGTAAGGAGTTGCAGAAGGTCTGGGAACCATTCTGTGTGATGCCATATCAGAGCTATGAGGATCATAGAAAGATTGACCAATGTTCTGGTATTGTTGAGTACTCTTATCGTAAGACAGAACAGAGGAAACAAATAAACATCAATGTTGTCCCATTGTTGGTGGAATGCATTTTGTCAGAGAGCCTTGGGGTCTGGGACGGGAGCAGCACAACGGGAGCCTGAAGTTCAGGGACATTGCAAATAGATCCATTGTCGGAGAACCCCACAAAGTCAAGACTTTGTTGGCTACTAGATGATCCAAAGACCATTCGGAACCCCCTATCTGAGTAGCTCTGCTCAGGTTGTCCGCAAGCACATTCCTTTTGCCAGAAATGAAGCGAGCTGATAGTGTTACTGAATGGACTTCTGCCAATCTCAGTATTTCTACTGCAAGATGGGATAGGGGCTGCGATAAAGTATCGTCTTGCTTGTTGATGTAAGCCCCAACTGTGGTGTTGTCGCCCATCACCACCACTGAGTGGCCCTCCAGGAACTGATGGAACTGTTGAAGTGGCCAGGAAGGCAACCTTCATCTCCAAAAGATTGATGTGCTGGTACTTTTCAAACTCTGACCATAGGCCTGAAGTTGTGTGGTGCAGCACTTGGGCCAACAACCCTTCTTTTAATACATCTGTGAAGAGCAACAAGTCCGATAGGGGGGAGGGGGGAGGACAAGAAGGTTGATGCCCTTTAGCAGATTCTTGTCTGCCACCCACCACTCAAGGTCCGTTTGTTCCTCTGGTTCCATGGGGATCAAAATGTCCGGGGAATCGAAGGACTGATTCCACATGGACTTTAGCCACCACTGGAGAGATCGTATCCTGAAGCAGCCGTTGGGAACTAGACAGGCCAGAGATGATAGGTGCCCGAGGAGACATAGCCACCTCTGTATTGGGAGTTCTTCTCGTCTGAGGAATAGTCTCGTGACGTTCCTCAACCTCGCTAACCTGTCGTCTGATGGGAAGATTTTGTGAAAGTTGTTCCGAATGAATCTCAAATACTTCATTGAAGACAGATGAATTGGGATCTAGAAGTATAAGTCCCTTAGATCCAGGGTGCACAGAAAGTCCTGTGGTCTTACCAATTGTCTGACCTCCAACATGGTCTGGGCTTCGGCCCGAAGGGCCATCTCCTTTGCGGATCCCTTTGCATAGGAGCTGGTTAACACTGGGTCTTGATCAGTGGAGGGAGAGATTGAGTGAAAGGGACGTGATACCCTGAACGAATCACGGAGATTGTCCAGGATTTGGTCCCGAGCTTCATCCACCTCTTCAGGCAGCGATGCAGGAATCCCCCGACTGGTGGACAAGTGGGGAGATCACATATCCTAGTATTTGTGGCCTCGGCCAACTCCTCTAGGATGTTTCCCTCCATGGAAGGACTTGGAGCCTTTCTCGCCCTTGGCAGGAAAGGGCTTTATAGGCACCTTGTTGTCTGTTACTGCAGTCCTGTTTGTCGTTCTCGAAGAGACCGGACGCGGACTGTTTGACCCCCTCTCCGGGTCTTGTAATCCTCGACGAGGACTTAGGCAAAGCTTTAGTCCTTAGACTCTTTCCTCGGAGGAAAGAAGGTACCAAGCACAAAAGTTTTAGGTGTTACAACCTTTTGTTAGTCACGCGTAGGGAAAAGGATGGAATCCTCAACGGGTTTGGAGACTAATCTGCGATCTCGCAGGATTTCCTCAATGAGTGGATGCCGAAAAGAATCGGATAAGGACTCTTCCCTGCGAAAGAACTCAGTCTGAACTGATGAGTGTAGAGCAGGAGGGCGAGAAGTGGGCCTGACAACAATTGACCTTCCCTTGGACGCCCTGACGGGGGTGACGCTGTTCCTTAGAACGGCGCCGTTCTGGAGAATGTTGACGATGGTCAAGGACTGGTTTTTGTGGCCACTGTGCAGGCAGAAAATGCTCGCGAGTAGTCACCTCTCGACGAGCTGCTGATGGGGAATGCCATTCGCCAACCGACCGTTTATGAGTTCGGTGCGATGGCGAATGGCAAGTAGCAAGGGGCTGGTATCGTTTGCCTTCTGATCTCTTCGGAGAACAGGATGTAGCTGGTGAACGACGAGCAGTTGAAGACTGCTGAGCGGCAAACTGCCAGTTAACGGCGAGCTGTCAGCAATCGGCAGGATGTCGATCGCGAATCGCCAGTTGGTGAGGCGAAGATGAGCATTGAACCCTAGACGAGCAACGAACTGCTAACCGTTGGTGAGCGGTAAACGACTAACCGTTATCGAATGGCGAATGGCTAACTGTTGGTGAACGGCGAACAGGGGGTGACTGACGAGCAGTTGAAGGCTGCTTCATCAGTTGGCAAGCGGCGAGCTTCCATTGATCGGCGGGTTGACTCGGCGATCGGCGAGTTGGCGATCGAAGAGACGATGGTGAACAGCGAACTGGTAGAGAAGACCGTGAACGGCTAACCGCTATCGAACAGCGAACGACTGCATGCCAATGGATCAGCGAAGGATGAATAAACAGGTAGCTGAAACCAGCTGGAGAGTCACGAACAGGAGTTTGTCTATGAGCAGAGTGGTTCTAACAAGAGCCGCAAGGCTGGCGAACGACGAGACTGAGGTCACAGGCAAAGGGAGATCAGCAAGATGCCTATTGGCAATCGGGGATCGGCGAGCTGCACAACGATGATCGGCAAAAGGATATGCCAGAAATTGGTGATTGGTGATTGGTGTAGTGGTCGGCAATCGCTATGCTTGTGATCGGCGATCGCTAGGCTTGTGATCTGCGATCGTTGAGCTTGCAATCAGCAAGCTGGCAGGGTAGGCTGACAATTGATGAGTTGGCGATCTGCAAGCTGACGATCGGAGAGCTAGCAATCGGCGATCAGCAAGCTAGCGATCGGAGATCAGCAGGCTGGCGAGCTGGCGATCACAGACCAGCAGGTTGGCGTCTGGCAATCGGCGAGATGATCAGTGATCAGTGGTCTGAGACGACGCTTGGAAAGCTGGCGATCGATCAATCAGATGAGCTGAGGAACAGCAGTATGGTTCAACGATCGGAGAGTTGGCGATCGATGAGTTACTAATCGGCATCAGCGAGCTAGCTATCTGCGATTGGCAGGCTGTGAGCTGGCAATCAGAATGCTGCCTATTGGTGGTCAGTGAGCTGGAGATCGGCAATCAGCGAGCTGGAGATGAGATCGGCAATCGGCGAGCTGGAGATGAGATCGGCGATCGACGAGCTAGAGATGAGATCGGTGACTGGCGATCTAGAAATCAGCGATTGGCAAGCTGATGATTGGCGATCGGCGAGCTGGAGATTGGCAACACCAGAGGTCGACGATCAAAGAAAGACAAGCTAGCAATCGGAGATCGGTGAACTGGCGATCGGCAAACTGGCGTTCGGAAAGCTGACTATTGGTGATCGGCAAGCTATCGACGATAGCAAGCTGATGATTGTCTATCGGCGAGTTAGCAATCGGCAACTGTGAGCCACATGAAGCCGTTTGATGGCGAGAGATCGGAGATGAGTGTTAGACAAGCGAACGCCGCAAGGCTGGCGAACGGAGAGTCCGAGGAGAGTCCGGTGAGAAAAGCGAGGGTCGGTAACCAATGAGAGAATGGCGAGACTGTTGAGAGTCGTCAGACTGACGATATCACGAGGTCCTTGAACGATCCTCCTAAGGGGATTGTTCGGCAGAAGTTGACGACGAGTCACACAGGCAATTCTTTGCCAAAGGAGAAAGAACGTGTCTGTAGCGTCGAAGAGGACCACGAATTCAGCAAGCTCGCCGATGACGATCCCACATAAAAGACTGCTCAGCAGGATGATCTCTGAAAGGACTCTAGAGAGGTGTCTCTATGGGTTGTCTCTCGCGAACGAGAGGGGTAATCATCCGCAGGAGTGGCAACAAAGATGACGAAGGGAAGTTCTCCCTCGGAAGGGAGAAACAGCCTAACACCTGGGGAGGAAAACTCTTCCTCGGAAGGGAAAGTAGTCCAACCCCTGGAGGCGGATCTCCAGGCAGTGCTCTTTGCTTTCCATCAACAAGCCTTGTTCAAGTTGAAGATCTGTATTGAGCGCTAACTAAAAAACGTAGCTGGAGCTAGTCCCGCGTGTTGATCAGGAGCTGCCACAGGTGCAGGAGAATAGGAAAGTGATGGCGCAGTGACAGCAGATTCCCCAGGAACGAAAGGCACTGCTCTTCTACTACATCGGCTATCTTAGCCAAACAAAGATGAACGGCATCGCTAACTGAGGAAAAATAAAACAAATTATGTATGTAACAAAAAACTACCACGGACGGGAAAGGTGTCCGTGAGAAAAGACACAAATTAAAGATTGAACACTACCTTCCATAGCCGGCATCGACAAGAGGAGAGCAGCAGCGTAAAAAACTGTAACTAAAGAAAAATTACAATTAAATAATTCTGCTAAGGAAATTAAATACTCGGGAGAACCACTCAACTCTCCGGCTGGAAGGGGGTTCCCCGTGGAGACAAAGCTGAAAAGTTAAATTACATCAGTTATAATTTTACTTAATCAATGAAGAAAACTACTCGGAAGCACAACCTAACACACGAACAGAAAAGTTGTTACCCCTGCAAAGTACACTGTCGGCTACTTACGAAAAGTAGTGAGCGCTTAAGTCACGTTCTCAGAGGCCCGCACCGCCTTCCCCCCAACAGATTCCTTCTAAGAACACCTAGAGGAGAAGGCGACGACAACAGCCGAATGAAGGAGTATCCAAACGATGACAATTCCCCTGTGGCAGCGGCCAAGATACACGGAAGGCTATCCGCCGAACTGATGAACAATGTCCAAGAGAGAAAGGTCAGACGGGAAGGTTCTTCATCCTTGAGAACCTGCCGTACTACACCGTCACACACAGAGCAACATACACCGTAAAGAAAGCTTACAACATATATAAAAACATTAAGAATGTTTTCATATTTATGAAAGAAAAACATAAGTTAAAAAGACAAATATTAATGGCAGTCCAAAATAGGAGAGAAGGAAGAGCGGTAACAACTGCTCTCCCTCTGAGCCAAAAGCAAAATGAAACAAAGTCACAGTTGTGTAAGTGAGAGGGGTAGCTAATTAACCCTCTACCCCACGCTAACTAACGGAATGGGAAGTTAACCCTCACTAAATTCTAATGGCTCGTCCTTTCAGCTTCGCCGAAAGTTAATACCCCTATACATAGTGCAGGTATATATTCTAGTTATGGAACAACTATAGATTCTGTCAGAGATGGATAAACACTGGCTTGGGCCAAGTCTATATCCATGTTCAAGTACCATATGCGGCATTGAGGGACGAGACTGGACTTCTCTAAGTTTAGGTGGATCCCTAGATCTTCCCAAATATTGATCAGGAGGTTCCTGTAACCATCGAGTTGTGATCTAGTCTTTGCCTGGAGAAGCCAACCCTCTAGGCACCTGAACAGTCTAATCCCAATGCTGTGTGCCCATGAGGAAACCAGAATGAACAGAGAAGTGAATACCTGTGGTGTTGTGGCCAGGCCGAAGCATAGTACATTGAATTGGTACACTTTCTCTTTGAAAAGGAAACCTAAGTACTTCCTTCACCTTAGATAAACAGGGATTTGGAAGTAGGCATGTTTCAGGTCAGCAGGAAGTCGTTCTTATATCACTATTGTATAGAAATCCAATGCCCTTTTTATCACTCCACCTTTTTTGTTAATAATAACTACATTTTCATCCTTTAAAGCAAACATTCAAGTCTTCTTTTCATCAATTTGAAGCTTCTTCTTTTCTTTAGTTTTCCTCAATTTTGATCTGATTATGTGTACAAATGTCTTGGGTTTTTAGTTTATTTATTGTTTTAAATAGTTCTACTAATTCTATTACATCTCTCCGACTTTACCCTCATCTCCAATCTTTTCTTTATTAGGTTTTTGGTCTTTTCTGATAGTTTTCCTTGAGCTTGTCTAGGAACTTTTCCACTTATCTCTTGTGCTGGTTCCAATACAGATTTTTTTAAATTACTGTTAATATGTTATTTTCATTAGTAAAATAAATTTTTGAATATACTTACCTGGTGATCATGTAGCTGCAGCTCTGCTGCCCGACAGAAAAAACCTACGGGCGGGATACGCCAGCGATCGCTATACAGGTGGGGGTGTACAACAACAGCGCCATCTGTCGAGTAGGTACTCAAGTACTTCTTGTCAACAAAGAACCAATTTTCTCCTCGGTCCACTGGGTCTCTATGGGGAGGAAGGGTGGGTCCTTTAATTCATGATCACCGGGTAAGTATATTCAAAAATTTATTTTACTAATGAAAATAACATTTTTCAATATTAATCTTACCCGGTGATCATGTAGCTGATTCACACCCAGGGGGGTGGGTGGAGACCAGCATACATGTTAACATTAGAAGCTAAGTATCCCGTATTTCATTTTAGCAGTTATTCAAAATAACAAACATAAAATTAATAAGTACCTGGTAAGGAAGTCGACTTGAACCATTACTCTGCCTTTTTAAGTACGTCTTCCTTACTGAGCCTCGCGATCCTCTTAGGATGCTGAGCGACTCCTAGGTGCTGAAGTATGAAGGGCTGCAACCCATACTAAAGGACCTCATCACAACCTCTAATCTAGGCGCTTCTCAAGAAAGAATTTGACCACCCGCCAAATCAACCAGGATGCGAAAGGCTTCTTAGCCTTCCGTACAACCCAAAAACAACAATAAAAAGCATTTCAAGAGAAAGATTAAAAAAGGTTATGGGATTATGGGAATGTAGTGGTTGAGCCCTCACCTACTACTGCACTCGCTGCTACGAATGGTCCCAGGGTGTAGCAGTTCTCGTAAAGAGACTGGACATCTTTAAGGTAAAATGATGCGAACACTGACTTGCTTCTCCAATAGGTTGCATCCATTACACTCTGCAGAGATCTGTTTTGTTTGAAGGCCACTGAAGTAGCGACAGCTCTAACTTCATGTGTCCTTACCTTCAGCAAAGCATGGTCCTCCTCATTCAGATGAGAATGGGCTTCTCTAATCAAAAGCCTGATGTAATAAGAAACTGCGTTCTTCGACATCGGTAAAGCAGGTTTCTTAATAGAACACCATAAAGCTTCTGATTGTCCTCGTAATGGCTTCGTACGTCTTAAATAGTACTTAAGAGCTCTTACTGGGCATAGTACTCTCTCTTGTTCGTTTCCAACCAAACTGGACAGACTTGGAATCTCGAACGATTTGGGCCAAGGACGAGAAGGGAGTTCGTTTTTAGCTAAAAAACCAAGCTGTAAGGAACATGTAGCCGTTTCAGATGTAAATCCTATGTTCCTGCTGAAGGCGTGTATCTCACTGACTCTTTTAGCTGTTGCTAAGCAAACGAGGAAAAGAGTCTTCAAAGTGAGATCTTTAAAAGAGGCTGATTGAAGCGGTTCGAACCTTGCTGACATCAGGAACCTTAAAACCACGTCTAAGTTCCAACCTGGTGTGGCTAACCGACGCTCCTTTGAGGTCTCAAAAGACTTAAGGAGGTCCTGTAGATCTTTGTTGTTGGAAAGATCTAAGCCTCTGTGGCGGAAGACTGCTGCCAACATGCTTCTGTAACCTTTGATCGTAGGAGCTGAAAGGGATCTTACCTTCCTTAGGTGTAAAAGGAAGTCAGCTATCTGCGTTACAGAGGTACTGGTTGAGGATACTGAATTCGCCTTGCACCAGCTTCGGAAGACTTCCCATTTTGACTGGTAGACCTTGAGAGTGGATGTCCTCCTTGCTCTGGCAATCGCTCTGGCTGCCTCCTTCGAAAAGCCTCTAGCTCTTGAGAGTCTTTCGATAGTCTGAAGGCAGTCAGACGAAGAGCGCGGAGGCTTGGGTGTACCTTCTTTACATGCGGCTGACGCAGAAGGTCCACTCTTAGAGGAAGAGTCCTGGGAACGTCTACTAGCCATTGCAGTACCTCGGTGAACCATTCTCTCGCGGGCCAGAGGGGAGCAACCAACGTCAACCTTGTCCCTTCGTGAGAGGCGAACTTCTGCAGTACCTTGTTGACAATCTTGAACGGGGGGAACGCATAAAGGTCTAGATGGGACCAATCCAGAAGAAAGGCATCTATGTGAACTGCTGCTGGGTCCAGAATCGGTGAGCAATAATTTGGGAGCCTCTTGGTCATCGAGGTAGCGAACAGATCTATGGTGGGCTGACCCCACAGGGTCCATAGTCTGTTGCAAACATTCTTGTGAAGGGTCCATTCTGTAGGGATGATCTGACCCTTCCGGCTGAGGCGGTCTGCCATGACATTCATGTCGCCTTGAATGAACCTCGTTACAAGCGATATGTTTCGATCTCTTGACCAGGTGAGGAGGTCCCTTGCGATCTCGAACAAGGTCATCGAATGAGTCCCTCCTTGCTTGGAGATGTACGCCAAGGCTGTAGTGTTGTCGGAGTTCACCTCCACCACCTTGCCTAGAAGGAGGGACTTGAAGCTTCTCAAGGCCAGATGAACTGCCAGTAGCTCCTTGCAGTTGATGTGTAGTGCTCTTTGATCCGGATTCCACGTGCCCGAGCATTCCCGACCGTCCAGTGTCGCACCCCAGCCCGTGTCCGATGCGTCCGAGAAGAGAAGGTGGTCGGGGGTCTGAACAGCCAGTGGTAGACCTTCCCTGAGAAGAATGTTGTTCTTCCACCAAGTCAGTGCAGACTTCATCTTCTCGGAGATAGGAACTGAGACCGCTTCTAGCGTCATGTCCTTTCTCCAGTGAGCAGCTAGGTGATACTGAAGGGGTCGGAGGTGGAGTCTCCCTAACGCGATGAACTGGTCCAGCGATGAAAGGGTCCCTATCAGACTCATCCACTGTCTGACTGAACATCGGTTCCTCTTCAGCATGCTCTGGATGCATTCTTGGGCTTGACTGATTCTGGGGGCCGACGGAAAAGCCCGAAAAGCTTGACTCTGAATCTCCATACCTAGATAGACTATAGTTTGGGATGGGACGAGTTGGGACTTTTCTATATTGACCAGGAGACCCAATTCCTTGGTCAGATCCAGAGTCCATTTGAGATTCTCCAGACAGCGACGACTTGACGCAGCTCTTAAAAGCCAGTCGTCCAAATAGAGGGAGGCTCTGATGTCTGCTAAATGCAGGAATTTGGCAATATTCCTCATCAGTTTGGTAAACACTAGAGGTGCTGTGCTTAGGCCAAAGCACAGGGCTTGGAACTGGTAAACCACCTTCCCAAAGACGAACCTTAGGAAAGGTTGGGAATCTGGGTGGATGGGGACGTGAAAGTACGCGTCCTTTAGGTCTAACGAGACCATCCAGTCTTCCTTCCTGACCGATGCTAGCACCGACTTCGTCGTCTGCATGGTGAACGTCTGCTTGGTGACAAAGACATTTAGAGCACTGACGTCTAGCACCGGTCTCCACCCTCCTGTCTTCTTCGCTACTAAGAAGAGACGGTTGTAGAAGCCCGGGGATTGATGGTCCCGGACTATGACTACCGCTCCCTTTTGTAGCAAGAGAGACACCTCTTGCTGTAAAGCTAGCCTCTTGTCCTCCTCTCTGTACCTGGGAGAGAGGTCGATGGGAGTTGTTGCTAGAGGGGGCTTGCGCAAGAATGGAATCCTGTACCCCTCTCTGAGTAACTTCACAGACTGTGCGTCTGCACCCCTGTTCTCCCAGGCCTGCCAGTAGTTCTTGAGCCTGGCTCCCACTGCTGTCTGGAGAAGATGGCAGTCAGACTCTGCCTCTTGAGGACTTGGAACCCTTCTTCTTGTTGCCACGTTGACTATCGGCACGGGTACCTCCTCTGCTGGAGGTTCTGCCACGAAAGGGCGGAATGAACCTAGACGCTGGTGTGTCCATCCTAGGTCTAGGCACGGAAGGTAAAGCTGTGACTTTACGTGCGGATGACGCCACCAGGTCATGGGTGTCTTTCTGGATCAACGAGGCGGCAATCCCCTTGATCAGCTCTTCAGGAAAGAGACACTTGGATAGCGGAGCAAACATCAGCTCTGACTTCTGACATGGTGTGACTCCCGCCGACAAGAAGGAGCAAAGGTGATCTCGCTTCTTAAGAACTCCAGACACGAAAGAAGCCGCAAGCTCGCCAGACCCATCCCGAATGGCTTTGTCCATGCAGGACATGATGAGCAAGGCAGAGTCCTTATCCGAAGGGGAGGTCTTTCTGCTCAACGCTCCCAAACACCAGTCCAGGAAGTTAAAGATCTCAAACGCACGGAAAACTCCCTTCAAAAGATGGTCCATGTCCGAAGAAGTCCAGCAAATCTTGGACCGTCTCATAGCCAGTCTGCGGGGAGAGTCTACCAGATTTGAGAAGTCGCCCTGGGCAGAGGCAGGAACTCCCAAGCCTAGAACCTCTCCTGTGGCATACCAAACGCTAGATCTGGAAGCAAGCTTGGTCGGGAGAAACAAGAAGGTTGTCTTCCCAAGTTGCTTCTTGGCCTGCAGCCACTCTCCCAGTACCCTTAAAGCTCTCTTGGACGAGCGAGCGAGTATGAGTTTCGTAAAGGCAGGAGCTGCTGACTGCATGCCTAAAGCGAACTCAGAGGGAGGTGAGCGTGGAGCTGCAGACACAAACTGGTCCGGATACAACTCCTTAAACAGGGCAAGGACTTTCCTAAAGTCTAAGGAGGGAGGCGTAGTCTTGGGTTCATCTATGTCGGAGTGTTGATCATCCAAATGCGCAGCTTCGTCGTCATCAGAGATTCCTTCATCCGAATGCTGAGGAGGAAGCGGCAAAGGAGGAGAAGAAAGCTGAACGGCTGAATCCGGCAGCACGGGTGCATGCGTAGCTGCACTGGATCCAACATCATGCCGCTGTTGGTCTCATATCCGCCATCGAAGGTTGATGAGAGCTAGTAGGAGGGTCGGGTGTAACCACTACAGGGGAAGGAATAGGTTGTGGGGCATGGGGAGAGGAAAAATCAAAAGAGCGAGACGAACTCCTCCTGATCCTATCCTTCTCTAGCCTACGTGCATTCTTGAGGAATTCTTGAAAATCGAATTCCGAAAGCCCAGCGCATTCCTCACATCGATCTTCCAATTGACAGGCTTTAACCCTACAATTAGAACAAACGGTGTGAGGATCTATAGAGGCCTTCGGAAGACGCCTAGAACAGTCCCTAGCGCTACACTGCCTGTACTTGGGGACTTGAGTAGGGTCAGACATCTTGAATTAGTCAAAGGGGGAAATCCAAAATCTATCCAAGTCGTCAACAAATAATCCAAAATCTAATCAATGAAAGTGATAAAGTATTGATGATAACTTCTGTACAGCGAAAGCTAATAACTAGAGAGAATACTTCACCAAATAGCGTGAAAATCAACTCCAGAAACAACAGCGTATCAAGTAGGTCTTGCCGGTGGCACGACAGAGAGAAAATTGGTTCTTTGTTGACAAGAAGTACTTGAGTACCTACTCGACAGATGGCGCTGTTGTTGTACACCCCCACCTGTATAGCGATCGCTGGCGTATCCCGCCCGTAGGTTTTTTCTGTCGGGCAGCAGAGCTGCAGCTACATGATCACCGGGTAAGATTAATATTGAAAAATATTATTTTCATTATAAAATAAATTTTTGAACATACTTACCTGGTGGTTGTATTTATAGCTTACGTCCCTGACGTCACGCCAGAAAAATTAAAAAATCGCGCCAATAGTTGATTGGATAGCCACGTGTGCTACCCATGCGCCCCTGGCGAGGTACCCGGAAACCATTCCCTCGGTATTCATATCTGGCATGCCTCTAGTCTCTAGAGGGGAGGAGGGGGGGATTTTAATTGTATATAACCACCAGGTAAGTATGTTCAAAAATTTATTTTATAATGAAAACATTTTTAAACACAAGGCTTACCTGGTGGTTATATATATAGCTGATTAACACCTTTGGTGGAGGGTTAGAGACAGCCAATATAGTTGGAATTCTGCTTAAGAGTTTCTAAAATACAAAAAAACTTACAGGTTTCGTACCTGATAAGGAAGCTGACTTCAATAATACTCTGCCATTATGTCTGCTATCATTATGAGATCCAACAGTCCTCTCAGGGGGCTGAAGATCCCTAGGAGCTGCCAACCGGTGATCACACCTCTTTGTGACAGAGCCTCCTCTAAAACCCATTCCGGAGCGCTCTCAAGGAACAAAAAAGACTACCTGACAAATCAATGATTGTGGACGACTGTCGCAATCTCCCCAAGACAATCATAAAATCACCAAATAAAAGTTCCAAGAGAAAGAAAAGGTATTAGGATTATGGGAAAGTAGTCGCGGATCCTTCTCCCACTACCGTACCCGCTGCTACAAACGGTCTCAGAGTATATCGTTCATCTTATAGAGTCCGGACATTTTTCAAATCGTGTGAGGCGAACACAGCTTTGCTTCTCCAGAAGGTTGTGTCCATAATGCTTTGCAAGGAACGATTTTGCTTGAATGCCACTGAAGTTGCCACTACTCTTACTTCGTGAGTCTTTACTTTCAAAAGACTAAAGTCTGTCTCACTGCAGTGAGAATGAGCCTCTTTAATTAGAAGTCTAATAAAGTAAGATAAAGCATTCTTGGACATTGGCAAGGAAAGTTTCTTCACCAAGCACCACAGTGCTTCCGACTTGCCTCTTAAAGTCTTTGTTCTGTCTAAGTAAAACTTGAGAGCCCTTACTGGACATAAAACTCTCTCTAGCTCGTTTCCAACCACGTCTGCCAGGTGCGAAATCTGAAAGGCCTTAGGCCAAGGTTGGGAAGGGCGCTCGTTCTTAGCGAGAAAACCCAATTGTAATGAGCAGATCGCTTTACCGTCCTAAAAACCCACATTTCTACTAAAAACATGGACTTCACTAACCCTCTTGGCTGTTGCCAGACTAACCAAGAAAAGGGTTTTCATTGTGAGGTCCTTCATAGATGTAGAGTGCAGGGGTTCAAACCTGTCACTCATCAGAAATTTTAACACAACGTCCAGATTCCAAGCTGGTGAATCCTGGTGTTGTTGTTTTGTTGTCTCAAAGGATTTAATTAGTTCTTGTAGATCCTTATTATTTGAAAGATCCAGGTTCCTGTGCCTGAACACAGTCGTCAACATCCTCCTGTATCCCTTGATAGTTGACGTAGAAAAACTTAGTTTCTTTTTCAGGAATAAAAGAAAATCAGCAATCTGAGCTACAGAGGTACTGGAAGAGGAAACAGAGTTGACCCTGCACCATTCCCTGAAAACTTCCCACTTGGATTGATAGACTCTGATGGTTGAAAACCTCCTAGCCCTTGCAATCGCCCTAGCTGCTTCCTTTGAGAAGCCTCTAGCTCTTGTGAGTCTTTCGATAGTCTGAAGGCATTTAGTCGAAGACTTTGGAGATTTTGATGGTGTCTTACCAAGTGGGGCTGTCTGAGTAAATCTACTCGTAAAGGAAGGCTTCTGGGAGTATCCACCATCCATTCCAGTACCTCTGTGAACCCTTCTCTTGAGGGCCAGAGGGGGGCTATCAAGGTCATTCTGGTCCCTTTGCTTGTCACAAACTTTTGAAGAACTTTGTACAGGATCTTGAACAGAGGAAAAGCGTACACATCTAGATTTGCCCAATTTAGCAGAAACGCGTCTGTATGTACTGCCTCGAGATCTGGCACTGGGGAGTAATATGTCTCTAGTCTCTTGGTCTTTGCAGTCCCGAAAAGATCTATACAAGGGCGACCCCAAAGTTTCCACAGACTCTTGCACACCTCTAGGTGTAGAGTCCACTCCGTGGATAGGACTTGTCCTTTCCTGCTGAGACCGTCTGCCCAAACATTCCTTTCCCCCTGGATGAACCTTGTAAGTAAGGTCACCTGTCTTTCCTTTACCCAAATGAACAGCTCTCTCGCCGTCTCGCAAAGGGAAATAGTGTGTTCCTCCTTGTTTAACAATGTAGGCCAATGCCGTGGTGTTGTCTGCATTGACTTGAATCACTTTGTTTCGTACTGACCCTTCGAAGCTCTTCAGGGCCAACAGAACTGCAAGCAGCTCCTTTTGATTTATGTGAAAAGACTTCTGAATCTCCATCCACACCCGTGATGCTTCCACATTGCCCAGTGTTGCACCTCACCCTGAGTCTGAGGCGTCAGAACACAACTCTAGGTTTGGGCTCTTCAGTTCTAATGAGCAACCTTCTTGAAATTTGATCGGGTCGTTCCACCACTGCAGGCAGTGTCTCATTGACTTTGTGATTGGAACACACACCTTCTAAAAATCCTTTTCCTTGTTCCAGCAAGAGTTGAGGTGAAATATGAGTGGTCAAAGGTTCAGCCTTCCCAGAGAGATGAACTGTTCCAAAGAGGAGAGAGTTCCCAACAGGCTCATCCACCTCCTCGCAGAACACTTCTGCTCTCCTAGAAACGCACGTATCTTCTGAAGTGCTTGCTCCGTCCTTAAGGGAGACGGAAAAGCCCGAAAAACCTGACTCCGAATCATCACTCCTAAATATATAATCTCTTGAGAAGGTATCAGTGAAGATTTGTCTTTGTTGACTAGAAGACCCAATTCTTCCGTCAACTTCAAAGTTGTCTGAAGATCTTTCAGGCAGCGATCTTGAGAGCGGCCTCTTAAAAGCCAATCGTCCAGGTACAGGGAGGCTCTGATGCCTCTTGAGTGGAGCATCCATGCTACAGTGAGCAAAAGTCTCGTAAAAACCTGTGGGGCGGTGTTGAGGCAGAAACAGAGGGCTCGAAATTGAAAGACTTCTCCTCGGAAAACGAATCTCAGAAAGTGCTTGAACTTTGGATGAATCGGGATATGGAAATAAGCATCCTGAAGGTCCAGTGATACCATCCAGTCGCCCTTCCTTACCACTGCAAGCACCGACTTCGTCGTCTCCATTGAGAACTTTGTTGTCTGGATGAAGTTGTTGAGAGCACTTACGTCCAGAACTGGACGCCATCCCCCTGAGTTCTTGGGAACTAGGAAAAGGCGGTTGTAAAAGCCTGGTGACTTCCAGTCCTGTACTTTCTCTACAGCTCCCTTCTCAAGCATGAGAGACACTTGTAGCTATAATGCTTGCCTCTCTAATTCCTCCCTGTACTTGGGAGAGAGATCCACAGGAGTTAACCTTAGAGGGGGTTGATTTATAAAAGGGATCCTGTAGCCCTTCCTTAGAAGTTGGACTGACAAGGGATCTGCACCCCTCTTCTCTCACACCTGCTAGTAGATGTTTAGTCTGGCTCCTACTGCCTGAAGGCGAAAGCAGTCAGACTCTGCTTCGCCCTGTTCTTGCTCCTCTTTTCTTAGTCCCCCTTCCATCTGATCTGAAGTTACCTCTAACGGAAGGTCTTCCTCGAAAGGGCTGAGAAAACTTCTGAAAAGGAGCAACCTCTTTAGGTTTGCGGCTAACGAAAGGTGGCAACACTTTCTTTGCCGTCTTCAAGACCAGGTCTTGAATGGCCTTCTGTGTTAGCGAAGAAGAAATCTCCCTCATAAGGTCCTGTGGGAACAGAGATGACGACAGTGGAGAATATAATAATTCAGATTTCTGAAAGGATGAAACTCCCACAGACAGGAACGAACACAATTGGGCTCTCTTTTTGAGAGTTCCTGCTGTAAAAATAGCAGCTAACTCATTAGCCCCGTCTCGCAATGCCTTATCCATGCATGACATGATGTGGATTAGGTTCGAAGAGTCTCCTTCCTTGAGTGTAGTCATCTTTTTGCCCAAGGCCCCCAGAGTCCAATCAAGGAAATTAAATACCTCGAAGGCTCTGAAAACACCTTTGAGTAAATGGTCTAATTCGGAAGTAGACCAAAACACCTTAGTCTTCCTCATGGTCGATCTACGAGGAGCGTCTACCAGGCTTGAGAAATCTCCTTGGGCAGAGGCAGGAACTCCCAAGCCGAGAACCTCTTCCGTATAGTACCAAACACTATATCTAGAAGCCAACCTAGTAGGGGGAAATGAGAAGGTCGCTTTCCGTTGCTCTTTCTTGGCACCCATCCAGTCTCCCATTAATTTAAGTGCTCCTTTAGATGAATGAGACCACCATTTTATTGAACAGAGACTTTTTCTTAGGTTTTCCTAAAGTAAACTCTGATGGAGGCGATTGTGGAGCCACAGGAATAAAAGACTCTGGAAACTCAAAATGAAAAATCTTCATCAGCTTCTTTAAGTTTACTGAATGACGAAAAGATTTAGAGCCCTCATCCTCAGATAACTCCTCAAAGGGTTTGGAAGGTGAAAGAGGAACATCAACTTCTTCCTCTGATAACAAGTCTCACTGCTCCTCAGAACGCTCTCGATCCGCGCGGTCAGAGTTAAGAACCGTTGCATTAAGATCAAAGTCCTATCTAGATGTTTGTTGTTTTGCATCGCATACAAGATGGTGGTCGATGTAAGAACGCTTGCGTTCCGATGAATGCTCAATGAGAGGACGCCTGGCGTCACACTCGCGTTCAGCTGGGAGGATGCTTGTGCTCTGAACGCTCGATGAGGTCACGCTCTACGTCACGCTTTGGAGGACGCTCGTGTTCAGCTGAATGCTCGATGGGAGGACGCTTGCGCTCTGAACGCTCGATGAGGTCACACTCTACGTCACGTCGTGGAGGACGCTCGTGTTCTGCTGAACGCTCGATGGGAGGACGCTCAAGAGCACGCTCGACATGACACCTAGCTGAAAGCTTGAAAGCGCTTTCAGCAGAACGATCACAATCATTGCTAAGCGCATGAGCAGCAGCTCGATTAGGAGAATGCTCGACTTCCTGAAAGCCCGAGAGATCAGCCTTTCATGAAGAACGTTTACTTTCCCTATCATCTCTGTGCGTAGTCGTACACTCAACGCGTTTAGCAACTTTATTACCAAGCGTTTGCGACTCTCCACTTTGCGCTGCTTAGTGTTAAGAGAGGAGGATTTAGTAGGTTGGTAGCCTTTCATAAAAGATGAAAGGTTCTGCTGCATTTCTTGCAACCTCATAAAATTTGAGTCTTGCGAAACACTAATCGTAAGTTCTTCCTCTCCACCGCTCAAAGACCGCTTAGAGCGAAAAGCGGGTGAGATCCAATCTGAAGGAGGCAAAGGAGCATGAAAGGATGTTACAGCCAGGTCGGATAATTGCTCAACTGCAGGACTATTTTCAACTAATGTCCTAGCAGGCTGCTTGGAAGGCGAGCTTCCTTCAGACGAAAAGCGTTCAGGACTGTTCCAATGACTACAGCCTGCTTGCGATGTCCTGGAAGGACATAAGTCAATTTTCCTCTTAAGAGGTCTAGAAGTTTGACTCCAACCTCTTTTAGGTAAATCTTCCTCCGATGATGAGCCAAACTTTTTAACTTCGCCTTTTCTACGGTAAGAGCGAACATCCTGGGAAAAATCATGGACGTTCGAGGGAACGTCTGCTAGGTAAGTAAGGCCTCTCGTTTCCTTTCATCTTTCGACATTCCGTCTCCCAGGGGTTGGGGAGCTTGAAAGAGGTCCAGGACTAGGAGAACGACAAGCCCGAGCAGGCGTACCCTCCGAAGGACTAAGAACACTCACCGTACCTTTAACGCTTTCATTTTTTAGCTGTTTAACATCGGCCTTAACTGCGTTCTATCCGCAGCGATAGACTCTACCTTCGTACCTAACTCCTGGATAGCCAACATCATATCTTTAAGTGTTGGTTCATTAATGGTACTCGCAGCGGGATCTGGAACTACCACTACAGGAGAAAGAATAGGAACCGTGACATATGAAGAGGAATCTTTAGAAGAAAGAGAAAAACTACGTCTTACCCTATCTTTAGCTAACTTACGAATATAACGATCGAAATTAAGCCACTCATGATCTGACAAAATAAGGCATTCGTCACACCTATCATCAAGTTTACAAACTTTACCCCTACATTTAATGCATAATGAATGAGGATCAATGGAGGCCTTTGATAAACGGGTCTTACACCCACTAACACACCCTAAAACCACTACAGGGGGTAGCCATTTTGAACTTTGACAGAGATCAAATACAAGCAAGGGTCAAAAAATCAATATCCAAACATATAACTAGAGTATCCAAACGAAAAATCAATCAAGCGAGAGTCATAAACCAGAATTATTGTACTTCACCAAAGGGATAGCAATAATCAGTCAAAACGCGAGGAGAATATCCAACCAATGTTACCGCTAGCGCCGGCAGGGAAGATATGAATACCGAGGGAATGGTTTCCGGGTACCTCGCCAGGGGTGCATGGGTAGCACACCTAGCTATCCAATCGCGATTGGCGCGAGTTTTTAATTTTTCTGCTGTGACGTCAGGGACGTAAGCTATATATATAACCACCAGATAAGTCTTGTGTTTAAAATTCTTCTTTACTTGGTTCCATTTCATCATGTAGCTGGGAGAACCTATTTTGTATTGCTAAATTAAGCTCATCAGCTTTTTCTCTTATTACACGAGTGTTTATTTTCTTTCTTAAAATAAGTTTTTCTCTTTCTTTCCTTAGACCTAAACAAATTCAACTTCTCACCACTCTATCTACATCTTTAACTTAATTTTTTCACTCAGATTAAAACCTATTCCACTTTTTGTTTACCATTTCGGGTTCTCTATGTCAATTTTATATGTTCCTTTTTATAAAAAAAAAAAAAAAGGTGTTCATTGTTTTAAGATTGTTTCTTTCAGCAAATTTTACAAGCATGTCTCCTCTGTCATTTCTTGTGTCTACTACAAATTTACCTATTGCCGATTCTCCTCTCTTCTTCTGGCTTACTTTATAAACCTCTGAAATCACTTAAAACAAATGTAAATTGAGTACTGTTAATAAGTTTTTTTTCAAAGATATCTCAAAATCTTTGTAAAAAGTTTCTATTACTCCATCTGTATGGGATGTTGTTGCTGAATATATTTTAATGATCTACAGTTTATACTTCTAATTTAGTTTGATAATCAATCCAGCAATTCTACCACTAATATAACAAAATTCTTTAGTCACTTACTAGATTTCTATTAATAAGAAAACCTACTGCATTTCCTTTGATCATGTCCTTTGAAGCAAATTATAGGGTCCTCTTTTAACTCTATATAAAGATTCCCGATGATTTTCTTCCTTAAACAGGATCCTGATATGACAAATTCGAAGATAATTTGTATTTTTCCTAACCATACAAACCTTGGCTATTTACAGAGGGTTTACCTTTTAGCGCAGCTGAAATGGCGAGCCATTAGAATTTAACGAGGGTGTATTACCCCCGCGCTAGTTAGCGGGGGGGTAGGGGAGTGGTAGCTAGCTACCCCTCCCCCCCCCCTCACACACAGATGAATGCTCACTTTCACTTAGAGGTAGGACTTGTCTTGGGGGACAGGGCTGGCGGGCAAATATGTGTAAATAGCTAAGGTTTGTATGGTTAGGAAAAATACAAATTATCTTCGAATTTGTCATTTGTTCCGTAACCGAAATACAAACCACGCTATTTACAGAGGGTGACTTACCCCTTAGGTAGGGTGGAAAGTCCCCAGCCATACTGGCTTTGGCTTTACCCGGGGACTCAGAATCTGAGTGAGTCCCACTCGAGAAAAGGAGTCCCTGCACCTCACAAGTTCCTTGCTCCGCAAGGAACCATGTGGCCTACGTAAGCTTGTGTGTGAAGGAAGAAGTGTGACCCGTCCTAGGCAGTTGACCTGGAGTTCCAGAAGGAAAATGCATCCCCTGTGAAAATGCATCCCCTGCTGGTTAGAATACGCCAGAATCATGAAGTCGACGCGCATGGGGGGGACTCGGCAGGAGCTGTAGGATCTGTAGAGGGGCCAGACTAAGGTCCCTAAGCCTGCCTGAATGATGGAGAGGTATCCTTCAGGTCTTGACCATAGGCCTGGACCGGAACATGCCCCCCCCCCCCCCCCTTTCCTTTGACGAGTCCGAGAACAGCATCAAGAATGTGGGGAAAGGACGAGAATATCCACTACCATCAAGAGGCTCCATAGGTCAACACCCATTGCAGGTCTAATAGTTCCGCTGGTCCCATAGGGGCCAGGAAGTCCGGTTAAACATTGCCTGAAGCCACCGGAACTTGGACCGCCCCACATGGAACTTATCCTGAGGCGACCGTTCGGACTATAGACGGGTCAATGAGGAAAGGAGAACTAGGAAACGTTCCAGGGTAGGGCTGAAAGCTCTGCTTGACTGAGAACAGGTACTGCGACTCTCCTCAGTCTTGCCACAGTCAACTGAAAGGAAGGCTCGGAGGATGTGGTAACAGAATCTGGCGTCCCCAGGTGGTCACCCATCCAAGTACCGACCAGAACCGACGTTGCTTAACCTCGCTGGACGGACGAGAAGCGGGGTTTCCAACGTGGTAAAGCCGTTGACTCAATATCATGGCCAGATACTCCAGATGTTGAGGCAGAGGAAGAGAAGGCTCCAAGCAAAATACCATGAGCCCACACTCATGGTAAGCATCCGGAAGCTTGTCCCGGCGCTGAAGAAGGTCGAACCCGAGCCTACCGGAGTTGACCAGCCCTCCAAACAGCAGAGGAGGCGGAAGCCTGCACCTGAGCGGCCAAGAGGAAGGCAGGGAGAGTTCTCTGGGGAAACAAACCTGCTATGCCACGGCAGGATAGCCACACTGCATCATAAGCAGGAATACTTGCAGTCTAGGCTGAATTCGACGAGCTCCCTGGAAGCTGGATGGAATGGAAACTGAAAGTACCCGTCCTTACGATCCAGGGTTTAAGGAGTCCTGTCGCCTCGTTACCAGTCTGATCGATTCTGCTGGTCTACGCTGGCCGAACTTTGTTCGACAAACTTGATCAGGGCTGAGAGGTCGACTACGGACATCCCCTCTCAGATCCTTCCTTACAAGAAAGGATCGACTGAAGAGGCCGGGGGTGAAGCCGTTGATGATCCTAAGGAAGACCTTCACCTAAGGTATGGATCATTCTGCGCAACCGGGCAACTCTTGCTGACGCTATGGCATAGAGGTTCAGAGACACTGAATTCGCTGACAGAGATGGCAGGCGCGATATCCTTGGCTGATCACAGAGATTGTGCGGGATGAGTAACCTTAAGCATCCTCCCAGCGAAAAATCTGCAATCCTAGAGTTCGTGAACTCTGCCGCTCCTTTTAGGACTATGCCCCCCCGGGGGAGCCTCCCGTGCCATCTGTTCCTGACAGGAGGAAACTGCAATTGGACACCTTGTCCCAGTTGTCGTAGCCGATAACTTAGGCCGACGTGGTTGAAAGAAAAGGGCGCTGGAGCCCTGCAGAGTCTGGAAGAAAGCGCCTTGGAGGAGTGAAAACGGAAGTCAATTTCCTCCGCACAGCCGCTGTCTAAGTCTCTGTCCTTGGGCACAAACAAACTCTTCTCAAGGATGGAAGAGTGTCTGAGGTCGTCGACCTCCACAGATGAGACACCCGAAGGAAGCCCTCAGTCAGCGCGTCCAGATGGTACAACATCGAGCTTGTCCGCAAGTTAGATACTTAACGACGAAAGGCCAAGGTGCCTGAGCTCGAGAGGAGGAAAGTACCCATGATCTTCCTGTAGCTTCCTTGAACCCAACCTCGGGCCGTAACCGAGGAGGGAAAGGACCTGGTAAGCTCCCAGAGGAAGGGGTAAGCAGTCACCCCTTGTCCGATGGAGAAATCTCGAACGGAAAGCCCCCCCCCGCCAAAAATCCTTCCAGGGAATGACGGCGAAGGGCTAACCAAGGTTCAGGAAAGAGGGGTGTTGCTCAGATCTCCCTGAAGTTTCTCCTATTCTTGCAAGTGCCATGCTCTGCGTTTACGGGGTGAGGCCGTGTTCTGGAAATACGCTCCAGAAGAACTCGCCAGGCTGGCCATGCTGCGAAAACCCCATTGGGAATCGTGGTCGCAATCGCCCTGGAGCTCGCGCGACGGTAATTCAAAGATTTGCGCATGGGCGAACGTGGAAGCGCCCATGCGCGGTAACGCAGGAACGCAAACGAAGGTGAGCGAAGGAGCGCAGAAGGAGGGCGAGCATGGTAGGAAGGGCCAGAGCTGGTGGTCGGCGAGCGATAACCCATAGACGAGCAATGGATACTGCAAGAAATAAGCGGACGTTTGTGCGAAGAAACACCGTCGGTTCGCGCGACGGAACACCGTCGGTTCGCGCGCCGGAACACCGTCGGTTCGCGCGCCGGAACACCGTCGGTTCGCGCGCCGGAACACCGTCGGTTCGCGCGCCGGAACACCGTCGGTTCGCGCGCCGGAACACCGTCGGTTCGCGCGCCGGAACACCGTCGGTTCGCGCGCCGGAACACCGTCGGTTCGCGCGCCGGAACACCGTCGGTTCGCGCGCCGGAACACCGTCGGTTCGCGCGCCGGAACACCGTCGGTTCGCGCGCCGGAACACCGTCGGTTCGCGCGCCGGAACACCGTCGGTTCGCGCGCCGGAACACCGTCGGTTCGCGCGACGGAACACCGTCGGTTCGCGCGACGGAACACCGTCGGTTCGCGCGACGGAACACCGTCCGTCCGCGCGATGGAAAACCGTTGGTTCGCGCGCGGGCGAACATTGGAGAGCATGGGCGCGGACGCGCATGAGCGTAGACGTGCATGCGAATGATCGCGTGGGCGCACAGGCAAGCGGTCGCGCAGGCGAACGGTCGCGAGGGTGGGCAGGTGAATGAGCGCGAGTCCGAGGCGGCGAACGCAAGCGTTAGCGCGATGGCGAGGAAGACCGCTGGCAATTTGGATCAACAGGCGATCGGTGGTGAGCTGGTGAGCGCTAACGCGCAGGTTGGCGATGGCGCGTTGTGGCATGCCGACGCGATGGCGAGCAGCATGCGCAGGTGAGCGATCGTGCGATGGCGAGCAGCATGCGAAGGTGAGCTATCGGGAGCAGCATGCGCAGGTGGGCGATCGCGCGATGGTGATCAGCATGCGCAGGGTCGCGCGATGGTGATCAGCATTCCAGGGTCGCGCGATGGCGATCAGCATGCGCAGGTGGGCGGTCGCGCGATGGCGAGCAGCATCCGCAGGTGGGCGATCGCGCGATGGCGAGCAGCATCCGCAGTTGAGGGTCGCGCGATGGCGAGCAGCATCAGCAGGTAGGCGATCGCGCGATGGTGATCAACATGCGCAGGGTCGCGCGATGGTGATCAGCATGCGCAGGGTCGCGCGATGGAGATCAGCATCCGCAGGTGGGCGGTCGCGCGATGGCGATCAGCATCCGCAGGTGTGCGGTCGCGCGATGGCGATCAGCATCTGCAGGTGGGCGGTCGCGCGATGGCGAGCAGCATCCGCAGGTGGGCGGTCGCGCGATGGCGAGCAGCATCCGCAGTTGAGGGTCGGGCGATGGCGAGCAGCATCCGCAGTTGAGGGTCGCGCGATGGTGAGCAGCATCCGCAGGTAGGCGATCGCGCGATGGACAGCAGCATGCGCAGGTGAGCTAGTAGCTGGCGAACCATGTTCCTTCAGAAGTGTTGGAGAACGTTGGCGTGCCGGCTGCAACACACAGGTGATCGCTGGTGAGCTGATGATCGCTGACGAGCTGATGATCGCTGACGAGCAGAAGGCAACGCGTGGAAGCCTGCGCATAGAAGAAGAGTCCTTGACCCCGACCTGAACCGAAGTTCTAGATCGCGAGGGCGAACGTGGGCGCACAGGGCGCGTAATAGGAACTAACAGGAACAGCAGGAATGATCATCATGAGAGCGCTGACGAACAGGAGAGCGCTGATGAGCAGGAGAACGCCTGTGCGCTAACACTGAACAGGAGCAGGAGAGAACACAGCAGAAGGGCGCGCAGGGGAACCCTGACACGCAAGGGTAGAACCCCCGTGGGAGGCAACCCTTTGCCCCGAAGGGATCGTTGTCCGCCGGGAGACTGATGTCCGTCGGAAGACCGTTGTCTGTCCGCCGGGAGACTGATGTCCGTCGGAAGACCGTTGTCCGTCGGGAAGACCGTTGTCCGTCGGGAAGACCGTTGCCCGTCTGAAGACGAGATCAGACTGCTGTCCATCTGCACCAAGGCGGAAGATCAAGAAAAAGGAGTTGTAGGCTGCAAACGGAGATTCAAAAAGGCGCCTCTAGCACCCTTATAGGGAGATGAGAGGCCCTTACGACGAGGCGGACGGTGGGCCTTACGGCGAGGGAGGCCAACAGCAACAGCAACAGAAGAATCCTCCGAAGAGGAGTCTCTATGAGTGTACTCTCTCGCGAACGAAAGAGAAACACTTCGTAGAAGAGACTGGTCAGCCAGTGACCTAAAAGGAGCAATCCTCCGAAGAGGAGCTCCTGCAGTTGCCCAGCCCCTTGAGCGAAACTGCAGGTGTGATCGCACAGCACCAAGAGCATAGTCGCACGAAAAAAAGGCAAGAGAAGAACCCCCAAAAGGGGAAAAACTCAAGCCTGGACAGGAAAAACTTCCCTCAGAAGGAAAGTTACCCGCCCAAGGAGGCAAGCCTCCTGAGAGTTCTAAAATGAACTGGAGAGCTGTCCGTCGTCACGGGAGTACTTCCAGCAGAAGGAGACACGCCCCTGACGAAAATACAAGGGGGGAGGCAGCAACAGCCGAATCCCCAGGACTCAACAAGACAGCTCACACCGTTGCCATATTACAGAAACGAACTAGATCGGTAACTGTAAAAAAATAAAACAAATAACATTAGTACACATTCATTTCCCCGGGAACGCTCCGAAGAGGAATCCCGAGGGAAAGGAAACAAGAATTACACAACAGGCACGTGCCCTCACAACCACTTACACTCACGGAAGGAGAGCTGTAACCAAAACAGAATTATAACAATTATAATTATGTAACTATGTAATTATGTAATTTAAAAAAAAAAAAAAAACTACAATTAGATTCATAAACTAATTGAGACAAACGTACGGCGTAGCAATACCCCCACGCGGAAAGGAAACTACAAGGGCGTAGTAACACGTAGTGAAAGGGTGAACGACCTCAAGAGAGAGAGAAAGACATAAGTCAAACTCGATCGCCACCCATAAAATTACGACGTGGTGGCCTAACTGCCGAGGACTCCACGTAGATATCGTACACTACACACACAACTCTGAAAAGGAAACTTACTGATTTCTATACTCAAATATATATACAAACATGAAAACATGTTTACATATATATTGAGTAAATGAAAAGTAAGCGATTAAGTAAAGACAAAACAAACAATGGCTGCCAAGAGAGGACCAAGACAGAGACGTCTGTCACAGTCCGAGCCAAAAGTGAAAGTGAGCATTCATCTGTGTGTGAGGGGGGGGGAGGGGTAGCTAGCTACCACTCCTCTACCCCCCCCCCCCCCGCTAACTAGCGCGGGGGTAATACACCCTCGTTAAATTCTAATGGCTCGCCATTTCAGCTGCGCTAAAAGGTAAACCCTCTGTAAATAGCGTGGTTTGTATTTCGGTTACGGAACAAATTGTACTTTGCAAGGTTGTTTCCAAAGGTGACCTGTTCAAGTCCTGAGATTTTTCGTACCCCTTGCAGTGGGATGTATCTGCCTGCCACCTTTGGCAGTTGTTCCACTTCCGCTTGGGACTAGGGGCCGAGATAGTTTTATGTATGTATGTATTCAATTAAAAGCTCAAGACCGAGACGACTGTCGAAATCTAACCGAGGCCCTTTACGTCAATAGGCGTAGAAGGATACGTGGTGTATGTATGTATTTATGTATGTATGTATGTATGTATTTATGTATGTATGTATGTATTTATGTATGTATGTATGTATGTATGTATGTATATATATGTAAATTGTATATATATATATATGTAAATTATATATATATATATATATATATATATATATATATATATATATATATATATATATATACATATGTAAATTATATATATATATATATATATATATATATATATATATATATATACCTGTATATATATATATATATATATATATATATATATATATATATATATATATATATATATATATATATATATATATACTGTATATATATATATATATATATATATATATATATATATATATATATATATATATATATATATATATATATATATACTGTATATATATAGTGTATAAGATTGTCAATAAGTCAATAATGAGACATCAGACTCACCTCTCGATCATTCTCCGGTAGAAGTGTGAGATAATCACTTTCAGTGTCTGCTGATATCATCAAGTCTTCTTGTCTAACAATAACATCTGCTGATGCTTCTTGGATGACTTCAGACATTCCTTCAGTATTTACCTAGATATAGATAGAAAAAGTGTTAAAAAAGGTTGGTCCATAACGATAAAAAAATATGTAATTTATATATAAAGTAGCTCAAAGCCCAATATGCTCTGTTACGTGAGGACTGATTATCTATTCAAAAGAGGGTATTACTATATTTTGTTCATGAACATCGAGAAATAAGACAAAATAATCAAAATTCATTAGCAGCCTCCTAGAAAACAGAATATTGTGCATAAAAAGTGCACAAGAGAAAACTATGATAAGTAATAGAAATATAAAAAAGGAATATAGATAAATATGTACAGTACTGTATATACATTGAGTAAAAACCATGAAAAGCAACTGGTAACAATTCACAATAGATAAAATATGCATATATAATTAATACGAGAGAAAACTATGACAAGTAATAGAAATATAAAAAAAGGAATGTCGATATATATGTACAGTATATACAGTGAGTAAAAACCATGAAATGCAACTGGTTACAATTCACAATAGATAAAATATGTATAAAATCAATACAGATAAAACAAAAATAAACCATTTAAAGAGTAATTTGTATTTTCCTTAGCTATACAAAGCCGAGTCCTTTAATGTAAGGAACGTCTTCTGTGTAACTGAAACGGCCATTAAAATCCTTAATTAATTAGGTAGTTAATGACAAGGTGGTGAGTGAGAGAGAGTAGCCCGCCCACTCTCCTGTCTAAAGAGCCTTCACTTTTTACCTTCAGCTCAGGACTGAGAGGGGTGGTTGAGATTGGAAATTCATCTTTCAAGGACTCACATTGATTCTTTTTATTCACTGAAATATGCCAGTCTCCCTAGTCCCATAAGAAAGCAAGGGAGACAACTCTACCAACTTCCTATCAGCCCATCATAGGGAAGTAGGTAGATAGGGCCTGGCCAATACTTCGACAATGAAGGAATGTTCTCTCCCAAATTGGGAGATGCACTCTGGAATGAAAAACCTAGTGGACAATTGCCATTGGATATGTAATTATTCCAGCATTTCCCCCCTCAAGGGGAGGATGAGGATAGGGGAAAGCTACTATTCACAAATCCAGTCTAATAGGAATGGTCCTATAATAAGCAGCTTACCAACATCGTCAGATCCATCATGTAACGCTTCAAATTCTTTATCCCAAGTAAAGGGAATGAAAGAATCAGCAAAAGAGACACTCATTATATCTCCCTGCTGACTTATATCAAACATTTTACCATAAATAAGATGCTTCTTGTCCCTTATGGGAGCTGGGCTGGAAACACAGCTACTTGAGCGACCACCGCGAGAACAAATGTAATGGACTTTAGGGTATAATCATTTGAAAAGGAGGGTGTGAAGATTGTCGGGCTCTTTCAAACTCCTTCACCACCTGTCCAACTACAGATTTTTTGGAGTCTAGGTATGACCAATACCCGACTTCGAAAGTTCTAGTTCGAACTAGTACCTCAAACATCTCATCAGTTAAGGCATATACCCTATGGATCCTCTCATAAATTCAGAAAGAAACCATTTTCTTTGACAACTCTTCCTTGGTTCCAGCAGTATTAACGAATAGATGCAGAAACTTAGGCATAAGATAGAGAGTCCTCTTCAGATAGCACCACAGAAACTTTACTGGACAAAAAAGCATCTCCTCTCAAATGCTGCCTGACACTGAGTAGAGAGGGGATGGAGAATGTTTTAAACTTGGGATCATGTCTCAAAAAAGATTCTCAGTTCTGATCTTAGATTTAGGAACAAAACTTAGAGACCTCCTTCCAACTTGTGTGGGTTATTACATGGGAAATTATGCAACTCACCTACTCTCTCCTCTCTTTGCCCTTGCTACGTCTAGCAAAAAGACTGACTTAAGAGTCAGATCTCTGTCTGATGACTTTCTCAAAGGCTCTTACAGGATACCCATAAGAGCATTGAAATGAAGGGTCACCTTCCACTCACAGAACCTAAGGTCTTGGATTGGGAAAGACTATTCAAAGCTCCTGAACAAAGACGACTCCCGTGAGGAGGACAGTTCTGTACCCTTCAGTCAAAAGACCATTCTCAGGGCTCGACAGTAGCCTTTACAGCAATTAATGAGTTGTACTTCTCCATAAAAAGAAAGTGTGCTAGCAATGCTCTGACTGGAGAAGTACCCTTTCAATGACACCAATCATAGAAGATGGATCTTTTTCTTTGTTAGAAAACCGAAGACCACTGTTGCAGGTATCCAGACATCTAAGCAGACCTTGTGAAAAACCTTTTGGTCAGAAGAGATGTTGGATAGTCTCTAACTGTTAATACAAGCAACTTCGGGGACTAGTGGAACCTCTAAAAGAGATTTGTTGTCCATAGGGGTAATTCTCTTGGGACCTTGATTAGAAGTGTTAACTGATTGGGATACCATTTGGCATATGACTATCTAAAAGCAACCAGGGTCATCCTGAGCCCTGGCGGGATCAACACTTTCTTGATCAGCCAACAAATCCAGCTGAATGGAGGAAAAGCTTTGAGCATCCAAGTAATCCTGTGGGTGTTGGAGCAATGCCCGTGGAACTAGACCTAGAGAAAAAAACACCGGGAGCTTCCTGTTTAGCCATGTGACGAACAGGTCAATTCCCGGTGACCCCATTAAAAAAGGATGCAAGGGCCCTTTCGTCCCTAAAACCTGCCTTAGGCAATTAAATATGTCTGCTAGTACATTCCTCTTGCCTGAAATTTGCTAGGGTGACAGTTCTACAGTGTTGTACACCACCCAAATGTGCAGTTTTGTCAACTTGCAACAGAGTGATATCTTAACTCATTTTGAAATGCTTGCAGAGCTAGAAATGTTGATTGCAATTCCAGGATACTCATGGAGATGCTTTTCTTCCACTGACCACACACCTAAGGAGACCAGGTCACCTAAGTGTGTGCATCTGAGAACAGTTGCATGTCCAGAGCTGGGGAGTTGGGAGCGACTCCCTAGGCGAGTTATTCCTCTTCAAGCCACCAGGTAAAATTGCCTGTACCTCCTACCCCACTGAAACAGAATGGTTCATGAAATCCCTGAATGTTGACCAGTGATCCTTCAAACACGAAAGAAGGGATCTTTGGTGGAAGTGACCATGTGGAATAAGCTTTTCCAGCAAGGAAAGGTAGCCAAGACTGCCAGCACCGAAGTAGGAGTACTGTCTTAGACAGAAACAGTTGCACTACCTCTCTGACATTGCAGATGAATTAGTTTGATGGAAAGACTCGCTGCTGCCGTATTTATCAGCATGCACAAACACTTCAACCTCTGCTTGGGTATGAGATTTGACTTACCCCAACATATCACAATTCCCAGATCCTGACAAAAGGCAAAACATCAATCTTGATCCTGTAGTAACTGACTGACGGAGAGGCCATAATCAGAAAATTGTCGGGATAGGTACTTAAAAAAACGTATCCCAAGCAAGTGGGCCAAAGCTTTCTCCAGAGTAAACACCTGTGGAACAATACACTACCGGAAACAGTGTCTTGAACTAGTACACCATAATATTGAGAAAGAAGCAGAGGTACTTCCGAGAGGACTGATGAATGGGTATTTGGAAGTACCCATCCTTCAGATCTACTGAAATTATTAAGTCTCCTATTCAGATGGAATTCAGTACAGACCAAACAGCTTCCATTCTGAACTTTGTTTATTGAACAAACTAGATCAGAGGAGAGAGGTTGATGATCAGTCTCCAGCCCCAAGTTGACTTCTCCATCAGGAAGAGTAAAATGTAGAAGCCCAGAGACCCTTCTCTTAACGACTTTCAGCACATTCTTCTCCAACATCCCTTTCATCATCAAAGGTAGCATATACTCATCCCAAAGACTCAGCCCTGTGCCCGTTCCAGGTTGCCCAATAACATGACAGGCATCACACTACTCATGGCAACAGGAGAGAGGGAACTCCAACATCAGGGTCTCCCTCTACCTGTCCTTTTCCCACTGCCTCCCTTCTTGACCTAAACAGGTTGGGGGGGCTTGAAAGGGTTTTGAATGGACAGAATTCCACGAAGAGGAAGAGCTCACAGGTAATCCTGATTGGAGTCTATAGGTATCAGCTGACTTCTTTAACACCAATCCTGTGGGCATGGCCACAGGCATCTTTGAAGAGCCAGAGCTGTTGCAAGGAGAAATTTGGCTATCTGCACTGACATATTTCAGTGTCAGACTTACATCTGGACCAACCTTTGTTCCAACATGAATACATACCCTTATCATACAATAGGAGTATGCTTTCAGCTTAGCTGAAACTTTGGCTGTTAAAATTTATAACAAGGTGTTGGTAATTACTGGCGGGTGACAGGCAAGATCTGCCCCCAGCCAGTAAAGTGAGTAGTCACTTTATTTTCAGCCATCCAAGAATACAGTCGTGTGCTGTCAACTGACTTTTTTGTTTTTTGTTTTATTTCTTCTAGTTTATGGTTAGCCATTAGTTGTGTACCGAGGTCATCAACAGCATCTGTGGTTCGCCATGGGATCCAGAGGTAAGGGAAACAATGTTATTCATATTTTTTCAGGGGCAAGAAAATAATGATATAAATAATCAAAACATACAGAAAAAATAAGTTCAAAGGGAAGAAAATATTACACTGTCTGACATCCAAAGAGACCCCACTAGTCTTTCCTAGAATTAATTACTCCACAAATAACACCTGCAAGAGCTGACTCCAAAATGTCCACTCAATACCCAACCAGAATGGGATGGTACCAGTATGATTACAGTGGCTCAAGTGTAATCCAAACCCACTTGATGGGACTAAGAGCATTCCAAGAATACAATTATTCCCACTTTAATCATAGTGGTAGGCAAACCGGACAGAATGCCATAGTCCTATCTCTAATAAACAGACCCACCCCTGGAATACAAGGGCCAAACTTCTTCACAAGAATAGTCTAATAGTCTGCATGTCAATTGATGCTCCAAACATTATCGGGTAGTTGGCAAGAACACCACAGCTCTCACAACTGGTTTTGAGAAAACTACAATCCCAACAATGGTATCCCTTAAAAAACATTTATACAGCAAAAAGGGGGGAGAAAGGTTGGACAGGAAGGTGGGAGACATTTGATAGAATATGGAAGTTGAAGTAGTGACAAGCCATAGGAAAAGTATGGCAGAAATTTTGAGTCAAACTGAGGAAAAAATTATTCCCCAGTTTGAAAGCTCTCTTGCCCGTCACGATGCTTGAACCGGAAATTATATCCTGTGTTGGAAGCAAAAGGACTTCGTTAAAGCATTCTCTCATTAACCCCATTACAGCAAGACGTTATATGAATAAATGATAAAACTTAAACATGCAGTTGAGATTACATTCTTAGAAGTTCATGGAATTTCCCCTTTGCAGATAGCATTTCAATCATAAATTGCATTTATCTTCACTTATCATTGCTTGTCTTGGCAATCTATTTTCTTATGTTAGAGCTGGTTGGAGGTGCCAAGATCGTTAGTATTAACTATGTTTATGCTAAGCAATTACTCCATCAGAAACTTACTATTAGCTGCTTCAAAAGAATTTGGCAACTTTGTGTGTTATAATTCAGAACAAGAAAAATCTGTAGACCTACTAAAAATAAAATCCTTCCTGCCAAGGACAAGGCCAATTTCAGAACTATTCTGAAACACAAATCAATTAAGAAAAGAGTATTATGAATATATATATATATATATATATATATATATATATATACATATATATATATATATATTTCACTCATAATTATATTTTCTTGCTAGATCAATGATGGAAAAATTACAGCTTTGTATGGCAACAATAGCCCTGTTAGTCATTGCTATGTTTCCCACATGCTGTACAGTGCTTCCTGAATGTTAAAGCACTTTCATTCTAATATTCCTGTAGTCTTGTCAAATCACAGCTTTCTAAGTCTTCATATCCTTTATGGCATTTGAGGACTATGAAAAAGCCTTTGATAGTGTGCACCAGCCAATTTCATGGATAGTCCTGCATTATTATAGAATTCCTCTTAAATAGGTAAATTTGATTAAGTCTGTTCATGAGCATAGCAAGTGCAAAGTTAATGTTAATGGAGTCTTATCAAATGAATTTCCAGTGAACAGTGGAGTACTCCAAGAGAATGTGTTGTTGCCTATGTTGTTAGTCCTCTTCATGGATTTTGTAATACGTAGAACAGTCAGAGATGGTGGAGAAGGATTGGACTGGATTGGTGATACAAATTTTAGCCGACCTAGACAATGCT
>NC_090725.1:250518726-250611226 GCF_036898095.1 Palaemon carinicauda | reverse complement strand
GGTTCAAGGCAGCCTTAAAGGCAGTCGAGGCAGGGAAACCTTGCCCCACACTCGAGGAGTGTAAGCCCTTTTCCCTTGCCCAACCATCAGACGATGCAGACTGGAAGGATGTTTATAACACCTTCTCAATCGGGAAGTTGGAGGCTGACATTGCCAGACCTCAGTTCAGAGAAGACCTCCTCAAGTTGTCGGACTTCCACCTGCGCAAAGAGCAGGAGACAAAGGAAAGACTTGACGCCTCAATGTCCCTCCAGACTGGACTGGAGACAATGGCAAGTGTCCCACAAACCCCAGACATGCACATGGTCTTTGCCAAAGCTCATTTGGCAACAGTAACCAAGGACCTATACAACTTCATAAAAGCCAGACGGGCTTGTAGAGAGTTCGTGTTCGCCTCGGCTGCGGTGAGGCACAAACCAAGGAAGCTGATAGCTTCTAACATTTGGGGAAAAGACCTCTTCCCAAGTGACGTGGTCAAAGAGGTCGTCGACAAAGCCGCCACGGAGAATAGGAATCTTCTCCATAAGTGGGGCTTGTCGACTAAGAGAAAGACTTCACCAGAGGAGGGTCCTCAACCCAAAAGGAAGACTAAGAGACCAAGAGTGCCCTCTTGCCCACCTCGACAACAACATCAACTTCCCGTGGCCACGGTGTCCCAGACGGTGGCACAACCACCCACCACGTTCAACTGGCTTTATTTTGCAGTCCCCGCAGGCGTTGGCACAAAGCGCAAGAGTCAACTGATCCTTCATAGGCTTATGTCCAAGCATTTTCTTCTTTTCGGCGGTAATGTATGATAGATTAGGCATCTTTTTCCAAAACAGACCGGTTTCATCACAGTTGAAAACCTGCTGCTCTACGTAGCCTTCCTCCTCCACAATCTTTTCAAACTTTTTAACAAAATCATTAGCAGCCTTGGTGTCCGAACTTGAAACCTCTCCATGCCGAACAACTGAATGAATCCCAGTCTGTTTCCTAAATTTCACGATTGGTAGTAATTCATTCAAATTACCCCTAATTGGGTAAAACTCGCTGGTAAGAGACTGATGTCTCGCCAGGTAAATCCTCGGACAGCTGTTAGCGTCAGGTTCCAATTCTTTTATGGGCTCTCGTGACATGGTTGGTTTCGACCTGGCCTTTCATTAGAAGGGGCTAGCGTTCGATCCCAAGTATGGGGTAGAAATTTATTTCTATTTGAACACGATGTTGTGTTGATATTTATCCATATTGACTCATTAGGGGTAATTTGAATGAATTACTACCAATTGTGTCACGTGGTGGCCCGGGGAATTGGGTAAAACTCGCTGGTAAGAGACTGATGTCTCGCCAGGTAAATCCTCGGACAGCTGTTAGCGTCAGGTTCCAATTCTTTTATGGGCTCTCGTGACATGGTTGGTTTCGACCTGGCCTTTCATTAGAAGGGGCTAGCGTTCGATCCCAAGTATGGGGTAGAAATTTATTTCTATTTGAACACGATGTTGTGTTGATATTTATCCATATTGACTCATTAGGGGTAATTTGAATGAATTACTACCAATTGTGTCACGTGGTGGCCCGGGGAATTGGGTAAAACTCGCTGGTAAGAGACTGATGTCTCGCCAGGTAAATCCTCGGACAGCTGTTAGCGTCAGGTTCCAATTCTTTTATGGGCTCTCGTGACATGGTTGGTTTCGACCTGGCCTTTCATTAGAAGGGGCTAGCGTTCGATCCCAAGTATGGGGTAGAAATTTATATATATATATACATATATATATATACAGTATACAATATATATATATATATATATATATATATATATATATATATATCTATATATATATATATATAATATATATATATATATCTATATATATATATATATATATATATATATATATATATATATATATATATATATATATATATATATATATATATACATATTTATATGATATATACACATATTTATATATTATATATATATATTTTTGGGCTCAAGCCATGACGTCCTGATGGAAGGTTCCTTTAGTAGCTTCCCAAGGGTATATATGATTACAGTGATATTCCCAGAGAATCAAACCAAAGGTTTCACAGAATTCTAACTTCTGGCACGAGTACCCTTAAGATTTACTCTCAAGGATATCGTATATAATCAGGGGACGTATTCTTAACACGCCACATGGCAATCTGCACCCTGAATAGCCTTTATGCTTCGAGGCGGATACGTGGCAGAATGAGAAGGGTAGCCGCATCAGAGGTTCCCCTGGTTCCCCTACTACTATCGTATCACAACAGCGCCAATTCCCTCTGGCGGTCATTCCTTAATTTGTAGCGCCTCGCTACAGTGGTGTTCCCAGTTGATCTGACAATTTCGATCGATTTCTAAGGATCTTTAAGCTTTCTACAGCTTCTTTCATCCTTCTAGAAAGTTGAGTATTCATTCTTTACAATATGTATTAGTTCCAGCCTCACAATGAAATTAGTGTATTTATTGTGATTGGATCTACGCCGATTACCGGTGTCGCCATGGGCGCTGTCGTTCATTGGGCATGTGTTATTTAGTTAGCAGAACGACATTCCCGTTTAAATAGCATTAATTGTTATCATGAAAGCTATTTAGGCATTTTATAATTGTAAAGATATTTATATGCATAATTTTCCCTTTTCTGTGTCGATCGTATATGTCAGGGTTTCGGTGATTTTAGTAACCAAGATCTCGCCTTGCCTAGGTAACCCAGCCTAGACAACATATACTTTGGACATTTCCCCGGTTACCCTTGTGTATCGGTTATCATTCATTGGAGATTGATATCTCCTGGAATTGTTATAGCCATTACTCGTCTCGAATAGAAATTTATGGATAATCTCTCTTCCCTCTGAGAGGAGCCTTAGGCTACAACTCTATGCATCGGCCTTGAATTCCGAATTCAGGCATGACTATCCTAGAGTTTTCTGTCTCATCCCTTAACAGCAGACGGCAAGTTTTGGGATTCGATCAGAACCTCGGAGTATTTAGTCTTATGTCGGCAGTCGGTCGTCGGGATGAATTGCATTCTCCTGCCGGCTGAGCTGCCGGCATAGGAGGCTAGCCCTCCCTAGGCTACACCTAAAGTGGTTGCATGATGCCGCCACCTTCTCCCTGTGGTCTAGTAGACAAGTCCTATGCTCGCAGACCCTAGGCTGTAGAGTAGTATACTCAGTGGCCTAGGATGGCGCGGCATTGGAACTCTGTTCTCCCTTGTTGAGAGGAAACGGCATGGCTGCCGTCCCCTAACTGTATTAGCACCTCCTAAGCTGGAGAATAGAAGATTCTCCTGCCGCTTGGGTTGTGCCGATACTGAAACAGAGTTTCTTCAAGGTGTGTAGGTCCGGCAACATTGCCGGCCCATTCCATACCTCATATAGGACCCTATTCTTCCCCCCTGTTCTTTTACGATGGTCGAGCCATTGTTTTTCCTGAGCCGGCGTCCGGCAACCTTACCATTGCCGATGGGTTGCCGGAGCCGGCCAGACTCCCTCTCCTCAGCTGACAGCTGACGGCTGTCGGCGACTGACGGCTTCCGGCGGCCATGACAGCTGTGGGTGGGAGGTCCCTTCTGTCACCCAGGTTCTCCAGTTCTCCCTTGGACTGCTGGCCACAACTTCTGTTGTCAGCGTGATGCTCTGGCCGGCAGTAGACCGGCACAGATAAGTACTGACTCAGTCGGGAGCATGCCGACTGTACTAGTGCTGCCGGAGGGTGGCCTGCAGTGGTAAGCTGGCAATAGTACTGTGGCTAGATGGAAGCCTGAATGTTACATTCTCCCCTTCAATTTGAACCTTCTTTTCGGAGAAAGGCAGTAAAATTAGACTTCTACATCCTTAATTACTGTATACATACGCGGTAATAGATAGCCTTCACTCCATGCTTTCTCTCTCTCTCTCTCAGCTAGCATGCTAGATGTTCCGGCAAGAGATAGCTAATCCGGCAACATGCCGGCTGAACTACAGTATATGTCTATACAGGTAGTCAGTACTGTACATTTGCAGTATAGTATATACGGCAGATGAAAAACTAATGTATATATTATACTAGTACAGTATATACATGTGTATATATATATATATATAAGACCCCAACGGCGGAGCTTCCCAGCGCCGGCGGAAGAGGGCAATGCCTGTCGGGCAGGCAACAAGGCGGGCCTTGACATAACAAGAACCCGGCAGCCCGATGCAACCAACATCGGAGAAGCCGCCTATCTCATATGTCTTGAGCCGCGGTGAAAACGGTGTGGGCCAAGTGTGTGTGCGTGGCCGTTGCAAAGCCACGACCACCCAAAACAATATACCCAGCTACTGGCATTCTGTCGTTTTATCATCAGACAAAAGCACCCACCCCATAGATGGGAGGCTGATGGCTAACGACAGAACCCAATACTCGGACACGAGTGGGCGCCGACGATATATGTATATATATATATATATATATATATATATATATATATATATATATATATATATATATATATATATACACAGTAGGGTCCCGAATTATACGTGTTCGAATTATACGATTCCCCTTTTATGCAATCGCTATTTTCCAAAAATATATTTTCTGTATCTGCGAAGCTGTTAAAAGTCTGCTAGTCAAGGACTACAAAACGTATCAAATATATTGTCTTTTTAAGTCTATTGGTAGCCCTAAATACGGTGATTTATAATAAATGTTACAAAACAATATTAACATTACATCTTATTAACATAATTTCATAATAAAAAGCCTATTTAAGGATAAAATTCCACATCAACGATGAAATCAACTGTTAACTGTGCGAGTCCAGCTGATAAAATGTAAACAGAATTGTGGTTATGTTCTCGGCAATCTTTATCTTTCTCCAACCTTTCGATAATTTTAATGGTAGTGTTAATGATGGTATATTAAACCATTATTTTTGTTTAGTACAGTATATATAAAAGCTTTATTTTTCCCTTCAGGCGTTCAAGGTTTTCACGAGTAGACTGGGTTTGTATATCAGCAGTGAATAGTCTAAACTTCGGTAACGAGTCGGCAATATTTAGTCATATTTTAAACAGTATACATTTGATTTACAAAGATTGGTTTTGTAGAGTACACGGCATAATTATAAAAATTTCTCTCTCTCTCTGTAAGAAATAAAACCTTAGTTCACATATGGCAACCTGAGTTTAAGAATGAAATTATCATGACTATTGTTAGTTCTGGCGATCAATTCCTCACGAAACAAAAACACGGCATTCGATTACCACAGCTGACACTCTCTCTCTCTCTCTCGTGTTATACAATACTTACAATTAGATGAAGAAACCAAAATCAGTTTTCTTAAAGTGTCAATCAAATACAAAACGAAAAAGTTATACCGTGTATACATCCATTTCAGTCGTAGCTTAAAATACGGCATCCGATTTCTTCAGCAAACCACTATTTTTTGGGAAACATCATTTTATTCTAGAAAATTGCTACTCGTTAAATAGTTAATTGCACATTAAGAAAGCGTGTACTTCAGTTTTTAAATTTCGGATGTGTTTTAGAAATCGAGTATTGTTGACTTCTTTTTGTTTTACTTTTGGCTAAGATCAGATCAGCTGACGTCTAGCAGCCGGTCTCAAGAATAGGCGCATACGAATACAGTAACAAAGTATTGTTTATACCATTTCTTAACTTATTCAAAACATCTATACAAATGATATTACATAAGGACCAATGTGTTATAACCTATCATATTTTTTTGTTTAGTACATTTAAAACTAACACACACGCTCTCTCTCTCTCTCTCTCTCTCTCTCTCTCTCAAATGAAATCTTTGTTGCTTCACAAAGTTTGTTATATTGAAAATCAATCATGATTCAATTTTCCTTACTTTCTCTAATCTCGCACCATCTCTGTCACATCGAACGTTATAGCGCCAACTTAATTGTTCGATAACTTTAATAATCGGCCTAGTACTTGCTGCTTCTCTTACTTTTTTTATACATGGTTTCATAATTGAAGTGGGTACAAGTTGACTTATAACTAAAGTTAGGAAAAGTATTTTGGATATGGAATGGACAATCATCTTTAGTACCAGTTTAGAATTATCGTAAATTATCATTCTGTCATTAGCGGGAGTTTGTTATCGTTGATTAAACGCAAAAAGAAAAAATAGTTTTCCTGCTTTGCTACGTATGTAGGAATTTATACAAATATGGTAAATAATAATTGTAATAACATATTTACTAAAAGCTTTTAACATCATTATCTATCTCTTTGATCATGCGTGTTTAATGCCTACGTTTGTTTATTATGATCGAAGATGGAGCGTACAGTAAACGAATGGAAGGTTTCCGTTTCAGGCGGTGTCATAAAGAAAAACATAACATTATATGAATGGCATTCATTTAATTTATTTGGAAGTTCTAAGAAAAATTAAGTAGAACACTGGCACATATAATAGAAAAATCGACATATAATCAATACTTGGTAAGATTGCTGTCGATGCAAAACTAACCTATACACAGATGTGTAAATGCGTCTGTTTCTTCGTTATAATCAGAGATAAACGTAAACAAAACATTGGTTGTCGTTTTTATTGTGCTTTTTGACGTGTTTAGGAAATGAATGATATAAAATCGCCTTTATTTTGATAATTATGATATTTTAATTATAAAATAAATTTTTGAATATACTTACCCGGTGAATATATAATAGCTGCAACTCTGCGGTTCGACAGAAAACACACTCAAAAACTCGCGAGCGATCGCTATGAAGGTTGCGGGTGTGCCCACCAGCGCCACTATCGGCCAGATACCACTCTTGCATGTAAACAAACCCTTCAATTCTTCTCGTCCCGCTGCGTCTCTATTGGGGAGGAAGGGAGGGCCTTTAATTTATATATTCACCGGGTAAGAATATTCAAAAATTTATTTTATAATTAAAATATCATTTTTAAATATTTAACTTAGCCGGTGAATATATAATAGCTGATTCACACCCAAGGCGGTGGGTAGAGACCAGAGTTAATTAAGTTTACAGCGTATAAGCTAAGAGTTTTTGACAGTTATCAATATAATAAAACCAAAATATATAGGTACCTGGTAAGGAAGTTGACTTAGACGATTACTCTGCCTTATAAGTCTGTCTTCCTCACGAAGCCCAGCGATCCTCTTAGGATGCTGAAAGACTCCCAGGAGCTGAAGTATTAAGGGCTGCAACCCATACAACAGGACCTCATCAAACCCTTAATCTGGGCGCTCTCAAGAAATGACTTTGACCACCCGCCAAATCAATCAGGATGCGAAAGGCTTCTTAGCCTTCCGTACAACCCAAAAAAACAATATTAAAAACATTTCAAGAGACAGATTAAAAAGGATATTGGAATTAGGGTAATGTAGTGGTAGAACCCTCACCCACTACTGCACTCGCTGCAACGAATGGACCCAGTGTGTAGCAGTCCTCGTAAAGAGTCTGGACATCTTTTAAGTAAAATGACGCGAACACTGACTTGCTTCTCCAAAAAGTCGCGTCCATAATACTTTGCAGAGATTTATTTTGCTTGAAGGCCACGGAGGTTGCTATAGATCTAACTTCGTGCGTCTTAACCTTAAGCAAACATCGGTCTTTCTCATTCAAGTGAGAATGAGCTTCTCGTATTAAAAAAATCTGATAAAATATGACAAAGCATTCTTTGACATAGGCAATGAAGGTTTCTTAACTGAGCACCATAATGCCTCAGATTTACCTCGTAATGACTTAGTACGAGCTAAATCGAACTTAAGAGCTCTAACAGGACATAATACTCTTTCCAGTTCGTTGCCTACGATCTCTGATAAGCAAGGAATATCAAAAGATTTAGGCCAAGGACGAGAAGGCAGTTCATTTTTTGGCCAGGAAACCAAGTTGAAGTGAACAAGTGGCTTTTTTCTGTAGAAAAGCCGATGTTCTTACTGAAGGCATGAAGTTCACTGACCCTTTTAGCCCAAGCCAAGCACACTAGGAAAAGTGTCTTGAGGGTGAGATCCTTCAGGGAGGCTGAATGTAATGGCTCAAACCTGTCTGACATGAGGAACCTTAGGACCACGTCTAAGTTCCATCCAGGAGTTGCCAAACGACGTTCCTTAGAGGTCTCGAAAGACTTAAGGAGATCTTGGAGATCTTTATTGTTGGAAAGATCTAAGCCTCTATGTCGAAAGACCGAAGCCAACATGCTCCTGTAGCCCTTAATCGTGGGAGCTGAAAGGGAGTGAACCTTTCTCAGATGTAAAAGAAAATCTGCGATTTGGGCTACAGAGGTATTGGACGAGGACACAGATGCTGACTTGCACCAGTCTCGAAAGACTTCCCACTTCGACTGGTATACTCTAATGGTAGAAGCTCTCCTAGCTCTTGCAATCGCACTGGCTGCCTCCTTCGAAAAGCCTCTAGCTCTTGAGAGTCTTTCGATAGTCTGAAGGAAGTCAGACGAAGAGCGGGGAGGCTTTGATGGACATTCTTTACGTGGGGCTGACGTAACAGATCTACCGTTAGAGGAAGACTTCTTGGAAAGTCTACCAGCCATTGAAGTACCTCGGTGCACCACTCTCTCGCGGGCCAGAGGGTAGCAACCAACGTCAACCTTGTCCCTTCGTGAGAGGCGAACTTCTGCAGTACCTTGTTGACTATCTTGAATGGTGGGAATGCATATAAGTCCAGAAAAGACCAATCCAGTAGAAACGCGTCTATGTAGATTGCTTCTGTATCTAGGACTGGAGAGCAATAGATTGGTAACCTTTTGGTCAACGAGGAGGCAAAGAGGTCTATGGTGGGTTGACCCCAAGTAGCCCAAAGACTCTTGCCCACGTCCTTGTGGAGGGTCCATTCCGTGGGTATCACCTGACCCCTCCGACTGAGACAGTCTGCCAAGACGTTCAAGTCCCCCTGGATGAATCTCGTCAACAGGGAGATGCCTCGAATTCTTGACCATAAGAGAAGGTCCCTTGCGATCTCGAGCAGCGTGAAGGAGTGTGTGCCTCCTTGCTTGGAGATGTACGCCAAAGTTGTGGTGTTGTCTGAGTTGACCTCTACCACTTAGTTTCGAAGAAGCTTTCTAATATCATCAAGGCCAAGTGGACTGCTAATAGCTCCTTGCCGTTGATGTGCATGCTCTTCTGACTTGAGGTCCACAGACCCGAGCATTCCCTACCGTCCAGTGTCGCACCCCAACCCAAATCCGACGCGTCTGAGGACAACACGTGGTTTGGGTTCTTGACTGCTAGGGATAGTCCCTCTCTCAGACTGATATTGCTGTCCCACCATTTCAGGCATGCCTTTACTGGTTCGGAGACTGGGAATGATACCGTCTCTAATGTCTTGTCATAGTTCCAGTGAGAGGCTAGATGGAACCGGAGAGGCAGAAGGTGTAGTCTCCCTAGTGAGACAAACTGCTCCAGGGATGAGAGAGTCCCTACGAGACTGTTCCAACTCCTAACTGAATAAACGTTTCGTTTCAGCATTAGTTGGACTTCGAGCAGGGCTTGACTGCGAATCTCCATCCCCAAATATAGAATAATCTGGGATGGGATCAGTTGGGACTTTTAGGTTGACCAAAAGTCCCAACTCCCTGGCCAGACTCAACGTCCAATGTAGATCCTGCAGACAGCGAAGACTGGACGATGCTCTGAGAAGCCAGTCGTCCAAGTACAGGGAGGCTCGGATCCCCGATAGATGGAGGGATTTTGCCACATTCCTCATGAGCCTCGTAAACACGAGAGGCGCAGGACTGAGGCCAAAGCACAGGGCTCGAAACTGGTACCCCACATTCCTGTAAACAAACCTCAGAAACGGTTGGGAATCCGGGTGTATAGGAATGTGGAAGTATGCCTCCTGAAGGTCGAGAGAGACCATCCAGTCGCCTTCCATAAATGCTGTCAAGACAGCCTGGTAGACTTCATCGTGAAGTTTGTCTTGACAATGAACACATTGAGCGCACTTGCCTCTTACATACTCCTGCAGTGAACATGGCTGCCAAATCATTGGAGCCATCCCTGAGGGACTTGTTCCTGCAGAGAACGTGGCTGTCAGATCATTGGAGCCATCCCTGAAAGCCTTGTTTATGCATGACATAATTGTACAGCAAAACTTCAAAGGCTCGAAAATAGCTCTGAAGTCGACCTGTAAAATCTTGGAGCGTCTCATGGCCAGGCGCCAGGGAGAGTCTGTGAGGTTTGAGAAGTCTATCTGGGCAGAGGCAGGAACTCCCAAGCCGAGAACTTCTCTCGTGTCATATCAGACTCTCGCTCTATAAGCCAGTTTAAAAGAAGGGAAAGCAAAGGCTGTATCCCCCAAACTCCTCCTGGTGATAAACCAGTCGCCTAGCAAACGTAAAGCTCTCTTAGAAGAGCGAGAGAGCACTAGCTTATAAAACAACGGCTTCGAAGTAGCTAGGCCTAGTGTAAGCTCTGACGTTTAGGCGAACGAGGAGCAGCAGTTACAAAAAGATCCGGACAAAGATCCTTAAAAATCAGCATGATTTATTTAAAGTCCATAGAGGGCTAAGCAGCTTTAGGCTCCTCTCCGTCTGACAGAGTCCTCAAGGGAATATCAGTAGGAGGGGGAACAGCAACTTCCTCATCTGAAGGAACCTTGTCCGACAATAGCCGAGTCTCAAGCAAGGGAGAGACCTACCGTGGTGGCAATGCTTTACAAGCAGAGTCCACACGCACTGGTGCATTAGTAGCGGACCAGGACGCAACGTCATGTAACTGCTTGACAGTCTGTGAACTGTCAACAACAACAGGTGCGTGAGGACGCACAGCGTCCACTCGAGACTGCTTTGACCGCCTAGACTGAGCAGTCTAAACAACTCTAGAATGCGGAGGTTGACGCTCAGCGTCAAAACAAGTCAACTCCGATTGTTGGCGAACGTCCTGAACGTCAACAGGAGCATCAGCAAGTGGCCTAACGTCCAAATGTGGCTGAAAATCCACACGAGACCGCATCGAGTGTGGTTCTAAACAACCTGACTGACGTGACTTGGCTACGCCAACGTCAACAGGACGCACAAAGGAACGTTAGGGTGGCTGAAGGCCAGGATCTCGATGAGATAAACGGCTAGGCTCAACGGACTTATCGGCAGAATAGTCTTCCATAAGGGAGGCAAGCTTATTCTGCATGTCTTGCCGTACAACCCATTAGGATCAACGGGAATGGTTGCGGTAAGAGACGAGGGTAACGTCAGTGACCGCAAAACCTTGCCTACAAAAAGACTCTCGGAGTCTGTGTTACGCTTTTGTTTAGGCGGCGAGCAGTCTTCCGATGACTGCATAGGGTCAGAGCTGTCCTAATAGTTAAAACCAGGACGCTGGACCTGTCCTGAAAGGACTGACTTTCGCTTAAAGGGCCTCGAAACCTTGTTCCACGGTTTCTTATGCGAAAAGCCTTCGGATGACGAGGAGAAAATCGTCTCTCTCGCCTTATGGTAGGGGTGATCTTGGTAAGATACACCTGATACCATAGAGGGAACGTCTGTTCGCTGATCAAGGCCTCTCGAACCCATAAGTCGTACGACATTACTTCTCCCCTGGGCTTGGGAGCTTGCAAGAGGTCCCGGACTAGGCGAACGACAGGCACGAACAGACGAACCCTCGGTCGCAACACTGATAACACTTTGCGCAATATCACTTTATCACTACGATTTTCTGTTTTGCACTTATTTCACTGAAATCGAATTTTTTAACAATTCACATTAGGTATGAATAAAACTGATTTCTACCTGATGCACGCAATTCTACCCTCATCAAAAGGTTGTAATTGCGAAATCAGTCGTATAATGTAAGCACATTAATACCAGCAAAAAACAGTAAACATATTTTAAGATAAAAAAATCAGTGGCTGGGGAAGAGACTAAACACTAGTTCATTCAAAACTACGTTTTCAATCTCTCACCGTACAGTGCCTTGGGACGAGAATAAAAACTAAAAACGTTTTATCCTTTCTCCCCGTACAGAGACTAGGGACGAGAGTAACTCGAGAACAACGTTACTCGCTTGGGACGAGATAAAGATCGGAACGTTCTCTCTCCTCTCTCTCTCTCCGTCTCTATCTCTCTCTCTCTTGATTTCGCACCGAAGAGAAGAGCCCACTTACCTTTCATCAATAAACAGGTTATTTGACCAAAGGAAAAAACTGAAAGGTTTTTCAATTAAAAGTTCCTTTAAAATAGTCTTTAAAACATTTAAGCTTTGAAAGAAAAAAGAACAAAACGTCAGAATCGATTTACTCTTTCTGCAAAGTGAAACCGTGATACTCTCTCTCTCTATCGTAACGATAGAGCGCAAACTGCGTAGCATAAATAAACTAAACGTTAGTTCATCTTTGAAACAGTACGAAGACTATTCAAAGAAAAAAAACTATCATAAAATATTTACTAAAAATATTTCATTTAATAAGTTTTAAATCATTAGCTCTGTAAAAGTTATTTACGATTTAAAAGGGCTCAACGTTGTTTAACTTCGGTTTCCAAGTTAGGACCGCCTACTCTCAAGAAAGGTCGCATATAAACAAATCATTAAAATTTATTTTGATGTTTATTATAAATGGAAAGCTAATCGAAGAGGCCTAATAAAGGCGGTTGAGATATAAAATATATAGAGGAAAATCTATAATTAATTTATAACGTGATAAGATAATTGCTAAAAGCCTAAAACACACTTCCGTCTAAGGGAAGGGTCGGCCATTTAAAAGTCAAAGAAAGTCCATACTCTCTCTCTTGTCATCAAAAATTAAATCTATCCAAAAACGAGTTCAAGATTTAAGATGAAGATAAAACACTTGCACCGCGAAAGCTCAAACCAAAATGAAGTACTTCACCAAATATGTTGAGAAAACTCCAGGTTCTACAGCGAGTATTGATACGTCTTGTCGTCAACGTCGACAGAGAAGAATTGAAGGGTTTGTTTACATGCAAGAGTGGTATCTGGCCGATAGTGGCGCTGGTGGGCACACCCGCAACCTTCATAGCGATCGCTCGCGAGTTTTTGAGTGTGTTTTCTGTCGAGCCGCAGAGTTGCAGCTATTATATATTCACCGGCTAAGTTAAATATTTAAAACTGGATTTTCAATGATACAACAAAAGCTAGTCTATAGAGTGATGGTTTTGCTATTCACCAGTTGTCTTATACAATAGATATGACAAACATTAAAATTTGTCTGTATTTTGGGTCGTGTTATAACGGGAAATGTATGGTGTTTACACCCATCCTGGTTTTGATTTTAACCTTTTTTCAAGTTATTAGAACTTTAAAGCATATTAAATGTTTGATTTATTTACAAGAACAATTTGACATTATAAAAAAGATGCAGTATAGTACATAGAAAGTATTGGAAATGGGTAGTAAACACGTTTGAATAGGCAAGTTGCTGGTTGCCATGGCCCCAATGGAATTATTTCTGTTAGGTGTGTTTCAAAGTATGCGATTTTCCATTTATACGAGGTCATTTATCGACAAAATTCTCGCAAAATTCGGGACCTTACTGTGTGTATATATATATATATATATATATATATATATATATATATACATATATATATATATATATACATATATATATATATATATATATATATATATATATATATATATATATATATATATATATCGTCGTCATCGGCACCCACTTGTGTCCGAGTATTGGGTTCTGTCGTTAGCCATCAGGCTCCTATCTATGGGGTGGGTGCTTATGTCTGATGTGGCTGTTAAGTCCTAGTCTGTGGTGGAAGAGTCGCGGACAGTGTTCACAAGGGAGGGTAGGTGGTGGGCGGGGCTGTTCTAATCGCTCTCTCCTTCTCCTCCTAGCCTCCTCATTTTGTCTCCTCCTCTCCTCGAAGTCCATGGTGCCATGGTGTACTGTACTCCTCCAGGTTTTCCTGTCCCTGGCTGTTTCTTCCCATGAGGAAGGATCGATGTCAGTTAGAGCCAGGGTGCGCTTTAGTTGATCTTTATAACGCATTTTCGGGGCTCCTCGTGGTCTGGTGCCCTGAGTCAGTTCTCCGTAGAATATTTTCTTTGTGAGCCTAGATGGATCCATCCTATGCACGTGTCCTATCCAGCGGAGGCAGTGGTGGATGATGGTGGCCTCCACGCTGGTCAGCGAGGCACGTTCTAAGACTTCAATGCTGGTGGTGTGGCTCTCCCAGGGGATTTTCAAGATCTGCCTCAGTTTCATTTGTTGGAAGCGTTCTAAGTTTTTAATATCGTTTCTATATAGCGTCCATGTTTCACATGCACACAGGAGCGTGGAGAGGACTACTGCCCTGAACACCATTATTTTGGTGGTCATTGTCAGTGCGTGGTTGTTAAATACGCGGCAGTTGAGTCGGCCAAAGGCGGAGTGGGCTGCCCTGATCCTGTTCTCCACGTCCTTTTTGCTTGTGGGAGCTGATGTTAGGATGCTCCCTAGGTAGGAGAACTGGTCCACCTGTTCTAACGGTTGGTCATTCACTGTGGTATTGAAGTTTGGGAGCATCAGTCCTGGTGGATGTTGACTTGCATCCCAAAACGTTCGTAGGCAGAATTGTGTGCATCAGCTAACGACTGCAGGCCCTCTGCCGTCTGACCTGGGGTGGCATTGTCGTCAGCATACTGCAGTTCTCGCACTGCATACAAGGTGGTCTTGGTTCTGGTGCGGAGTCTAGCGAGGTTGAAAGCGCCTCCATCCATGCGGAAACGTAGGTCGACTGAGGGTATGTCTGGGGGAATCTCATTGAGCATTGCTGCGGTGTATAGCAAGAAACACGTTGGGGCCAGAACACAGCCCTGCTTCAGGCCGCCGTTGATGGGGAATGGGTCTGAAAGAGAGTTCTGGTGGCAGACTCTCCCAACCATTCCGTCATGGAGGGCACGCACCAGCTTGACAAAATCGGGTGGGCAGCCATATCATTTGAGGACAGCCCACATGGCAGGTCGAGGTACTTTGTCGAAGGCCTTTTTCAAATCCCAGAAGATGAACATTATGGGCTGTTGTTGTTTGAGGCTCTTCTCTTGTAGTTGTCGCGCACAGAAGATCATGTCTATGGTCCCGCGGGAAGGTCGAAAGCCGCACTGGGACTCTGGCAGGACGTCTTCTGCAAGAATAAGGAGGCGGTCAAGGAGAATCCGAGCGAAAATCTTACTCGCGATGCTTAGTAGTGATATTCCCCGGTAGTTGTTACAGTTCTCCCTGTCTCCCTTCTTGAAGATAGTAACAATGTTTGCATCGCGGAAGTCACTGGGGAGGGTCTTGGTCTCCCATATTTTCAGTATAAGGAGCACCAAACGGTTCCTCAAACTGGGGCCACCGTGAGTGAGGAGCTCCAACGGGATGTTGTCTGGCCCTGGGGCTTTGCCAGGCTTCATGCGCTGCAGGGCCTTGTTGAAGTCATGGATGGAGGGTGGTAGTGCCATCCAGTGACGGACGGGATGCTGCGGAGTCATTCGCAGGAGATCGTCTGGGGTGTTGAGACCTCCACCTGGCCAGGATGCCCTCGCTGTCGGTGATGGTCGTGGCCCCATCCGCGTCCTTCAGGCTGCCCACTGATGACCGTGTGGGACCGAATATTTCCTTTGTTGCTGCATAGAAGCTGCGCAGGTCACGTTGGTCAGCGAAACTCTGTATTTCTGCAGCTTTTCTTTGCCACCAGGTGTTCTGGGCTTCACGGATCCCTCTTTGGCAACCAGCTTCAGCCACCTTGTGAGCACATTTGTTAGCTGCTGTTGGTTGGTTTTCCAAAGTCAGGCGTGCTTGTCGTTTGGTTTCAATGAGAAGAGAGATGGTAGCATCATTCTCATCAAACCAATCCTGCAGTTTCTTGGTGGTGTAGCCTAGTGTTTCCTCCGCGGCACGAGCCATGGCATTTCTGAGGGTGGTCCAGTGGTGCTCAACAGTGGCCTGACCCACGGGGTCTGCGAGGTGTTGTTCGCAGGCCTCCTTGTAGTTCTGTGCCACCTGTGGGTTGCGGAGCTTACTACAATCAAAGCGTTTTTGTGGTACGCTGTCAGGTACCCTTCTGGGTGGTAGTAGGGTCGTCATGGAGAGTCAGGAGATGAGGAGTCTGTGGTCCGTCCAGCAGTCGTCCGCTCCGGGCATGGATCGGGTGATGCGGACGTCTCCTCGGTCTCTGGCTCTGGTCAGGACGTAGTCCAGGGTGTGCCAGTGTTTAGACCGTGGGTGTCTCCATGTGGTCTTTTGTCGCTTTGGTAACTGGAAGATGGTGTTGGTTACCACAAGTTGGTGTTCTGCACACAGACCCAGTAGGAGTTGGCCATTGGCGTTGCAATTTCCAATGCCATGGCGGCCGATGATTCCCTCCCACAGGCGATGGTCTTTGCCTACTCGGGCATTAAAGTCGCCAAGCACAACGAGCTTGTCATTGGCGGGCACTGCCTGGATGGTGCGGTCGAGCTGGGTGCAGAAGGCAGCTTTGTCATCATTGGTTGAGGTCATAGTCGGGGCGTAGACAGAGATCAGGGTGAGGTGTCTGTCCCGCGTGATGGGGATGCAGACAGTCATCAGGCGCTCACTGATGGCCTTGGGAGCAAGGTTGTGCTGCTGCACTAGCTGGGAACGGATGGTGAAGCCGACACCGTGGATGCGAGGCTCCTCTAGGGCCTTACCTTTCCAGAAGATGGTGTAGCCTGTTCCAGCTTCCCTGATGTTGCCCTCTTCGGGTAGTCTGGTCTCGCTAAAAGCCGCTACATCAACATTAAAGCGGGCTAGCTCCTTGCAGACGAGGGCTGTACGTCGTTCCAGGCGGTTGGTGTTCGTCACGTCTTGGAGGGTGCGGATGTTCCACGCACCTAAGGTTAATATTTTTTTCTTGTTGTTTCGACCGCATTAGTGGGATGTCCGCCAGCCGCAGTGAGATGACCAGACGGGTTTGACGTGTCCGATGTTAACCCCACCTTTTCTAGGGGCCTCCCCATGTAGGGTGGGCTGCGGTGTCTTCAATAGGCCAGCCCAGTCACGGGTCCAGCTGCCGAACTCTGGTGTCACGGCACCGTCATCAGAGAGCGACTGAATCTTAGACTCGCCGCCTGAGTGCAGTCGTGGGCTAAGGACTTCCAGCTATCCAGGCCTGCCCCCTTCACCCATGGTGCTGTCGCCTCAGGACTTGGTGGTGGTGATGATGATGATGATGGTGAGAAAGAGATGAAGAAGGGTGGAGGAAACGACAGAATGCCAGTAGCTGGGTATATTGTTTTGGGTGGTCGTGGCTTTGCAACGGCCACGCACACACACTTGGCCCACACCGTTTTCACCGCGGCTCAAGACATATGAGACAGGCGGCTTCTCCGATGTTGGTTGCATCGGGCTGCCGGGTTCTTGTTATGTCAAGGCCCGCCTTGTTGCCTGCCCGACAGGCATTGCCCTCTTCCGCCAGCGCTGGGAAGCTCCGCCGTTGGGGTCTTGTTTGGTTTAATTTTGGAGTTTTCCTTCTCCTAGCCTTTGCCTATCTTAAATAAAGGAGAAGGCCTATAGGGGTCCAGTCTTGGTCTGGTATATATATATATATATATATATATATATATATATATATATATACATATACATATACATATACATATACACACATATACATATATATATATATATATATATATATATATATATATATATATATATATATATATATGGATTAGGTTAGGTTGGGCCATGGTTTAATAAGGACCCATATTACAAAGAAAAGGAAGGATTCTCTGGACCCTTGAAGTTTAACAAAGGAAGAAATTAATAGCAAGAGCTTATGAAGCTCATCACGATCAAAAGATGGCCGAGTTTACTTGTTAAAGGTGGAGGTGTGTCAATATCGTCATCCCCATTAAAACCAACGACTCTAGTCTTCCCTGGCTTCTCCCCTGAATTAACAGGAAGTTTCCTTGTTCAACCATTGCAAATACTTTTCCATGAGAAGTATCAAGAGTGAAAGACACTTCACAACAATATTTAAATCACAGTATTACCGCCAACATGATACACGAAGGAAATGTGTATCATGAACCCTTACAAATTATGGCTGTGTATATTTCAGGCAATAACTGCTAACTAAACCAGGGGAAGATACATTGAGCAGTAAGTAAACAATCTAAGAAAGTAAACAATCGGTATGTGAACGCAACTGTGATGAAAATGGATGTGAAAATCTACTTCCAAATGCTAAAACCCGGGCTTCCGACCACTTCCCGCTAGAGGTCTATATTCGTTTGTTAAGGGCACGTATCAGTGTAAGCTAAAGAAACTGGAAAAAACTCTTAAATTCTTAAAATTTTATGGGTTTGTGTTAAATAAACCAGGCTTCTGGAGAAAATCCAATACAAATATCATGGGAGATTGAAATAAATAAATACAAATTACTTTAGAAATTTATGATAAATCTTCACAACCAGGATTACACCAAGAAAAAATCTGCACTTGCCTGATTAAGTAGCTTTTGTTTCACATATTGTTTAGCCCTCTTACTACCAAATTGTGTTGATATCCTTTCAACCTTATCTTGGTAAGTTTCTTCCACCACAGAATCAGTTGTTTCCTTCTCAAATGATACTTTTGGCTGAAGGGTAAACGAACTTGTTTCGATAAGCTTCATTTTGCCTAAAAGTCAAAATATAAGATAAAAAATCATATCTTCAACCAATAAGCATTATACAATAAAAAAAACTAAATCATAATTGTTCCTATGTGTAAACAAACCTCTCAGCCTTTAAAACCACAAGTATTATAAGTACTGTACTGCAATTTGTAGTTTTCATAACTATAAAAATCTAGGGCCTTTAATAAAAGTATGATTTCAGCAGAGCTGGAACAGCCTTCAAAAATCTAATAAGTTATTTCTAATACTAACAATAATTAGATAGGAATTTAGCAGATCGAGAGTATGCTGATGATGCTGCTCCTGTTAGCAGAACACCACAGGATTTGCAATGCTTGCTTACCAGAATGCATGAAATATCATACGAGGTTGAGCTGAAAATAAATAGAAAAAAGACAGAGATGATGAGTATGCAATGGAAGATGAAATACCATTGGAAGGAGAAAAGATTAGAAAAGATTAATGAGGTAGAATCATTTAAGTATTTAGGAACTAGGATCTCCAATACAGGGTCTTTAGAATCAGAGTTTAGTGAAAGATTAAAAAAATCAAATCAGACAATGGCTAGATTAAGTAAAATTTGGAAATCAAATCGCCTGAAATTACATATAAAAACCAGACTACTGTATGTATCACATTAGTGAGATCGTTATTACTCTATGGACATGAGTCATGGTATAACAATGAAACAATCTCCAATAGATTTAGTAGATTTGAAATCAAAAGCCTCAGAAGGATATTGGGAGTTGACCCTTTTACCCCCAATGGACGTACTGGTACGTTTCACAAAACTCATCCCTTTACCCCCATGGACGTACCGGTACGTCCTTGCAAAAAACTGTTAGATAAATTTTTTTTGCATATTTTTCATAACTTCATGAGAAACTTCAGGTATTTTCCAAAATAATGAGACCAACCTGACCTCTCTATGACGAAAATTAAGTGTCTGTTACCGCAATTTAAAAGAAAAAAAACATATTGCAAAATGTGCTTGAAAAAGAAACTGCCTGGGGGTTAAAGGTTGGAAAGTTCCAAATAGCTTGGGGGTAATAAGGTTAAACGGCAAGACAGGATTAGAAATGAAACTATAAGAGAGCTTACTCGAGTGCCATATGTGGATGAGATCATGATGAGGGGTAGATGGAGATGATTTGAGCAAGCTCTTCGCACTCTCCACGACAGATTAGTTCACCAAACATTCAGCTCGACTCCACAAGGCACTAGAAAAGTTGGAAGACCCAGACCTACATGGCTGAGGACCAAGAAGAGGCCCTTTGCATCAATAGGAGTAGATGATGATGATGATGAATACTGACAGATGGTTTCCCACCTGACAGTCAGTTATACATTCACTTTTGACCTTGGGCCTATGAATTGTGGGGTGGTTGAGGTGATATTAAGTTTTGTATAGCTAGAACACCTATCCCAAAATTTTAAAAGTAATTTGTATTTTTCCTAACGATAGAAACCTATAGCTATTTATAAGGATTATACATACATATATCAAGGCACTTTCCCCAATTTTGGGGGGTAGCTGACATCAAACAAACGAAAAAAAGGAGACCTTTCCTCTCTACGTTCCTCCTAGCCTGACAAGGGACTCGAACTGAGTTTGGCTGGTACTGCTAGGGTGCCACAGCCCACCCTCCCCCGTTATCCACTGCAGATAAAGCTTCCTAACGCTGAATCCCCTTCTACTGCTACCTCCGCGATCATCCAAGGCGACCGGAGGAAGCAGCAGGGGCTACCGGAACTGCGTCACAATCGCTCGCCATTCATTCCCATTTCTAGCACGCTCTCTTGCCTCTCTTACATCTATCCTTCTATCACCCAGAGCTTTCTTCATTCCATCCATCCACCCAAACCTTGCCTTCCTATTGTACTTCTCCCATCAACTCTTGCAATCATCATCATCTTTAACAGACAGCCATTTTCTAATCTCTCAACATGGCCAAACCACCTCAACACATTCATATCCACTCGAGCTGCTAACTCATTTCTTACACCCATTCCTAATCCTATTTACTCGAGATACACCAGCCATACTCCTTAGACACTTCATCTCAAACACATTGAATTCCTGTCTCTCCGTCACTTTCATTCCCCACAACTCCGATCCATACATCACAGTTGGTACAATCACTTTCTCATCAGAACTCTCTTTACATTCATGCCTAACCTTCTATTCTTTATCACTCCCTCCACTGCCCTCCAACACTTTGCAGTTTTCATTCACTCGGTGAGGTACATCTGCTTCCACTACACCATTTGCTGCAACAACAGACCCCAAGTACTTAAACTGATCCACCTCCTCAAGTAGCTCTCCATTCAACATGACATTCAACCTTGCACCACCTTTCCTTCTAGTACATCTCATAACCTTACTCTTAACCACATTAACTCTCAACTTCCTTCTCTCACATACCCTTCCAAATTTTGTCACTAATCAGCCAAGCTCCTCTTCCGCGTCTGCAAACAGTACAGTATAATCTGCAAACATCAACTGATTTAACTCCCATACATGATCATTCTCGTCTACCAGTTTCAATCATCATCCAAGCACTCGAGCATTCACCTCTCTCACCACTCCATCAACATACAAGTTAAACACCCATGGTGACATCACACATCTCAGCCCCACTCTCACCGGAAACCAATCGCTCACTTCATTTTCTATCCTAACACACGATTTACTACCTTTGTAGAAACTTTTCACTGCTTGCAACAACCTTCCACCAATTCCATATACCCTTATCACATTCCACATCGCTTCCCTATCAATTCTATCATACGCTTTCTCCAGATCCATAAACACAACATACACCTCAGTACCATTTGCTAAATATTTTTCGCATATATGCCTAACTAAAAATCTAATTCATACCTCTTCTAACACCATCCTGTATTTCTAAGATTGCATTCTCTGTTTTATCCTTAATCCTATTAATCAGTACTCTACCATACACTTTTCCAACTACACTCAACAAACTAATACCCTCGAATTACAACACTCATGCACATCTCCCTTACCCTTAGTGTATAGTGGTACAATACATGCACAAACCCAATCTACTGGTACCATTGACAACACAAAACATATATTAAACAATCTCACCAACCATTCAAGTACAGTCACACCCCCTTCCTTCAACATCTCAGCTCTCACACCATCCATACCAGATGCTTTTCCTACTCTCATTCCATCTAGTGCTCTCCTCACTTCCTCTCTTGTAATCTCTCTCTCATTCTCATCTCCCATCACTGGCACCTCATCACCTGCAACAGCCATTATATCTGCCTCCCTATTATCTTGAACATTCAGTAAACTTTCAAAATATTCCGCCCACCTTTTCCTTGCCTCCTCTTCTTTTAACCACCTACCATTTCCATCTTTCACTGTCTCTTCAATTCTTGAACCAGCCTTCCTCACTCTCTTCACTTCTTTCCAAAATTACTTCTGATTCTCTTCATATGAACGACCAAATCCCTGACCCCACCTCAGGTCAACCGCCCTCTTTGCCTCAATTACCTTGCGCTTTACTTCCACATTTTTCTCTCTATATCTTTCATACTTCTCTCCACTATTACTGTGCAGGCATTCTTCAAAAGTCCTCTTTTTCTCTTCCACTTTTACCTTCACTCCATTTCACCATTCACTGCCCTTCCTCATGCTGCCTCCAACAAACTTCTTGCCACACGCATCACATGCAATCCCAACAATATTTTCTTTCACCAACTTCCACTCCTCTAAATTACCCGTTTCTCTTACGTTCACTCTGTCATATGCCATTTTCAACCTTTCTTGATATTCACTTTTTACCTCTGGTTTTATTAACTCTTCAACCCTCACTAGCTCCCTTTTACATCCCCCCACTCTTTTGCTACTACAATTTTTCCTTCCACCAAAAAATGATCAGATACACCGTTATCCATATCCCTAAACACGTGCACGTCTTTCAATCATCCAAACATTCTTTTAGTTATCATCACATAATCCATTAACACCCTTTCTACCACTTTTCCATTTGCCACTCTTACCCATGTATACTTGTTTTCATCTTTCTTTTTGAAAAAGCTAGAACTTATCACCATCTCTTGCTCAACACACACATCTACCAGTCTCTCACAACTCTCATTTTCACCTGGTATGCCATACTTCCCAATGACACCTTCTACCTCTCCAGCGCCCACTCTAGCATTTGAATTACTCATGACAACTGCATAATTCCTTCTACACACCTAGTTAATTCATTCCAGAACTCATTCTGCACTTTTCTCACAACCTGGCCCATACGCACTAACAAAAGCCCAACATTCCCTACCCATCCTAACCCTTACCCACATTAACCTAGATGGTATTTCCTTCCATTCCACTACTTTACCTGTTATCCATTCACTCAGCAATAAAGCCACACCCTCTCTTGCTCTTCCCCTTTCAATCCCAGACACTCTATCAGTCACTTCACCCTTCCCTTTTATCTTTGTTATAATATTAGATCATTAGAGAGTAGGATGAAATTTATATTCTAAAAGAAGCTATAGTGTAACAGTAGTCACGATTACAAAACTGGATTAATGTTCTGACCAAACTAATGCTAACTAACATCTAATACAAAGATAATGTTAAATATATCCTCATAATCATTGTTACTTACTAGAAACCTTCGGTAGGAAAACATTGCCAAAAGTAATGTACAACATGCACAGCCTACTTCTAGGGCTTGAAGAGGCTAACTAGAATTGCAGTCACACAGTAGAGGTACGGCCATGAATAAGTGATGTTCTGCATATGCTACTGCATGGTAATGTAACTGAACTTGAGAGCAAAAACATAACTACATGTACTACTAATATAACAACGTAAGCTTCATGGTTAGCTTCCATTAATGAATATACAGTATGAGTAAGATTAAGAGCAAATGAAACTAGATTATTCTAATCACTGACCGATGTTATCCAATCACAGCGTAATTGTTTTTTTTCATATATTGATGCAGAGTTTCCATGGATAGTGTTTCACATACTTGTCCCAAGAAACAAGTGAACATCAAGTGGCCTAGAAGTTTTCAGCAGCAGCCAAACTTTTAAGTGTTGTCAGTGTCTAACCCGCCTGACTGTTCAGGCAGATAATGAACCACAGTGTTGCGGGGTTCTCCAATAAGCTTGATCATTTCTTGTGCCGCCAGCTGGGAATTTTGGCAATGATTGTAGCTGCCAGAGTTGGCTGCTGAAAACATTTTGTGTCTGGGCATTTATTGTAGCAGTAGTGTTGCTTGTTGAGATAATTGGACCACCCAGGCAACAGCAACGTACACATGGTGGCATTTATTATCTACTATAATATGTAGATGTTTGTAGCATAGCTATAGGAAGTCACTATACTGTATTGGATATGCTATTCAGCTATCCCCTCTGGGTGTACCATTGAGGATTGTAAGTTTATTTTCTCTTTCACTCAGGAATGATATAAACTTTTTTCCTTTTCGCAAAATAAATATTTTTCTTGTTTTTATGAAGACAGCATTTCATTCCAGTACCTTACAACATTGTGTCCCCTTCTCAGCCACCCATTATATGTCTTGTATTATTTGTTTCCTTTATAAAATCTAACCTGAGATTCAAGCTATTCACGTATACTGCTCATTTTCCCAGAAATGAATCAACGGTCATGCGACCTGTTTATTCAGCAAGCTCAAGGCAGGATAAATATTAGGGAAGTAAGGCTCTAGCGGGGTCCCCTTGCCCCGTATAAAATCAAGGGGTGGTACCCAGTGCGAAGTTCTCTTGACCTGTTATTCAGATTTTTGGTTTTCCACCATTTTACCTTTTTTGTGTGAACACTGGAGTGTGGTTGGCATTCGGACACTAGGCAGTCTGCGTGCTATATCTGGCCAGAGTCCGCAAACCACTACATTGTCTCACACAAAACCAATATATCCATCCTTCTATTCCTAAACATAACTCCAATCTCACATCTTTTACTCTTTATCGTACTACATCCCCACACATTCAGACACCCCAAAACTAGCATGTGGGGAGCAGTCACTCTCACCCCAGCTCCACCTCTTCAATGTCTCACAGAAGTATATAATACAGGAGGGGGGGTTCCCAGGCCCCTCGTCCCGTCCCTTTTAGTTGCTTCTTACGACACGCAGATACGTTGGCGCTATTCTAATTTTTTTATGCCCCCGCAGTCACAAGGATTATACTTTTGGCAAAGCTGGAAAACTAGTCATAAGACTTTTAGCGTGGTGTAACCACCCTACCGCTAGTTAGCAGGGGGGGGGGGGTGTTACCAGGCTACCCAGCTCACACACACACCTATGTTGTCTCATCACTTTTTATTGCAGGCAGGACTTATTGGGGGACAGGTGATGATAGGCCAATTTATATAAATATGTTATTTTCCTTAGTAAAATAAATTTTTGAATATACTTACCCGGTGATCATATAGCTGCATCCCTGCTGCCCGACAGAAAAAACCTACGGGCGGAATACGCCAGCGATCGCTATACAGGTGGGGGTGTACATCAACAGCGCCATCTGTCAAGTAGGTACTCAAGTACTCGATGTCAACAAATAACCAATTTTCTCCTCTGTCCCACTGGTTCTCTATTGGGGAGGAAGGGTGGGTCCTTTAATTTATGATCACCGGGTAAGTATATTCAAAAATTTATTTTACTAAGGAAAATAACATTTTTCAATATTAATCTTACCCGATGATCATGTAGCTGATTCACACCCAGGGGGGTGGGTGGAGACCAGCATACATGTTAACATTAGAAGCTAAGTATCCCGTATTTCATTTTAGCAGTTATTCAAAATAACAAACATAAAATAAATAAGTACCTGGTAAGGAAGTCGACTTGAACCATTACTCTGCCTTTTTAAGTACGTCTTCCTTACTGAGCCTAGCGATCCTCTTAGGATGCTGAGCGACTCCTAGGTGCTGAAGTATGAAGGGCTGCAACCCATACTAAAGGACCTCAACACAACCTCTAATCTAGGCGCTTCTCAAGAAAGAATTTGACCACCCGCCAAATCAACCAGGATGCGGAAGGCTTCTTAGCCTTCCGTACAACCCAAAAAACAACAATAAAAAGTATTTCAAGAGAAAGATTAAAAAAGGTTATGGGATTATGGGAATGTAGTGGTTGAGCCCTCACCTACTACTGCACTCGCTGCTACGAATGGTCCCAGGGTGTAGCAGTTCTCGTAAAGAGACTGGACATCTTTAAGGTAAAATGATGCGAACACTGACTTGCTTCTCCAATAGGTTGCATCCATTACACTTTGCAGAGAACGGTTCTGTTTGAAGGCCACTGAAGTAGCGACAGCTCTAACTTCATGTGTCCTTACCTTCAGCAAAGCATGGTCTTCTTCCATCAGATGAGAATGTGCCTCTCTAATCAAAAGCCTGATGTAATAAGAAACTGCGTTCTTAGACATCGGTAAAGCAGGTTTCTTGATAGAACACCATAAAGCTTCTGATTGTCCTCGTAATGGCTTTGTACGTCTTAAATAGTACTTAAGAGCTCTTACTGGGCAAAGTACTCTCTCTTGTTCGTTACCAACCAAGTTGGACAGGCTTGGGATCTCGAACGACCCGGGCCAAGGACGAGAAGGAAGCTCGTTTTTAGCTAAAAAACCAAGTTGCAAGGAACATGTAGCCGTTTCAGATGTAAAACCTATGTTCCTGATGAAGGCGTGAATCTCACTGACTCTTTTAGCTGTTGCTAAGCAAACGAGGAAAAGAGTCTTTAATGTGAGATCCTTAAAAGAGGCTGATTGAAGCGGTTCGAACCTTGCTGACATCAGGAACTTTAAAACCACGTCTAGGTTCCAGCCTGGTGTGGCTAACCGACGCTCCTTTGAGGTCTCAAAAGACCTAAGGAGGTCCTGTAGATCTTTGTTGGTGGAAAGATCTAAGCCTCTGTGGCGGAAGACTGCTGCCAACATGCTTCTGTAACCCTTGATCGTAGGAGCTGATAGTGATCTTACATTCCTTAGATGTAAAAGGAAGTCAGCTATCTGCGTTACAGAGGTACTGGTTGAGGAAACTGCATTCGCCTTGCACCAGCTTCGAAAGACTTCCCATTTTGACTGGTAGACCTTGAGAGTGGATGTCCTCCTTGCTCTGGCAATCGCTCTGGCTGCCTCCTTCGAAAAGCCTCTAGCTCTTGAGAGTCTTTCGATAGTCTGAAGGCAGTCAGACGAAGAGCGTGGAGGCTTGGGTGTACCTTCTTTACGTGCGGCTGACGCAGAAGGTCCACTCTTAGAGGAAGAGTCCTGGGAACGTCCACTAGCCATTGCAGTACCTCGGTGAACCATTCTCTCGCGGGCCAGAGGGGAGCAACCAACGTCAACCGTGTCCCTTCGTGAGAGGCGAACTTCTGCAGTACCTTGTTGACAATCTTGAACGGAGGGAACGCATACAGGTCTAGATGGGACCAATCCAGAAGAAAGGCATCTACGTGAACTGCTGCTGGGTCCGGAATCGGTGAACAATACATCGGGAGCCTCTTGGTCATCGAGGTAGCGAATAGATCTATGGTGGGCTGACCCCACAGGGCCCATAGTCTGCTGCAAACATTCTTGTGAAGGGTCCACTCTGTGGGGATGACCTGACCCTTCCGGCTGAGGCGATCTGCCATGACATTCATGTCGCCTTGAATGAACCTCGTTACCAGCGAAATCTTTCGATCTCTTGACCAGGTGAGGAGGTCCCTTGCGATCTCGAACAACTTCTTCGAATGAGTCCCCCCTTGCTTGGAGATGTACGCCAAGGCTGTAGTGTTGTCGGAGTTCACCTCCACCACCTTGCCTAGAAGGAGGGACTTGAAGTTTCTCAAGGCCAGATGAACTGCCAATAGCTCCTTGCAGTTGATGTGAAGAGTTCTTTGCTCCTGATTCCACTTGCCCGAGCATTCCCGTCCGTCCAGTGTCGCACCCCAGCCCGTGTCCGATGCGTCCGAGAAGAGAAGGTGGTCGGGGGTCTGAACAGCCAATGGTAGACCTTCCTTGAGAAGAATGCTGTTCTTCCACCACGTCAGTGCAGACCTCATCTCTTCGGATATAGGAACTGAGACCGCTTCTAGTGTCATGTCCTTTCTCCAGTGAGCAGCTAGATGATATTGAAGGGGGCGGAGGTGGAGTCTCCCTAACTCGATGAACTGGGCCAGCGATGACAGTGTCCCTGTTAGACTCATCCACTGCCTGACTGAACATCGGTTCCTTCTCAGCATGCTCTGGATGCATTCTTGGGCTTGACTGATCCTGGGGGCCGACGGAAAAGCCCGAAAAGCTCGACTCTGAATCTCCATACCTAGATAGACAATGGTTTGGGATGGGACGAGTTGGGACTTCTCTATATTGACCAGGAGACCCAATTCCTTGGTCAGATCCATAGTCCATCTGAGATTCTCCAGACAGCGACGACTTGACGGAGCTCTTAAAAGCCAGTCGTCCAAATAGAGGGAGGCTCTGATGTCTGCCAAGTGAAGGAATTTGGCAATATTCCTCATCAGTTTGGTAAACACAAGAGGTGCCGTGCTTAGGCCAAAGCACAGGGCTTGGAACTGATACACGACCTTTCCAAAGACGAACCTTAGGAAAGGTTGGGAGTCTGGATGGACGGGGACATGAAAGTACGCGTCTTTTAGATCCAACGAGACCATCCAGTCTTCCTTCCTGACCGATGCTAGGACCGACTTCGTCGTCTCCATTGTGAACGTCTGCTTGGTGACAAAAGCATTGAGAGCACTGACGTCCAGCACCGGTCTCCAACCTCCTGTCTTCTTCGCTACCAGGAAGAGACGGTTGTAGAAGCCCGGGGATTGATGGTCCCGGACTATAACTACCGCTCCCTTTTGTAGCAAGAGAGACACCTCTTGTTGCAACGCTAGCCTCTTGTCCTTCTCCTTGTAGTTGGGAGAGAGGTTGATGGGAGAAGTTGCTAGAGGGGGACTGCGGCAGAACGGAATCCTGTACCCCTCCCTTAGCAACTTCACAGACGGAGCGTCTGCACCTCTGTTCTCCCAAGCCTGCCAGAAGTTCTTGAGCCTGGCTCCCACTGCTGTCTGGAGAGGTAGGCAGTCAGATTCTGCCTTTTGAGGACTTGGAACCCTTCTTCGATTTGCCACGATGACTGTCGGCACGGGTACCTCCTCTGCTGGAGGTTCTGCCACGAAAGGGCGGGATGAACCTAGACGCTGGTGTGTCCATCCTAGGTCTAGGCACGGAAGGTGAAGCTTTGGCCTTACGTGCGGAGGACGCCACCAGGTCATGGGTATCCTTCTGGATCAACGAGGCAGCCATCCCCTTGATCAGCTCTTCCGGAAAGAGACACTTGGAAAGCGGAGCAAACAACAACTCCGACTTCTGACATGGAGTGATCCCAGCAGACAAGAAGGAGCAAAGATGGTCTCTCTTCTTAAGCACTCCCGACACGTACGAAGCCGCAAGCTCACCAGACCCATCCCGAATGGCTTTGTCCATGCTAGACATGATAAGCATGGCAGAGTCCTTATCCGAAGGGGAAGTCTTTCTGCTAAACGCTCCCAAACACCAATCGAGGAAGTTGAAGATCTCAAAAGCACGAAAAACTCCCTTCAACAGATGATCCATGTCAGAAAAGGACCAGCAAATCTTAGATCGTCTCATAGCCAGCCTGCGGGGAGAGTCAACCAGACTTGAGAAGTCTCCCTGGGCAGAGGCAGGAACTCCCAAGCCGGGTTCCTCTCCCGTGGCATACCAGACGCTAGATTTGGAAGCAAGCTTGGTAGGCGGAAAGATGAAAGCAGTCTTTCCCAGCTGCTTCTTGGACTGCAACCACTCTCCCATTACCCTCAAAGCTCTCTTGGATGAGCGTGCGAGTACGAGTTTGGTGAAGGCAGGAGCTGCTGACTGCATGCCTAAAGCAAACTCGGAGGGAGGAGAGCGCGGGGTTGCAGACACAAACTGTTCCGGATACAACTCCCTGAACAGGGCAAGGACTTTCCTAAAGTCTAAGGAGGGAGGCGTAGACTTGGGTTCTTCTAAGTCGGAGTGCGGATCGTCCAAATGCGCAGCTTCGTCGTCATCAGATACTCCATCATCCGAAAGCTGAGGAGGAAGTGGCAAAGGTGGAGCAGAAAGCTGAACGGCTGAATCCGGCAGCACGGGTGCATGCGTAGCTGCTGCGGATCCAACATCATGCCGCTGCTGGTCAGTCTGCGAGCTGGCAACAACAAAAGCGGAGTGCTGGTGCGTGGGAGGGACTGCCGTGGGTTGCGGAGCATGCCGCATTGCGTCAAAACACGGCAGCTTGACAGCACCTTCCCACTGCTGATGCGGTAGCTCACGCATGTTAACGGAGGGTGCAGCATGAACATGCGTCTGGCAGGGTCGACTGCGCATCGGTGGTGGAGCTCTCACAGGTGGAGTGTGGGAGCAGGCAGCCGCAGTATCTGCTGAGCGCACAACCGTGGCAGGTTGTAGGTTAACAGGTGCAGTGTCAACCTTCTCAGCACGATACTCCTGCATGAAGGAAGCAAGCTGAGACTGCATAGTCTGCAGCATGGACCACTTAGGGTCTACCGTGGTTGGTGCGGCAACAGACGCAGTAGTTGCCTGCTGCGGAACCACTCTACCTCTTTTGGGAGGTGTGCAGTCTTCGGAAGACTGCGGCGAGTCCGAACTGACCCAGTGGCTACACCTGGGCCGTTGGACTCGCTCGGAAGGGACCTTACGCTTGAGAGGTCGTGAGACCTTGGTCCAACGTTTCTTCCTCGAAACTTCTTCCACAGACGAGGAATGAGTGGGCTCACTCGTCTGTTTGTGGATGGGACGATCTCTGACAGATACGTCCGCAACCACTGAGGGTACATCCGTACGCTGATCAAGGCCTGTCAAACCCTTTGGTCCTTCGACATTGCTTCTCCCCTGGGCTTGGGAGCTTGCAAGAGGTCCCGGACTGGGAGGACGACTGGCACGAACAGATGTACCCTCATGCGCAACACTGACACTGACACTTTTCACTTCACTTGCACTCACTACACTTCCCACTGCACTTTTCGCTTTCAACTCTTTGACATCGGCCAAAAGTTGATTCCGGGACTCCACTCTGTCACCAAGAGCCTGAATGGCCCGCATCATGTCCGCCATGGAGGGTTGAGCACTAGTAGCAGGGTCGGGAGTCACCACTACAGGGGAAGGAGTAGGTTGAGGGGCATGGGGAGAGGAAAAATCAAACGAGCGAGAAGAACTCCTCCTGAACCTATCCTTCTCTAGCCTACGTGCATTCTTTAGGAATTCGTTAAAATCGAATTCCGAAAGCCCAGCGCATTCCTCACATCGATCTTCCAATTGACAGGATTTACCCCTACAATTGGAACAAACGGTGTGAGGATCTATGGAGGCCTTCGGAAGACGCCTAGAACAAGCCCTAACGCTACACTGCCTGTACTTAGGGACTTGAGAATGGTCAGACATCTTGAATTCTTGAATTAGCTAAGGGGGAAATCCAAAATCTAGCAAAGTTCATTAACAATTAATCCAAATCTGATCAAAAAGCTTGATAAGCTAATGATAAAGGTTCCTGAATAGCGAAAGCTAAAATCTAGAGCGAATACATCACCAAAATCGTGAAAAACAACTCCAGAAACAACAGCGTATCCAAGTAGGTCTTGCCGGTGGCACGACAGAGTTCTTGTTGACAAGAAGTACCTGAGTACCTGCTCGACAGATGGCGCTGTTGATGTACACCCCTACCTGTATAGCGATCGCTGGCGTATCCCGACCTTAGATTTTTCTGTCGGGCAACAGAGTTGACAGCTACATGATCATCGGGTAAGATTAATATTGAAAAATTAATTTTTATAAGTTTATAATAAATGGAAAGTTAATCGAAGAGGCCTATAAAGGCGGAGAGATATAAAATAAAATAGATCTATAACTTGTTAAGCAAAATTACCAAAAACCTAAACACACTTCCGTCTAAGGGAAGGGTCGGCCATTTAAAAGTGAAAGAGAGTCCATACTCTCTTCGTCACCATAATTAAATCTATCCAAAACGAGTTCAAGTTTTGAAATGAAGATAAAACCCCTGCATAGCGAAAGCTCAAAACTGGAATAGTGTACTTCACCAAATCGTTGTGAAAACAAATCCAGTTAGGGACGGCGTATTTAGTAGGTCTTGCCTGTGGCACGACAGAGGGAAAATTGGTTCTTTGTTGACATCGAGTACTTGAGTACCTACTTGACAGATGGCGCTGTTGATGTACACCCCCACCTGTATAGCGATCGCTGGCGTATTCCGCCCGTAGGTTTTTTCTGGCGGGCAGCAGGGATGCAGCTATATGATCATCGGGTAAGTTTGATATTGAAAAATACAGGTTTGTATCACTAGGAAAAATAAAAATTACTTCCAAATTTGTAATTTTTTCAAACACTAATACAAACCCTCGTTATTTATAGGGATTGACTTACCCCTTAGGAGTGTGAAAGTACAAACCAACTGGCTGGTCTTTGACCAGGGGCTTTCCCGTAAGTCCTCTGCACGGAACGGAGAAACTCTGACACCTCGCTAAATAATTTGTGCAAAGCCCCTTTAGCAGCCTGAGAAATCTGTGATTGTGTGATACTAGCAGTGTGACTAGTCTAAGTAAGAATTCTCAGATATGTAGGAATCTTTGAACCAACCATAGATGAAACCCAATCCCACCTCGTCAGGGGATATGGGGACAAAAAAAAAAGTATATATCTCTATACCAGGTTACACAGGGGTAATGGCTTTACCTACAAACAGAGGATACCACCTTGCAGAGTACCGTAAGTGTTACCCTGATATGGGAATATGAAAGAAAGAAAGAGCCAGTCATTCTTGTCATTCATACCAGACGTAATCCCAGGTAACTCTGCCCTCTACCATCTGCTACTTTTCCATGAAGGAGCCTTAGGTGTTTAAACCATTAATTGTGTAGCCACTACAGGACCAAGCTCCTGTGGGTCACATCTTGTAGGAAGTAGGTGATGAGGGTTATCTGTGGCTTCCATACACCCACTTGTAGAACCTGTGTCACTGAGTAGTTTTTCTTGAACGCTATGGACGTATCTATGTCCCTAATATCATGAGCTCGGGGTCATCTCATTTGTGGAGAAGGATCAAGGTTCAATGCTCGGTCTATGACCTTGCAACTCCAAGCAGAGATTGTGTTCTAGGTAATCCTTCTCTTGACCTTCCCCATACTGACAAAGAGTGCTGACACTTGGGGGGAGAGCTCCTGGGCAGGTAAGATCCAAACTCTGCGTGAGAAAAAATTCCAACGAAGAGGACATGTTAACTCCTTTCAGCCTAAAAGCAAGGCTCAAGGCCGAGCGGTAGCCATTCACTGCTGAGAACGAGTTTTTTTCCTCCCGAAGGTACCCAAGGAACTCCGCTATTACTGAAAATTGGCCTCAAGGGGAGAGATACACCTCCACAACACAACCACAGAAGACAATACACTTAGGCTGGTAAACAGCAACTGAAGATTTCCGGAGATATCCAGAACATCCTCTTCGCCACTTATTGCAAAAAGCATCTCCGTGTGAGATGCTGGATAATCTTTAGACGTAATCCTACGACTTTGTGGAAGATGTTCACGCATGGTTGTCTAAGTAGGTCGTGTCGTGGAGGGAATTATTATTATTACTATCATTATTATTACTAGTCAAGCTACAACCCTAATGGGAAAAGCAAGACACTAAAAGTCCAAGGGCTCAAACAGGGAAAAATAGCCCAGTGAGGAAAGGAAATAAATAAATGATGAAAACAAATTAACAATAAATCATTCTACAAACAGTTACAATGCAAAACATATATGTCATACATAAACTATAAAAAGACTTATGTCAGCCTGTTCAAAATGAAAACATTTGCTGCAACTTTGAACTTTAGAAGTTCTACAGATTCAACTACCCGATTAGGAGGACCATTCCACAACTTGGTCACAGCTACAATAAAACTTCTAGAATACTGTGTAGTATTGAGCCTCATGATGGGGAAGTCCTGGCTTTTAGAATTAACTGCCTGTCTATTATTACGAACAGGATTGAATTGTCCAGGAAGATCTGAATGTAGAGGATGGTCAGAATTATGAAAAATCTCTTGGGACTTCTGTCAGCAGCTGAAGAAGGTCCAAGAACCATTCTGCCTGATGCCATTGCAGAGCTATAAGGGTCATTGCGGAGGATCTTGCCTTGTTGAGCACCCTTGTCATCATGCAGAACGAGGAAAAGGCGTAAATATCGATGTTATCTCACCATGGCTGGAATGCATCCTGCCAGAGGGCCTGGGGATCCGGGACTGGTGAACAGATGAGTGGCAGCCTGTAGTTCAGGGACATAATGAACAGGTCCACTGTTGGGGAACCCCAAAGAGTCAGGATTCTGTTGGCTACCAGATGATTCAAAGACCACAAGGAGGCTACTATCTGAGTTGCTCAGATTGTCTGCAAGCATGTTCCTTTTGCCCGGAATGACGCAAGCTGATAGTGACACCGAATTGCCTTCTGCCCATCAAAGAATCTCTACTGCTAGATGGCAAAGGTGCTGCAAGAAGGTACCGCCTTGTTTGATTATATAAGCCCTTACCATGGTGTTGTCGCTCATTAACAGCACCGAGTGACCAGCCAGGAACTGATGGAACTGCTGAGTGGCTAGGAAGGCTACCTCATCTCTAGGTGATTTATGTGCTGGTACCTTTCGGACTCAGTCCAGAGCCCAGAGGCTGTGAGGTGCAGTATGTAGCCCCCAACGTCTTTTGATACTTCTGAAAGGAACATCAATTCTGGGGGATAGACGAGCATCAAGTCCGTCTTCTGTTCGGGTCCCATAGGGACCAGAGTATCCGGAGAGTACTTGTACTGAACAACCTGAATTTTAGCTGCTATTGAAGAGATTGGCTGGGAGAGCATCTTGTTGAAAGAAGAGAATTGGCATCTTCTTCTGCCTCTGGATCCTGTCTTATGAAGGGAAGACATTTTGCAGGCTGGTGTTGATGATTATGCCTAGGTATACCAGTCTCTGATAAGAAAGTATGAATAACTTCTCGTGATTTACCACAATCCCCAAATTGCAGCAAAATTCAAGGAGTTTGTCTCGGTATTAAAGAAGGGTAGCCACTGAGAGTGCTGGGACCAGCCAGTTGTCCAGGTATCTTAGGATACGGATGGCGATCCTATAGGTACAGGTTAACACTAGAGTAAAACCTCTCGTGAAAGCCCGAGGTGTTGTAGAAAAACTGAAGCACCGCATCTTGAACTGGTATTGCCTGTATGATCCTTAGATACTTCCTTGATGATGGATAAACTGGGATCTAGAAGGATGTGTCCTTGGGATCCAGCAAGCACATGAAGTCCTGTGGTCTTACTGCTTGTCTGACTGTGTCTGCCGTCTCCATGATATCTTGTTCCGGGAGAAGATATCGAATACTGGTAACTTCTACCAGAAAGTTGATTATAATAGCTCGGAGAGACTGATGAAAAAAGTAATCATACAGTATATTGACGACGTAATGTATAAATCCGGATGTCCGAACGGATGTTCAGATTGTGTAGATTGTTGAGAAACCTGCCATTACACCTCCACAAGTGGATGGGTCTGTGATGATGTGCATGACTTAGTGGCCAAACAGCAGATATTCTTTCCCTGTAGTCAACCTCAGTCACTGGGTAGGATTCATGAGCGACACTTTGTTTGCATAAGCCCTTGCAGATCAAAAACTCTTTGTTTAATTTGGATCACCTGTTCCCGAGCAGTCCCGCGATTGTTGATCCTCAATACCCGGCAGGAGTTGCGAGAGGACCTGTGCGATCTAGCATTATGATTCACTAAAGGGACCGAAGGAGTCCCTCCAGACAAGGTACGGACGAAGAAGCGATGAGTATTCCTAACTCGTAGGAGAGGTATCGCAGTCCCTTAAGAGGTAAGCCTAACTCGCGGACGAGAAAGGAGTTATCCCTAAAGACAAAAGGCTTGTTTGCACAAGTCCCGAGGGAGACTGAGTCAACGGAGACATGACGACAAGGTGTAAAGAGGAGAGGATCCCTTGAATCTGTGTTGCTACAGTTCATAAACGTAACCATGAGCAGACTGCATTTCCTAGAAAAAATGGGGGTGAAAAGAATAACTCTAGGAGTTTTGTCTTACGGAAATATTGTCCTATACAGGCGTGACGGGGCGAGGAAATCACAAGGAATCAGAACTCGAAAATGTGTAAGCGATCCTACGAGTTCCCTAGTTCATGGAGACAAGGAGAAAATAATTCAAAAAGGATTTTGTTTCTTGAGTCTCGTAACAAATTGCAGGGGAAGGCGACAAGAGCAAGTGAAAAGAAGGCTTCTATTGTAGTGACCCCTGTGTTATGTTCTACCTTTCTTGAGAGGTCCGGCGGTGTATGAGTGAGAGCGCATGTGCAACTAACATAGCACCTGTCATCCAAAGCAGATGACGACTTGTAAGGTAACCATATACTGTACCAGAACAAGTAACCAGGGTTAGAGACCGGGAGCAGAGGAGGTGACCTAGTTGCTAATGCACACGACACGTCAGCCCACTAGTAGTAGTAGTGGTTCGATGAACGTTCGTGAACACTGATGAGAACGGGTGATCCAATGAAGAAGTTTGCGATTCCACATGCACAGGCTCTTTAAACATCAGCATGACCTCTTGAGTCATGACAAGAGCCAAAGCTCATACAGAGAAGTTCTAAAGATAAATTGGATCAAGAATCCTATCCCACTGTACTTGCTCTGGATAAAGAGTCTAGTGAGTGTGGTCTAGATTAGGAGACTTACTAGAAGACTCGATAAGCAATCGTTGAAGCAATAGTGCTTGACCGCTCTTATGTATGATGAGTGGAGAAGAAAAGTCTTGCAGGGAAGAGCAGTGTGCTTGCTTGCTGTGAGGATCGTAGTGGCTGGTGCTCTGCGATCCTCGCCAGAGAAGTTCTTCGTAGAACAAAGTCGGAAAAACCACCTCAAGAGCAAAGACCTCCGAGACTCGTCGGCGGTGTTGGCAATCTACCCACAAGCGGGAAGTGCTATTTGTCAAAAGCGGAGGGAATCTTTACCTAGGAAGGGAAAGTCGCAAACCAGGCAGCACTGTGACACTAAATAGTGATCGCTATTCTCAGCGTTGTAACGAGCTGGCCTGACGGGGCATGTTGGGAATTCCGTCGCGAGATGGAGACTGGTCATGAGCCGCCTGTATTGCCTCGTTGTTTCTTCTGAAGAGCGGTAGAGAATAGAAGGGCGATCATGAGGAGAAGAATCGTCAGGCGCTTCAAGTAGTTACTAGAGCTCCAGGAACCTGGAAGTGCGTTGGCGGGCAATCGCGAGGTGACAGGCGATCACGAGCTGATGGACGATCGCGGACTTACGGACGATCGCGGGCTGATGGGCCGGACGAACTGAAGGGCGAACGCAAGCTGACAGGTGATCATGAGTTGACGGGAGATCCCGAGCTGACGGGTGTCACAGGCTGACAAGCGTCGCAGGTTGACCAGCGATCGCAAACTGATGGGCAATCACGAGCTGATGAGCGATCGTGAGCTGCAGCAGGAAAGGGCGAGGTAAGGAGACAGCTATACGAGACAAGTCAGCTGGGCGAGATGAGTTAGCTGGGAGAGACGAATCTGCTGGGCAAGACGAGTCTACTGGGTGAGACGAGACTGCTGGGAGAATGGGCTGACGGATGCTGGAAATGTCAAGCTCACCAAGGGCGAGGAGCATCTTCATAATCTCACGTGCCACACTCTGAAGGGTTAGAGAAGGCATTGATGAATCCATAACCCTCTCTTAATCCCATGTGGCAAAGACTACTCCAGGGAGCACCGAACCCATGTACAGGAAAGGAACCCACCATGAGTAACAAGATCAAGCTTCGGACTTTGCTCTTCGTCCACTGGTTGAGCGAGCTCAGAACAAGGGAGAGCGCCATCATCCGCATGATGATTAGGAACTGCAGCAGGTGCAGACAATGAGTAGCAGCTTCCACAGGAATATGCTTTGGACTTTGCACTTCGTTTGCAGGCTACTATCGCAGAACAAGGGAGTGCATTGTCATCAGCTTTAAAGAAAGCCTAACACGCGAACGGGAATGGTGTTCCCTGAGAAGCACAGGAATATGCTTCCGACTTTGCACTGCTTACGCCAGCTGCATAAGCCGAACGATGGAGTGCGACATTGTTAGCGCTGAAGAAAATCATTCGGGAGAAAAACCTAACCGGAAAACGGGAAAAGCGCAGCAACATACTTGAGACTTTGCACTCCCTTTGCCGGCTGCCATTGCAGAACAAGGAAGTGCTTCGTCATCAGCGTACAGGGGCAGGACAGAAGTTGAGCTCTGAGTTGCCCGCAAGCAGCCTTTCGGAGAACGACTCCCCTGCGGAGGAGGCCCGAGCCACTGCACTAGGGGAAGCAAGGGAGGCCTCCAACCTAAGGATTGTCCGGCGTCAAAGGGGGGAGAGATCGTAAGAAAAGATTCTCTACTCTCGAGGAAAAACCCAGTACACGCTGTCTCCAAAACAGCAACACTCACACCTGCGAAAATTAAACCAAAACCTAAAAGAACAAATTAGTCAAAGGACAGTAGAAAAAAAAGGTTGGGCGGTGAAGAGAAATGAACATCCACTTTCCACCGTGCCAAAAGTAAAAGTGACTATTGAACACAGGTGTGTGTGTGTGTGTGTGAGCAGGGTAACCAGTACTATGCCCCTATTCCCCCTGCTAAGTAGTAGTGGGATAGTTACACCTTGCTAAAAGTCTTATGGCTAGTCTTCCAGCTTTTCCGAAAGTATATTCCCTAATAAAGAGCAAAAGGGTTTGTATTTAATATCAGAACAAAAAAGCAAATATTAAGACCTAGACCAGATAAAACTTAGGCAGAAATTTAATACAGTAATACCAAAGATTGGAAAGAACTAATTACATGTCTAACTTACTTAAAAGAAAAAGCCTGGGGTGACAACATTAATGATGCAGGAAACATATCTAAATAAAATAATGAGATCTATGATTGAACAAATTTCTAATTCTCAAGTACTGTGTTATATAACATCAACTACCTGTGGTTTTATTGAGGACACCTAAGAAAACAATATCTTTGTTAGGAGAAGTGTCACTGTCACTATAATTCTTTCCAACATAGTTAAGCCAAGGAGTTTCAACAGTAAACAGTCTTTGGCTCTTGTATCGGAGATTTCCTGTAATATTCTGGTGTAAAACTCCTTTAAGATTTCCACTCTTCGTGGGCTTCCCATTCGAAAATGTTGCTGTAAAAGTAAAATGAAGTTATTAGTATCAGGACTTTTTAAAATAGGTAATTTGTATTTTTCCCAACTATACAAACCTGAGTCCTTTAATAAGAGTATGACTTTAGCATAGCTGAAATGGCCCAATTAATCTTTTGTTAAGGTAGCAGTAATGGCTGGCAAGCGGAGGGTAGAGCCCATCCCCTCTACAGGTAAACGACTATTACAATACTGTATTATTCAAATGGGAAGATTTAACAGCCAAATGAGTCTAGCTCAACTTACAGAGCTGTCCCAAGTAAATTTGGGAGATAATGTATACAGTATATACATATATACAGTACATTTATGTTAAATCTAATAAATAAAAAATAATTATAGTACAGTACATATAAGAAATAATAAAGAGATAAAAGTCTGTAATAAATAGGAATTTAAGTCTGTAGTAAATAGAAATTTAAGTCTTATCCATAATAGCTATGCTTCTTAAAAGTTAAAATCCTAAAAATAGACAAACTCTCAGATTTTGATAAAATGTCAGACAAACTTTACTGATAAAAAAGTTCCATATTTTATAATCAATTTGTATTTTTTCTAATTTTACAAACTTAAGACTTATAAAAGGAATGTGACTTCAGTGAAGGTTGGACAGCCGATTAAACTAGCAAAGCCAGTAGTAGTAGCTGGCAGGTGGCAGGTAGGCGCCACAAGGTAGCATAACCTTCACTTTAACCTAAACCTGCAACTTGCGAGGTGGTTGAAGCAGGAAGTCACCTTTCAGTGTAACTTAAGGTCTCGGTCTCATATTTGTATGATTAGGAAAATTGACAAATTTGAAAGTACTTTGTATTTTTCCTATAGCTATTTATTAGGGATTATCTTTTGGCAGGGGGTTTTCACGTACGGGCTTGGCCCGTAACTGAGAAAAACCCGACACCTTGCTAGAACTTCATGCAATGCACATATAGGGGCCTGAGCACCCTGTTGGCAAGTAAAAAACTAGCAATGTGACTGTCTGGGTAAGAATATTCCGAGATATATAGGAATGTTGATATCAAACGTGACAAATTCGTTGATAATTTGTATTTTTTGTAACAATACAAACCTTAGCTATTTATTTCGGGGTATTACTTTCTGTGAAGCAGAAATGATGAGCCATTAAAATTTAGAGAGGGTTAACAACCCATACCACTAGTTAGTGGGGGGGGGGGGTAGCTTGCTACTACCTCCACACCTGTGATTTAGCTCACTTTGCTTGGAGGTAGGACTTCAAGGGGGATTGGGTTGGCGGGCAAGTTTGTATAAATAGCTAAGGTTTGTATAGTTAGGCAAAATACAAATTATCTACGAATTTGTCCTTTGTTCCGTAACTGGAATATAAACCATGCTATTTATTAGGGGCGACTCACCCATTAGGAAGGGTGGACGTCCCTGCCAATCTGGCTTTTGGCCTTACCCCGGGACTCCTTATCTGAGTATATTAGTACTCCCAAATAAGGAGGAGACCGGAGAATTTGAACCCTGTTCTGAGAGGAAGGTCTCAATTCCGACCGGAAAAAGGCAGGTTGTAAGTTTGTGAGTTAGGAAAGGTCTAGTGATGAGAGGATGTCCCATCCTTTCAGTTGAAGGTGAAGGCTCAAGGTTGAGTGATCGTCTTTACCTGTTGAAACTGTAAAGGGGGGTCTTTTCCTCTTCCATATACTCGAGGAATTCGCTATTGCTGGAATAGAGTTATCGAGTGGAGAGAGACACTTTCCCATGACACCAACCACATAAGATGTTATACTGCCTGGTAGACTGATGCTGTGGAATTCCTCAGATATCTAGACAACCTTTTCGCAACTTATTGCGAAAAGCCTCTGTGAGAGAGGAGGTACTGGGTAGTCTCCAGGCGTAAGATCATAGCAAAGCTATAGCTTGTGGTAGGTGTCGAAGTGGGTTGTCTGTGATGTGGAGAGGGTTCTCTTGGAGACTATCAGAAGCTGCAAAAGGTTTGGGAACCGTTTTGGGTAATGCCATAGCGGAGCTATGAGAGTCCTAAAGTGGCTGACTGATGTTCTAGCTTTTTTGAGTGCCCTTCTGTTTTTTGCCAGAGAGCCTTGGTGTCTAGGGCTGGTGAACAACAGCACCTGAGGTTCAGGGGCGTTGCGAACAGATCCCAAGTGGGAGGACCCCGTAAAGTCAGGACTTTGTCGGCTACAAGGTGATCCAAAGACCATTTTGTATACCTTATCTGAGATGCTGTGCACAGACTATCGGCGAGCACATTCCTCTAGTCTGGAATGAAGCTGGCTGATAGTGGTACCGAACGGACTTTGGCCCATCTTAGTCTTTATACTGTTAGATGGGAAGAGGCTGCGAGCACTTTCCTTCTTGCTTGTCGATGTGAGCCTCTATGTGGTGTGTGGTATTGTCGCCCATTACATTACTGAGTGGTCTGTTAGGAACTGATGAGGCTGCTGAGGGACCGGAAAGTTGGCCTTCATCTCTTAAGAGATTTAAGTGAAGGTACTTTCGGACTCTGTCCAGAGGCCTGAGGTGGTGTGGTGCAGCACTATGGTCCCGTCTCTCTTCTTTTGATGTGTTCTAAGCACAGCATCAAGTCCGAGGGGTTGGGAAGGATGAGGTTATACCACTCTGTAGATACTCGACTGACACCCATCCCTTGAGGTTTGTTTAAACTTCTGGTCCCATGGGGGTCAGAATGTCTAGGGGATCGAGGATCTGATTCCCATCGGACTCAAGTCACTCTGGGATGGGAGTAGTTCTTGTTTTGAAAAAGTTTTGTGGAGATTGGTATCTAGAATCATTCCCAAATACTGTACACAGTCTTCTGGGAGGGAAGTAGGGAAGACTTCCACAGGTTTACCTTGATCACTGGATCTTGGTAAAAAGACTTCAGAAGTTCCGGTGCTAATGCAAGGTTGTCACTGAGTCTGCTAAGGTCAGTCAGTCATCCCGAAACGGAGGAGACAGAAGCCAATCCTGTGAGACCAGGATCGGTGTAGTGGAAAGACCGAAACACAGTGCCCTGAACTGGTGTTTCTTGTTTGTCTAGACTGAATCTTCCAACCTTCCTAGATGGATGGTTTGGGCCTGGAAGTATGTGTCCTTTAGGTCCAGTGTGCAAATGAAGACCTGAGGTCTTAGCCCTTGTCCGAACTCCAACATGGTATGGACATCGACCCAAAGGGACAGCTCCTTGCGGAACCTTTCGCATGGGAGATTATTGACACTGGGGTCTTGACTTGTGGCATAAAGGATCGGACACGATACCCTGTGTAAGGATTCTTCCCTGAGAGAGAATCCCTTTAACTGACAGAAGGAAGTCAACGCTTAACCCTAAAATGCGCCCCGATGGGATTGATGATATTCCTTAGAGTAGCATCAGTCTAGCGAATGTTAATCAATGGTTAATGGTTGGGTATCGTGGTTACTGTGCAGTTGGAGAGTGCTCGCAAGTAGTTCCCTGTCGACAAGTCGCTGATGAGGGTTGTCGATCGTTTGCCGATCACTTTAGTGAATTGGTGTGATGGCGAACGCCCAGTAGAGAGAAGTGTGTTGTATACCTTCTGATCTAGGGAACTATGGGAAGAGGTTGACTAGAAAGTCTGAGTCACGAACTGCTGGCGAATTGTCGATGATTGGTGAATCGGCAGTCTTTGAGCCGAAGATGGTAACTGACAGGCAGATGAAGGCTGTCTGGTCAGTCAGCCAAGGTAGGTTGGCGATAAATGAGTTGGTAATCTGCTTTGAGCCCTGAGAGACAGCAGAATGGTTTAATGATAATCCGTTGGTGATGGTAAGCCATTGATGATCAGCGATCGATCGCGGACCGGTGATCGGTGAGCTAGAGATCAGCAAGCTGACTATGGTCCCTCCTGGTTGGTCCGAGATCAGCAAGCAGACGATGGGCTGGTCAGAGATCAGCGAGCTGAGTTCGATGATCGAAGAAAGATGAGCTGCCCATCGGTGATCTAGTGATCAGCAAGCTGATGACTGTTTATTGACTAGCAATCGGTGATTGGAACGCTAGCAATCGGAGATCGTTAGTCATTGGAGGGACTAGAGGTGAATGATCAAAGCTGAGCTAGCAATTGGCGATCTGGTGATCGGCGAGCTAGCAATCAGCAAACCATGAACTAGCCATCAGCTAACAGTGATCTAGAGATCAGTCTGTTGATGCTTTCTTGTTTGCTGATGGTGGCTCTTTGACAAGAGCTGGCGCATTGGCGAGCATTGGATCTGCGAGCACTGGTTCTTTAGCAAGAGCTGGTGCATTGGATCTGAGACCGCAACTGCGCAGGAAAGCGCTGGTCTGAGAGTGCAGAAGAGCGCTAGAGAACAGGCAAGCACTGACTCTTTATGAAGAGTTGGTGCATTGGCGAGCATAGCTATAGAAGCCACCGCTCAGCCCCGAGAGCATAGTCGCTAGTAACATGGTCCGGCCTTGCAACCGCTCAGCCCCTTGAGCAAGTCACAAGGGCGGTCGCTCAGCCCCAAGAGCATAACCGCCTAAGGACCAGGAAAGGGTAAGAAGGGAAGTTAACTGACTACCCTAGAGGCAAACCTCCTTATCGTTTTAGGATGCACTGAAGAGCTGACAGTAGTCACGGGGGAACTTCTAAGAGAAGGGAACGCCCCTGACGATGTCCTAGAGAGACGGCGGCGACGGCAGACTCCCCAGGCATAAACAGGACAGCTCTGCTTCGAAGGCACACTACAGGCACGAAGAAACAGCATCGTAAACTGGGAAATAAAAATGAATAATTATCAAACAGAAATTCCCCCGGGTGAAACTCCGAAGAGAAACCCCGAGGGAAAGTAAAACAAGAACGAAAGTAGGTATGCGCCCTCCTCCCCCACTGACATGCACGGGTGAGGGGGGGGGACGAAAAAGTTAACAAAACAGAAATTATAACATTATAATTATGCAACTGACTTTGAATGTTCCAAGGATCACAGACCCCCGAAGGAACGTGTTCCCCGAGCTGAAAAGTTAAAATGTTATTTTTATTAGTAAAATAAATTTTTGAATATACTTACCCGATAATCATGTAGCTGTCAACTCCGTTGCCCGACAGAATTCTATGGAGGGATACGCCAGCTATCACAATACTAGAAGGGGGTGTACTTACCAGCGCCACCTGTGGCCAGGTACTATAGTACTTCTTGTTGACACCTCCTCAATTTTTCCTCGGTCCACTGGTTCTCTATGGGGAGGAAGGGAGGGTCAATTAAATCATGATTATCGGGTAAGTATATTCAAAAATTTATTTTACTAATAAAAATAACATTTTTCAATATTAAACTTACCCGATAATCATGTAGCTGATTCACACCCAGGGGGGTGGGTGAAAACCAGTGTACAAGATTGAAGGATAGCTAAGTATCCCATATTTCATATAACAGTTATCTCAAATAACAATGAAATAATAAGTACCTGGTAAGGAAGTCGAATTGAACCGTTACTCTGCCTCTTTTTTAAGTTCGTCTTCCTTACTGAGCGCAGCGTTCCTCTTGGAGGCTGAATCAACTCAAAGGTGCTAAAGTATATAGGGCTGCAACCCCTACTAAAGGACCTCTACACAACCTCTAACCCAGGCGCTTCTCAAGAATGAATTGACCACCCGCCAAATCAAAAGGATGCGGAAGGCTTCTTAGCCTACCGTAACAACCATAAAAACAACAATAAAAGCATTCAAGAGAAAGGTTAAAAAAGGTTATGGGATTAAGGGAATGTAGTGGCTGAGCCCTCACCTACTACTGCACTCGCTGCTACGAATGGTCCCAGGGTGTAGCAGTTCTCGTAAAGAGACTGGACATCTTTAAGATAAAATGATGCAAACACTGACTTGCTCCTCCAATAGGTTGCATCCATTATGCTCTGCAGAGAACGGTTTTTATTAAAGGCCATCGAAGTAGCTACGGCTCTTACTTCGTGGGTCCTTACCTTCAGCAATGCAAGGTCTTCCTCCTTTAAGTGAGAATGGGCTTCTCTAATCAGAAGCCTTATATAATACGAAACCCCGTTCTTGGACATGGGCCTCGAAGGTTTCTTGATGGCACACCATAAGGCTTCTGACTGTCCTCGAATAGGTTTAGACCTATTAAGATAATACTTGAGAGCTCTGACAGGGCAAAGAACTCTCTCTAGTTCGTTACCTACCATGTTGGAGAGGCTAGGTATTTCAAACGATCTAGGCCAAGGACGTGAAGGAAGTTCGTTCTTTGCTAGGAATCCGAGCTGAAAAGAACATGTTGCAGATTCGGTCGTGAAACCAATGTTCTTGCTGAAGGCATGAACCTCACTGACTCTCTTAGCTGTTGCAAGGCAGACGAGAAAAAGAGTCTTGAGGGTAAGGTCCTTGAAGGAAGCTGACTGGAGAGGTTCGAACCTAGGTGACATAAGGAACCTTAAGACTACGTCTAGGTTCCAGCCTGGAGTGGATAGACGACGTTCTTTAGAAGTCTCAAAAGACTTAAGGATGTCTTGAAGGTCCTTGTTGGCAGAAAGGTCCAAACCTCTGTGGCGGAGAACTGAAGCCAACATACTCCTGTACCCTTTAATCGTAGGGGCTGAAAGGGATCTCTCATTCCTAAGATGTAATAGGAAGTCAGCTATTTGGGTCACAGAGGTATTGGTAGAGGATACTGAATTGGCTCTACACCAGCTCCGGAAGACTTCCCACTTAGATTGGTAGACTCTACGAGTGGAAACCCTTCTTGCTCTGGCAATCGCACTGGCTGCCTCCTTCGAAAAGCCTCTAGCTCTAGCGAATCTTTCGACAGTCTGAAGGCAGTCAGCCGAAGAGCGTGGAGGTTTGGGTGCAACCTGTCTACGTGAGGTTGACGTAGAAGGTCCACTCTTAGAGGTAGAGTCCTGGGGATGTCGACTAGCCATTGAAGTACCTCTGTGAACCATTCTCTTGCAGGCCAAAGGGGAGCAACCAGCGTCAGCCGTGTCCCTTCGTGCGAGATGAATTTCTGCAGGACTTTGTTTATTATCTTGAACGGTGCGAATGCGTAAAGGTCGAGATGGGACCAGTTCAGCAGAAAAGCATCCACATGAACTGCTGCAGGGTCTGGAACTGGGGAACAGTACAGCGGAAGTCTCTTGGTCATGGAGGTGGCAAACAGATCTATGGTAGGTTGACCCCACAAGGTCCAAAGTCTGTTGCACACACTCTTGTGGAGGGTCCATTCCGTGGGAATGACCTGATTCCTTCTGCTTAGGCGATCTGCTGAGACGTTCATGTTGCCCTGAATGAACCTCGTGACCAAAGTGAGGTTTTGACTTCTTGACCAAATGAGGAGGTCCCTTGCGATCTCGTATAGGCTCCTCGAATGGGTCCCTCCTTGCTTGGAGATGTAAGCCAAGGCTGTGGTGTTGTCTGAGTTCACCTCCACCACCTTGCCTAGCAGGAGGGACTTGAAGTTCAGCAGGGCTAAATGAACTGCTAGTAGCTCCTTGCAGTTGATGTGGAGCGTTCCCTGTTCCTCGTTCCACGTTCCCGAGCATTCCCGTCCGTTCAAGGTCGCACCCCAGCCCGAGTCCGATGCATCTGAGAAGAGATGAAGATTGGGGGTCTGAATAGCCAACGATAGGCCCTCCCTGAGAAGGAGATTGGTCTTCCACCACAAGAGAGTGGTCTTCATCTCTTTGGTGACTGGGATAGAGACTGCTTCGAGAGTCAAACCCTTGTCCCAATGAGCTGCAAGATGGAATTGAAGAGGGCGGAGGTGGAGTCTCCCTAGCTCGACGAACAGGGCCAGTGATGAAAGGGTCCCTGTGAGACTCATCCACTGTCTCACCGAGCAACTGCTCCTCTTCAGCATGCTCATGATGCAATCTAGGGCTTGGCTTATCCTTGGGGCCGATGGAAAAGCCCGAAAATCCTGACTCCGAATCTCCATTCCCAGGTACACAATGGATTGGGAGGGAATGAGCTGAGACTTTTCTATGTTGACTAACAGACCCAGTTCTCTGATTAAGTCCAAAGTCCAGTTGAGACTCTCCAGACAGCGACGACTCGTGGAGGCTCTCAACAGCCAGTCGTCTAAGTAGAGGGAGGCTCTGATGTCCGATAAGTGGAGGAATTTTGCTATATTCCTCATCAGATGCGTGAACACCATAGGAGCTGTGCTTAGGCCAAAACACAGGGCTTGGAATTGGTAGACAACCTTTCCAAAAACGAATCTCAGGAAAGGTTGGGAGTCTGGATGAATAGGAACGTGAAAGTAGGCATCTTTCAGGTCCAACGAGACCATCCAGTCCTCCTGCCTGACCGCTGCTAGGACCGACTTCGTCGTCTCCATCGTGAACGTCTGCTTGGTGACATACGCATTGAGCGCGCTGACGTCCAGCACCGGTCTCCAACCTCCTGTCTTCTTGGCCACCAGAAAGAGACGGTTGTAGAAGCCCGGGGATTGATGGTCCCGGACTATAACCACTGCCTTCTTCTGCACAAGTAGCGACACCTCCTGGTGCAACGCTAGCCTCTTGTCCTCTTCTTTGTAGTTGGGAGAGAGGTTGATGGGAGATGTGGTCAGAGGGGGTTTGTGGCAGAATGGAATCCTGTAACCCTCCCTCAGCCAACTGACAGACTGGGCGTCTGCACCTCTCTTTTCCCAGGCTTGCCAGAAGATCTTGAGTCTGGCTCCTACTGCTGTCTGGAGATGCGGAGAGTCAGTTTTTTCCTTTAGAAGCCTTGGAACCTTTCCTAGACTTGCTCCTGGAAGAGTCTGGACGGGAGCTTCCTCGGCTGGGGGCTCTACCACGAAAGGGCGGTATGAACCTCGTAGCAGGAGTATCAGCCACTGGGGTGCGATAAGTCCTGGGGACTGAGGTAGCAACCTTAGTCTTACGAGCCGATGAGGCTACAAGATCATGTGTGTCCTTTTGTATCAGGGCAGCAGACAAGTCCTTAACCAGCTCTTCGGGGAAGAGGAACTTCGAGAGCGGAGCGAAAAGGAGTTGAGACCTTTGACAAGGTGTAATGCTGGAGGAAAGGAAGGTACATAGCTGTTCCCTTTTCTTAAGGACCCCTGACACAAACATCGACGCAAGCTCGCCAGATCCATCTCTAATGGCCTTATCCATGCAGGACATTAATAGCATGGCAGAATCCTTGTCCGCAGGGGAGGTCTTCTTGCTGAGGGCCCCCAGGCACCAGTCTAGGAAGTTGAACATCTCAAATGCTCTAAAAACACCCTTCAGGAAGTGATCAAGGTCTGAGAAGGTCCAGCAAACCTTAGAGCGCCTCATTGCTGTTCTACGAGGCGAGTCTACCAGACTTGAGAAGTCAGCCTGGGCAGAGGCAGGTACTCCCAAGCCTGGTTCCTCTCCTGTGGCATACCAAACGCCCGCTTTAGAAGTGAGCTTAGTCGGAGGAAACATGAACGAAGTCTTTCCAAGGTGTTGCTTAGTCTGCAACCACTCCCCTAAGATCCTTAACGCTCTCTTAGAGGACCTTGCTAGGACTAGCTTAGTATAGGTAGACTTAGCTGGCTGCATGCCCAGCGAAAACTCAGATGGCGGAGAGCGGGGAATAGCAGAGACAAAGTGGTCTGGGTATACCTCCCTAAACAGAGCCAAGACCTTACGAAAGTCAATAGAAGGTGGAGAAGACTTGGATTCATCCACGTCTGATGAGGGATCCAGGTGTGCCGCCTCATCATCAGACGCCTCATCACCAGAGTGTAGCGAAGAGATCGGAAAGGTATGCTGAACAGCAGAGTCAGCACGAGCTGGAACAACAATATTAGTGGTTTCCTCTTCAAGACTCTGTTGAGGGAACACCTGAGGCTCAGACTGCAAAGGCTGATCAAAAGAAGTAGCAGAAGGTAGGCGCATGGGTGGAGGAGGCTGACTCCTAGCATGAGTGACTGAACTCAAGGGTTGCGCTTGCTGAGCGGAAGGCGGATGCGCAGTAGCAAGTTCCTGAGGAACGAGTTGAGGTTCCTGAGGTGTGAGCTGAGAGCGATGAGGTAGTGGCTGCGCAGAACACAGTAATTGTCTCGCGAGTTGAGGCTCCTGAGGCGCAAGGCTAAGGTGTTGTGGTTGCCTTGAGGAGGGTTGAGCTCGCTGCAGTGAGAGCTGAGGAGACTGACTCAAGGATGGGAGAGGTTGTTGTACCTCAAGAGAGTGTTGCCTCACTGGTGGAACTGCAAGTGGAAGCGGAGGAAGTAAGGCATGATCTTCCTGTTCCCATTGCTGAGGTTGCCTTAAGGAAGGCGGAGGGAGCTGCACACCACTGGAAACAGTAAACTCAGAACGTGCTAAGGTATTCTGAGGAGCCTCAACATCGTACGCCTGGCAGGCAGTACTGCGGTCAGGCGGAGCGATCGCAGGAGGAGGTGTAACTTGCTCAGCCTGACACTCACGCATCAAGACCGCAAGTTGTGACTGCATGGACTGCAGTAGAGTCAACTTGGGGTCGGCAGACACTAAGGTCTGCTGAGGTAAAGCCTTAACAGCAGAGATCTGTTGTGGCAGAACCTTACTCCTCTTAGGCGGAGTGCATTCAACTGATGACTGCGGAGAGTCAGAGCTGATCCAATGACTGCAGCCCGGTTGAGTTCTTGAGGTCTGGACTCTGCGTTTGAGTGGTCTCGAGACCTGAGTCCAGCGTTTCTTCCCTGCTAAATGCTCAGCAGACGAGTAAAAGACGGGCTCAATCGTCTGCAGGTGGGAGTGACGGTCTCTGGAAGACACGCCCGCAACCACCGAGGATACTTCTGTGCGCCGATCAAGGCCTGCCGAACCCTTTTGCCCTTCGACATTGCTTCTCCCCTGGGCTTGGGAGCTTGCAAGAGGTCCCGGACTGGGAGGACGACTGGCACGCACAGAAGTATCCTCACGCACCACACTGACACTGACACTAGCACTTGGCACTGCACTGACACTAGCACTCGTCACAGCACTGGCACTAATTCCACCCACTGCACTCTTGACCTTAAGTTCCTTGACTTCGGCCATAAGAGACTTATGATCACTTACCACTGACTCTACTTTATCGCCTAAGGCCTGAATGGCACGCAAAACAACAGACATATCAGGCTGAGGGCAAATAGTAGGTTCGGGGGTAGCCACTACAGGGGTAGGAAAAGGTAGGGGATCATGAGATGAGGAAAAAAGTGAAGAGTGAGAAGAACTCCTCCTAACTCTCTCTCTCTCTAACTTGGTTGAGTACTTAAGAAGACGGACAAAATCAAGTTCCGAAAGTCCGGCGCATTCCTCACATCGATCTTCTAACTGACAGGGCCTTTCCCTACAGTCAGAACAAGCGGTGTGAGGATCTACCGAGGCCTTCGGAATACGCCTATTACAAGACCTACATCGTCTATGGGTGGGGGCTTGTGAAATGTCAGACATCTTGAATCAAAAGAGTTAGCCAAGTGGGGTTTCAAAATCAAGCAAAAGATCGTTAACCGTTAAATCAGGACTAAATAATAGCTATCTAAGCTAATATAGAAGTTTTCCAGTAAAGCGACAGCCGAAATCTGAGAGAATACTTCACCAAAAGCCGTGAAAATACTCGAAGATCATAAGCGTATCCCAGAACGTCTTGCCGGAAGCACGACAGAGGAAAAATTGAGGAGGTGTCAACAAGAAGTACTATAGTACCTGGCCACAGGTGGCGCTGGTAAGTACACCCCCTTCTAGTATTGTGATAGCTGGCGTATCCCTCCATAGAATTCTGTCGGGCAACGGAGTTGACAGCTACATGATTATCGGGTAAGTTTAATATTGAAAAAATATAATTATATTCATAAAAATAATTGAGACAAATAAAACGAAATAGCAACTTGGCCCGAGAAGCTATCGTAGCCGTAGTACGGAGTAAGAGGTGAACGACCTCGAGAGAGGGGCCGTACTCCACGAAGGCAACCATGGTGGCCTAGGAGTGAAAGGCCGTGACCAAGAAGAGAATCGTGGTGGCCTAGGCTAAGCCGGCGATCACTCTCTTAGACGTACACAACACACACCGCACAACACAACACTGAAAGCAAAGAAAACTTACTATTTTCTATACACGAAAATTACGAAAATATATATAAATATCAATAATGTTTAAACATATTAAGCATAAGAAAAGGTAAGTTAAAAAGACAAAACAATAATGGCAGTCAAGTGAGGATGGGAGAGGAGACATCCGATCGCCATCCGAGCCAAAAGTAAAGTGAGCCTTTCACTGGTGTGTGTGAGGGGGAGGGGTAGCAAGCTACCCCTCCCTAACCCCCGCTAACTAGCGGAGGGGTAGTAAACCCTCATTAAAATTCTTATGGCTCGTCATTCAGCTACGCCGAAGTAATTACCCCATGTAAATAGCGTGGTTTGTATTTCAGTTACGGAACAAACCCCTATTAAATAGCGTGGTTTGTTTTCCAGTTACGGAACAACTAACTATTAGACTTCGATTTCTTCTTCTCTAGCCGTCAAATCTAACTATTTGACTTCACCCGCTTTATTCAAGTACTGTATATGACTTGAACCAGTACAACTATTACCATCCCTTTTATGTAGTACCCTCGTATACATATTACGTTTGACCCCAGTATTACTCGTTTTATTACCCGATACCTTATAGAATCACCTCATTTTATATTCCCATTAAATATTATTTATCATACACTCCATTTTATCTTGCTATATTACTTTTATACATTTTGTTATTACCTTGTCACTCCCATTTTTCACATAAATACTTTCTCTGGACAAGTTTCCCATTCTTGTTCATTCATGTTTACTCTCTAGACTCCGTTGTTTTTCCGTTAACCAATCATGAACCCATACGTATGGAAAGTTTGCACAGTGGGGTTAATATTTCCCTACCCCCACCTTCCAACAAACCCTTTTCCGTGAAAAACTTTGTCCAAGTCAGGTCTTTGTTAGTTCAAGTGACGTCTTTTTTACGATGGAAGTTTTAGAAAATTGTAACGACTGCAGTAATCCATACTTGAAAGTATTTTGGAGAATTCCAATGTTGATAATTTTCTTAAATCTCGTAATGTAATAGACCAACGTTTACAGTATTCCAAGTGCAGTACTAAACTAAGACAAAGAAGTTAAAATGCCACAGTCTCAGTCACAACAACCCCATGACCCACAAGTTTCGTCGTCGCGGTCATAAAAGTACTGTAAGCCATTAATTTCTTTAATATTAATGTGTTAATTTTACTAGTTTGTTAGCGTGCGCAGCTCAACATTACCGCTTGCCAGTGCATACGAGCTTGATGTTTTATTTTCCTGAGAGCGTAAGCGAGCCAGTGGCGGAACAAGAACCATTATATTTAATGTTCATAATGTTAGCGTGCGCAGCTCAACATTACCGCTTGCCAGTACATACGAGCTTGATGTTTTATTTTCCAGCGAGCGTAAGCGAGCCAGTGGCGGAACAAGAACCATTATATAATGTATAGTGTTGCTAATGTTATCGTAACAATGCTAACATTAACGTAACATGAACTAGTCATTATATTTAAACATTTTAACAGAATATATATAACAAAAGACATTATATTGGGTTTGTGACCTGGGAACTTCTAGGTTAGGTTCTGTACCCTTTTTGTACCTTTTTATATATTGTGTAAAGGGTATATGGAAAAATGCTTTAAAATACACATGCTAATATTACCGTAGCATTGCTAACTTTAGCAATGCCATCGTAACGTTGGTAATGCTGTGTAACATTCGTAACGTTGCTAATGTTAGCGTTCGCAGTACATACGTGAGTGAAGTGACACAGAATTTGAACAAGTCATTATATTTAAACATTTCAACAGAATATATATAACAAAAGACATAATATTTAAACATATTAACAGAAAATATATGTTTTCCTGTAGAAAAATGTTATTTTCATTAGTAAAATAAATTTTTGAATATACTTACCCGATAATCATGTAGCTGTCAACTCCGTTGCCCGACAGAATTCTACGGGAGGGATACGCCAGCTATCACTATACTAGAAGGGGGTGTACTCACCAGCGCCACCTGTGGCCAGGTACTATAGTACTTCTTGTTGACACCACCTCACTTTTTCCTCGGTCCACTGGTTCTCTATGGGGAGGAAGGGTGGGTCAATTAAATCATGATTATCGGGTAAGTATATTCAAAAATTTATTTTACTAATGAAATTAACATTTTTCAATATTAAACTTACCCGATAATCATGTAGCTGATTCACACCCAGGGGGGTGGGTGAAAACCAGTGTACATGACTAAAGGATAGCTAAGTATCCCGTATTTCATATACCTGTAATCAGTTATTTCAGAATAACAATGAAATAATAAGTACCTGGTAAGGAAGTCGACTTGAACCGTTACTCTGCCTTTATTAAGTTCGTCTTCCTTACTGAGCGCAGCGTTCCTCTTAGGAGGCTGAATCAACTCAAAGGTGCTAAAGTATACAGGGCTGCAACCCATACTAAAGGACCTCTACACAACCTCTAACCCAGGCGCTTCTCAAGAATGAATTGACCACCCGCCAAATCAAAAAGGATGCGGAAGGCTTCTTAGCCTACCGTAACAACCCAAAAAACAACAATAAAAGCATTCAAGAGAAAGGTTAAAAAGGTTATGGGATTAAGGGAATGTAGTGGCTGAGCCCTCACCTACTACTGCACTCGCTGCTACGAATGGTCCCAGGGTGTAGCAGTTCTCGTAAAGAGACTGGACATCTTTAAGATAAAATGATGCAAACACTGACTTGCTCCTCCAATAAGTTGCATCCATAATGCTCTGCAGAGAACGGTTCTTATTAAAGGCCATCGAAGTGGCTACGGCTCTCACTTCGTGGGTCCTTACCTTCAGCAAAGCAAGGTCTTCATCCTTCATGTGAGAATGGGCTTCTCTAATCAGAAGCCTTATATAATACGAAACTCCGTTTTTGGACATGGGCATCGAAGGTTTCTTGATTGCACACCATAAGGCTTCTGACTGTCCTCGTATAGGTTTTGACCTATTAAGATAATATTTCAGAGCTCTGACAGGGCAAAGAACTCTTTCTAGCTCGTTACCTACCATGTTGGAAAGGCTAGGAATTTCAAACGATCTAGGCCAAGGACGTGAAGGAAGTTCATTCTTAGCTAAAAATCCGAGCTGTAAAGAACATGTTGCAGATTCGGATGTGAACCCAATGTTCTTGCTGAAGGCATGAACCTCACTGACTCTTTTAGCTGTTGCAAGGCAGACGAGGAAAAGAGTCTTGAGGGTAAGGTCCTTGAAGGAAGCTGACTGGAGAGGTTCGAACCTAGGAGACATAAGGAACCTTAAGACTACGTCTAGATTCCAGCCTGGAGTGGGTAAACGACGTTCTTTAGAAGTCTCAAAAGACTTAAGGATGTCTTGAAGGTCCTTGTTGGAAGAAAGGTCCAAACCTCTGTGGCGGAGAACTGAAGCCAACATACTTCTGTACCCTTTAATCGTAGGAGGCGAAAGGGATCTCTCATTCCTTAGATGTAATAGGAAGTCAGCTATTTGGGTTACAGAGGTATTGGTAGAGGAAACTGCATTGGCTCTACACCAGCTTCGGAAGACTTCCCACTTGGATTGGTAGACTCTACGAGTGGATACCCTCCTTGCTCTGGCAATCGCACTGGCTGCCTCCTTCGAAAAGCCTCTAGCTCTAGCGAATCTTTCGACAGTCTGAAGGCAGTCAGACGAAGAGCGTGGAGGTTTGGGTGCACCTTGTCTACGTGAGGTTGACGTAGAAGGTCCACTCTTAGAGGGAGAGTCCTGGGGACGTCGACCAGCCATTGTAGTACCTCTGTGAACCATTCTCTTGCAGGCCAAAGGGGAGCAACCAGCGTCAGCCGTGTCCCTTCGTGCGAGACGAACTTCTGAATGACTCTGTTGATGATCTTGAACGGTGGGAATGCGTAAAGGTCGAGATGGGACCAATTCAGCAGAAAAGCATCCACATGAACTGCTGCTGGGTCTGGAACTGGGGAACAGTACAAAGGAAGCCTCTTGGTCATGGAGGTGGCAAACAGATCTATCGTAGGCTGACCCCACAAGGTCCAAAGTCTGTTGCACACGCTCTTGTGAAGGGTCCATTCCGTGGGGATGACTTGATCTTTTCTGCTTAGGCGATCTGCTGAGACGTTCATGTTGCCCTGAATGAACCTCGTTACTAGAGTGAGGTTTAGACTTCTTGACCAAATGAGGAGGTCCCTTGCTATCTCGTATAGGTTCCTCGAATGGGTCCCTCCCTGCTTGGAGATGTAAGCCAAGGCTGTGGTGTTGTCGGAGTTCACCTCCACCACCTTGCCTAGCAGGAGGGACTTGAAGTTCATAAGGGCCAAATGAACTGCCAGTAGCTCCTTGCAGTTGATGTGGAGCGTTTCCTGTTCCCTGTTCCACGTTCCCGAGCATTCCCGTCCGTTCAAGGTCGCGCCCCAGCCCGAGTCTGATGCATCCGAGAAGAGATGAAGATTGGGGGTCTGAATCGCTAACGATAGGCCCTCCTTGAGAAGGAGGTTGGTCTTCCACCACAAGAGAGTGGTCTTCATCTCTTTGGTGACAGGGATAGAGACTGCTTCGAGCGTCAAATCCTTGTCCCAAATAGCTGCTAGATGGAATTGGAGAGGGCGGAGGTGGAGTCTCCCTAACTCGACGAACAGGGCTAACGATGACAGGGTCCCTGTGAGACTCATCCACTGTCTCACCGAGCAACTGTTCCTCTTCAGCATGCTCAGGATGCAATCTAGGGCTTGGCTTATCCTTGGGGCCGATGGAAAAGCCCGAAAATCCAGACTCCGAATCTCCATTCCCAGGTAAACTATGGATTGGGAGGGAATGAGCTGGGACTTTTCTAAGTTGACTAACAGACCCAGTTCCTTGATCAAGTCCAAAGTCCAGTTGAGACTCTCCAGACAGCGACGACTCGTGGAGGCTCTCAACAGCCAGTCGTCTAAGTAAAGGGAGGCTCTGATGTCCAATAAGTGGAGGAATTTTGCAATATTCCTCATCAGATGCGTAAACACCATAGGAGCTGTGCTTAGGCCAAAACACAGGGCTTGGAATTGGTACACAACCTTTCCAAAAACGAATCTCAGGAAAGGTTGGGAGTCTGGATGAATAGGAACGTGAAAGTAAGCGTCTTTCAGATCCAACGAGACCATCCAGTCCTCCTGCCTGACCGCTGCTAGGACCGACTTCGTCGTCTCCATAGTGAACGTCTGCTTGGTGACATAAGCATTGAGCGCGCTGACGTCCAGCACCGGTCTCCAACCTCCTGTCTTCTTGGCCACCAGAAAGAGACGGTTGTAGAAGCCCGGGGATTGATGGTCCCGAACTATAAACACTGCCTTCTTCTGTAACAGGAGCGACACCTCCTGGTGCAACGCTAGCCTCTTGTCCTTTTCCTTGTAGTTGGGAGAGAGGTTGATGGGAGAAGTGGTCAGAGGGGGTTTGCGGCAGAATGGTATCCTGTAACCCTCCCTTAGCCACCTGACAGACTGGGCGTCTGCACCTCTCCTTTCCCAAGCTTGCCAGAAGGTCTTGAGTCTGGCTCCTACTGCTGTCTGGAGAGGAGGAGAGTCAGTGTTTGCCTTTTGAAGTCTTGGGACCTTTCCTAGACCTGCTCCTGGAAGAGTCTGGACGGGAGCTTCCTCGGCTGGGGGCTCTGCCACGAAAGGGCGGAATAAACCTTGTAGCAGGAGTATCAGCCACTGGGGTGCGGTAAGTCCTGGGAGCTGAGGGAGCAACCTTAGTCTTACGAGCTGAAGAGGCCACAAGATCATGAGTGTCCTTCTGAATCAGGGCCGCAGACAAATCCTTGATAAGCTCTTCGGGAAACAAGAACTTAGAAAGCGGAGCAAAAAGGAGTTGAGACCTTTGACAAGGTGTGATGCTGGAAGAAAGAAAGGTGCAAAGTTGCTCCCTTTTCTTAAGAACTCCTGACACAAACATTGAAGCAAGCTCGCCAGACCCATCCCGAATTGCTTTATCCATGCAGGACATTAAAAGCATGGCCGAGTCCTTGTCCGCAGGGGAGGTCTTCTTGCTCAGGGCCCCCAGGCACCAGTCTAGAAAATTGAACATCTCAAAGGCACGAAATACACCCTTTAGGAAGTGGTCTAAATCGGAGAAGGTCCAGCAACCTTAGAGCGCCTCATTGCTGATCTACGAGGAGAGTCGACCAAACTTGAGAAGTCAGCCTGGGCAGAGGCAGGGACTCCCAAGCCTGGTTCCTCTCCTGTGGCATACCATACGCCCGCCTTAGAAGTGAGCTTAGTAGGTGGGAACATAAAGGAAGTCTTCCCTAGTTGCTGTTTAGACTGCAACCACTCCCCTAATATTCTTAAAGCTCTCTTAGAGGACCTAGCAAAGACGAGCTTAGTATAAGTTGACTTAACAGGTTGCATGCCCAGCGAAAACTCAGATGGAGGAGAGCGGGGGGTAGCAGAAACAAAATGGTCCGGGTATACCTCTCTGAAAAGAGCCAGGACCTTACGAAAGTCAATGGGTAGAGGAGAAGACTTCTGTTCTTCCACGTCTGATGAGGGATCCAGGTGCGCAGCTTCCTCCTCAGAAACCTCATCACCAGAGTGTAGCGAAGTGGGAGGAAAAGTAACAGTGGTATGCTGAACAGCAGAATCTGAACAAGCGGGTGCATAAACGCTTGTGGTTTCATCCTCAAGTCTCTGTTGCTGAGTTAAAACCTGAGGTTCAGGCTGCAAAGACTGGTCAAGAAGAGTAGAGGAAGGTAGGCGCATGGGTTGAGGCGGCTGACTCCTAGCATGAGTTTCTTGTCTCAAGAGTTGCGCTTGCTGTAAGGGTGGCGGATGCGCAGTAGAAGATTCCTGAGGAACGAGTTGAGGTTCCTGAGGTGTGAGCTGCGAGAGTTGAGGTAGCGGCTGCGCAGAACGCAGTTCCTGTCTCGCGAGTTGAGGTTCCTGAGGTGCTAGCCTAAGGAGTTGAGGCTCTCGCCTTGAGGAGGGTTGAGGTCGCTGCAGCGAGTGCTGAGGTGGCTGCCTCATGGATGGAAGAGGTTGTCGTACCTCAAGAGAATGTTGCCTCGCTGGTGGAACCGCAAGCGGAAGCGGAGGAAGTAAGGCATAAGACTCCTGCTCCCATTGCTGAGGTTGCCTTAAGGAAGGCGGAGGTTGCTGCACACCGCTGGTAACTGGCAACTCAGTATGCGGTAAGGTATCCTGAGGAACCTCAACTTCGTACGCCTGGCAGACTGGACTGCGGTGAGGCGGAGCGATCGCAGGAGGAGGTGTAACCTTCTCAGCCTGACACTCACGCATTAAGACCGCAAGCTGTGACTGCATGGACTGCAGCAAAGTCATCTTGGGGTCGACAGACGCTAAGGTCTGCTGAGGTAAAGCCTTAACAGAAGATGAGGTCTGTTGCGGCATCACCTTACCTCTCTTAGGAGGTGTGCAGTCACCTGATGACTGCGGAGAGTCAGAGCTAATCCAATGACTGCAACCAGGTTGTAGAGCTCTTGAGGTCTGGACTTTGCGTTTGAGAGGTCTTGAGACCTGAGTCCAGCGTTTTCTCCCTGACATTTCTTCTGCAGACGAGTAAAAGACGGGCTCAATCGTCTGCGGGTGGGAGTGACGGTCTCTGGAAGACACGCCCGCAACCACCGAGGATACTTCTGTGCGCCGATCAAGGCCTGCCGAACCCTTTTGCCCTTCGACATTGCTTCTCCCCTGGGCTTGGGAGCTTGCAAGAGGTCCCGGACTGGGAGGACGACTGGCACGCACAGAAGTACCCTCACGCACCACACTGACACTGACACTAGCACTTGGCACCGCACTGACACTAGCACTTGGCACAGCACTGGCACTATCCCCTCCCACTGCACTTTTGACCTTAAGTTCTTTGACTTCTGCCATAAGAGACTTATGATCACTAACCACCGATTCCACTTTGTCACCTAAAGCCTGAATGGCACGCAAAACATCGGACATATCAGGTTGAGTACAAATAGTAGGTTCGGGGGTAGCCACTACAGGGGGAGGAAAAGGTTGAGGGTCATGAGGTGAGGAAAAAAGTGAAGAGCGAGAAGAACTCCTCCTAACTCTCTCTCTCTCTAACTTGGTTGAATATTTCAGGAATCGAACAAATTCAAGTTCCGAAAGTCCGGCGCATTCCTCACATCGATCTTCCAACTGACAGGGTCTTTCCCTACAGTCAGAACAAGCGGTGTGAGGATCAACCGAGGCCTTCGGAACACGCCTATTACAAGACCTACATCGTCTATGGGGTGGGGCTTGTGAAAGGTCAGACATCTTGAATCAAAGAGTTAGTCAAGGGGGATTCCAAATCAAGCAAAAAGATCGTTAACCATTAATCAAAACCAAATAAAAGCTATCTAAGCTAATTAGAAAAGTTTCCAGTATAGCGACAGCTGAAATCTTAGAGAAATACTTCACCAAAAACCGTGAACAATACTCCAAAATCATAAGCATATCCCAGAACGTCTTGCCGGAAGCATGACAGAGGAAAAAGTGAGGTGGTGTCAACAAGAAGTACTGCAGTACCTGGCCACAGGTGGCGCTGGTGAGTACACCCCCTTCTAGTATAGTGATAGCTGGCGTATCCCTCCCGTAGAATTCTGTCGGGCAACGGAGTTGACAGCTACATGATTATCGGGTAAGTTTAATATTGAAAAAAGTAGTTTTTTTCCTAGGTTACATTGCCCTGTAATATAGTACAATAATACATTTAAATCTTGTTAGTTATTGATAGATAATTACGGAAGTTACTTGTGTGTAAGGAGCACAAGTATTGTAAATTGGTGAAATTTTACATATTCTTCAAATAACCATGAGCTCTTGGTTAAAACTTACCTAGCACTGGCTCGGCTTTCGAGTTTGCCTTCCTTTCAACTGATTCAATCACAAATTTTCGCTTAATGCCTTTGCCTCCTGGTGTACCAGTGATGCTCCTGTCCATTTCGGTTACCATTCTTCAGCTTCAAATCTTATACTTATTACGGACGAGTTATCAATAACAGAGTACTCTGATTTTAACCGCATTCAACGCACCACATCACACAATGCGTGACTGTAGTGACTGTACTTTGTAGTACACCTGTAGCAGTATTATGTAGGATCATCTTTATAACGGCGACCCTATGTGTTTTTTCTCTTTGAGGCGTAGGGTCTTATTATTATTATTATTATTATTATTATTATTATTATTATTATTATTATTATTATTATTATTATTATTATTATTATTATTATCATTATTAGTTAAGCTACAACCCTGGTTAGAGAAGCAGGATGCTATAAGCCCAAGAGCTCCAGAAGAGAAAATAACCCAGTGAGGAAATGAAATAAGAAAACAAATAATCTGCATTAGAAGCAACGAATAATGAATATAAACACCTTGAGATCGGTATCAATGGTATAAAAGATCGGTTAGATATAAACTATGAAGAGAGACTTATCTCTACACGTTCAACAGAAAAAAAAATTCATTGCAAGTTTGAACTTCTGGAGTTTCACCGATTTAACTGCCTGATTAGGGAGATCATTCCTCAATTTGTTCGCAGTTGGAATAAAAATGAAAGACCTTGAGGGTACACAGTACAGGATTATGAAAGGAATATTTGGACAAGTTACAACTGCACCATAATGAGTTAACAACGGAAACATGAACATAGCCAGTTGGGAATAGAATAGAGTATAAAAAGGTGATGCTGCTTCACATCATTACATCCAAGAATAAACGATGTAGTTAAGTAAATAGTGAAAGACTAAATAGAAGAAATATAGAAGAAAAAAGAACACAAAAGACCAAGTTGGGGTTTGTAAATGGTAATGACAGAAGAGATTACATAGGGGATCTCTTAGCACTAAGGAAGCTGTAATGGTAATGAAGAAAAGGTTGAATATGATAGACTTGAAAGGAAATTATAAAAACAGAAATGGAAATCATAGGATGTGTACGTTAGCAAGAGATACATTATATACAACAGAGAATGTGTTTAGCTGTAGCCTAAATAATTAAGAAAATTTGGAAGCAGTGGCATATAATTGAGGATTTATAATCGTCACCCAAAGTCAGGCTATGAAAGTTAGAAATAAAACTATTCAAGCTGTGTTGTCTGTGTAGGGGGTAACCAATGACGATGAACTTTCTGTATGTTGCAGCGCTTTGCACCTACACAGTAGTGTGCCCACATCATAGAGTAGGCTAAGGGAGTGTGCAACAAGGAACTTGAGAATCTGTTATATTCCAATATACAGTTCGATTAGTATTTAATTTCTGGCTTTCCAAAATTTGTAAATTATATTTCTATACCTAAATATTTTCCCCAATCTCTATTTCCAGCAATATCAGACTTTTTATTATGTTTTCTTTCTTTTCTGGGTATGGTTTCATTAATTTGGTTTATTTTGCAGTCTAAGCGTGCACCAAAGTTTTTTTTTTCTTCCTCTTCACATAATTTGTATTTTGTGTCTTCGCATTTTCCTCTTTTTTCTCCACTGCAGAATTAGTGAGTTGGTACATATTGTAAAAAGTAGCTGAATTTTGTTCATTTGCATAAATATTTCTTCTTTCCTTATATGAGACTTTCATCTATAGTAAAGTTGTGGTGTGATTTCATTTTTCATATCTTCCTCCCACATTTCTTAGTCCAATGGTTTCAGTACTTATGTATATCTTTTATGTTGAGGAGGCCATGGATGTTTAAGTTCATAAAGTGAATGTATGCATTAATTACCTTTGCAAATTTCATATATTACTTTTCAAACATATCAAGAAATGTTTTTTTCACCTGTGCATTTCCGTTGTCTTTCATGATACATCTCATACAGTCAAGTTTTGTCTTCATAGCTCTGGTGAAGTAATGGGATGGCCCAACTATTGTTCTTAATGCGCTGATTGATGTATTCTTTAAAGCTCATAATATCGATCTGTAAGTTTTGCTTTCTGATACGAGAAGGTTATCTATCTCCTCTTTAGCTTGATGGATTAACTCTATTGAGTGCAGGAGACTTGGGAGGGCTATCCCTTTCCTAAAGACCATTCCTGTTATGAGTCTTTTGCAGCGTCTAGCTAAGATGGAGAATGCCTGGTTTATGCGTTTGTATTAACTATTTGTTCGTTGTGTCCTTAGAAACTGTTCTACATTATTACAATTGGTGTTTCTAGAAATTTGATTAACCTAATCACTTCGGCACCTTTATTGTAATAAGGAATTCAGGTAGTGTTACTCTTTGTTTTATTTATTTCAAGTCCAGATTCACTAGTTATGCAAGTCAGTGTCTTTAATGGCATTTTTGCGTCATCTGTAGTAAGTAAAATTTGTAATCCGTCATTTACAAAGAATATTTTGCAAGTCAGTGTCTTTAATGCTATTTTTGCGCCTTTATAGTACGTAAAATTTGTAGTCCATCATATAAAAAGAATATTTGTTATTATTATTATTAATTATTATTATGAATAATAATAATTATTATTATTATAATTATTATTATTATTATAATTATTATCATTATTATTACTATTGATTATTATTAATTATTATTATCATTAATGATTATTATTATCAATAATCATCATCATTATTATTATCATTAATTATTATCACTTTTAATAAATATTATTATTATCATTAATCCTATTTATTCGTCAATAATCATTATTATTAATTATTATCAGCAATAATTATTATTATTATCAGCAATAATTATTATTATTATCATTATTATTTTTAATTATTAGTATCATTGATTATTAATATTATTATTAATTAGTATTATCATTATTAATAATTATTATTAATTATTATTATTAATTACTATTACCATAATTAAATGTTGTTATTACTATTATTATCATTATTATTATTATTATTATTATTATTATTATTATTATTATTATTATTATTGATTGTTATCATTATTACCATTATTAATTATTATTATTATAATCTTTTATTTTATAATCATTAATTATTATTAATATCAATTATTATTATTATTATCATTATTATTATTTATTATTATCATTAATTTTTATTAGTATTATTATGGATTATCATTATAACTAATCATTTTTATTGTTATTAATCATTATTATTATTCTTATCATTATTATTAATATTATTATAATTATTATTATTATTAATTGTTACTCTCAATTATTATTATTAATTATTATTATCATTATTAATTAATTAATATTATTGATAATTATTTTTAGTTATTATTATTAATTATCATTATTAATTATTATTATTCATCATTATTATTAACATTATTATTATTATTAATTCTATTAATTATTTTTATTATTATTATTATTATTATTATTATTATTATTATTATTATTATCAATATTAGTATTATTATTATTATTATTACCATTATTAATTGTTATTATCAGTATTAAATATTATTATTATTATCAATTAATTGATATTATTATTCTTATTATCATTAATGTTAATTATTATCATTATTATTATTAATTGTTGATAATCAATATTATTAATTGTTATTATTATTGTTATTATTATTATTATTATTATCATTACTATTAATTATTATTATTATTGTTGTTGTTGTTATTATTATTAATTATTATCATTATCAATTATTATTATTGATAATTATTGTTATTATTAATGATTATTATTAATTATAATTTTTATCATTATTGAATATTTTTATTATTGATTATTACTATTACTAATTATCATTATAAATAATTATTATTATAATTATTAATTATAAGTATTATTAATTATTATTATTATTGATAACTATTATTATTTAATATTATTTATTATTATTATTTTTATTATTATTACCTCTTAAAATTATTAACTATTATTATTATTACTATCTATCATTATTATTAATCATTATCATTAATTATTATTATCAATTATTATTATTATAAATTATTAATATCATTAAATATTACCAATAATTATTATTATCATTAATTATTATTATTATTATTATTAATCATTATTATCATAAATTATTATTATTATTATTAATCATTATTATCATTAATTATTATTATTATTATTATTAATCATTATTATCATTAATTATTATTATTATTATTATTATTATTATTATTATTATTATTATCGTTTTGTTGAAAATAATGGCTGCCTCAATTGCATTGATCTTATACTCCGTCTTCTCGATGGCTCTAATTATCTTCTTTTCAGGACTATTGCATGCAGCCAGTAACTGAGCAAAATTCATCCTTCATGGTGGGTAGTCAAGTTCAGGAATAATTGGCGAGTCAAGGTTTTAATATAAAATTCACAAATTAGGTAAGATTCACAATCCACGTAAAATTCACAATTCAGGTAAAAGTATACAGAGAACAAGCTATGCGTTTCGGGAGTGCTGTCTCCCTTCCCCAGGCTTGAGTGCTGGAAACGATGAGAGCTACGTCCATATATATGAGGAAGGGAGACAGCACTCCCGAAACGCGTAGCTTGTTCTCTGTATACTTTTACCCGAATTGTGAATGTTACCTGATTTGTGAATCTTACCTAATTTGTGAATTTTATATCAAAACCTTGACTCGCCAATTATTCCTGAATTTGACTACCCACCAAATTGGTTTTCGTAGAGGCCTTGGAGTATATGATACCCCTTCTTATAATCATCAATGCTGTACAGAAATCCCTTGATAGTGGTCAGGAATGATGCTACTCTCTTTGCATCAATTTCATCTTCTGAATGTAGATCTGGGGCTGCTGAATACCTTAATAGAGATCTGGCTAAACTTAGTGCAAAGTTCAAATTATGGGCCATGAAGTTGAATCCTAGGAAAACTCAAAGTATGATTGTAAGTAGAGTAGGACAAATGCTCCTCATCAGCCGGATCTCAGAATTGATAATATTTCTTAAACTCGGTATGACTTTTAAAATTCTAGGTGTGATTCTCAAAAACAAATTTACTTTTAAGAAACGCATTAGGTGTGTGTTTTCTTCAATTGCGCAAAAAGAAAAAATGGTTTATTGAGAAAGTCTTAAGATTTTCGGTGATCAATCTATTCTGAAGAAGTTTTTCAATTCTTTCCTTCTACCTTGTTTAGAATATTGTTCTCCTATCGGGTCTTCAGCTGCTGATTCTCATCTTAATTTGTTGCACAGGAACTTGCGGTCTCTTGAACTTCTCATTCTGAATCTAGGTATTAATCTCTGGCACCGTCGTTCAGCTAATTCGTTATGCATGTTACATAAGATTTTTCATAATTCTGATCATCCTTTACATTCAGATCTCCCTGGACATTAACACCCTGTTCGTAATACTAAGGTAACTCTAATAGCCAGGCCTTCTTCATCATTAGGCTCAGTACTACACAGTATTCTAGAAGTTTTTATTCCAGCTATGACCAAGTTGTGGAATGATCTTCTTAATCGGGTAGTTGAATTGGTACAACTTCTAAAGTTCAAACTTGCAGCAAATGTTTTCATGTTAAACAGGCTCACATAAGTCTCTTTTTGTAGTTTATATATGAAAAATCTATTTTAATGTTGTAACTGTTCTTAGAATATTCTATTTTAATTCTTTATTACTTTTCATCTAGTTTATTCATTTCCTTATTTCCTTTCCTCACTAGGATATTTTTCCCCGTTGGAGCCCTTGGGCTTATAGCACCCTGTTTTTCAAACTATGGTTGTAGCTTAGCTGTTAATAATAATAATAATAATAATAATAATAATAATAATAATAATAATAATAATAATAATAATAATAATAATAATAATATCAAGCTTGTCCTTTTTAATTTTAATCTCATTTCCTAGGGAAACATAAGCCCATATATTTATTAACTATCTCTAGAGGTTCTTCCATAAACCTTATTTGTTGCCTCTACACTTTCATTGGACCTTATCTTAGTTTTACTTATATTCATTTTCAGTCCTACATTTCTTCATTCCCTATTCAAATTTTCTATCATGCTTTGCAATTCCTCCCATGATTCACTAGATGGAATCATGTCATTTGCAAATCTTAAGTTGTTAAGGTATTCCCCATTAATGTTAATTCCTACATTTTCCTAATCTAAATTCTTAAAAACGTCTTCTAGGCATGATGAGAATTATTTAAGAGAGGCTTGGTCTTCTTGTCTAAACCTTTTCTCATTCAGAATTTACACTATCATTATGTAAATTTAGGGTTACTGTACTTCCCGTATAGATATCTTTTAAGTGTTTTATCATAAGATTCATCCATTCCTTGTCTTTGAATAGCTTCCATTACTACTGAAATTTTCCACAGAATCAAAAGCTTTCTGATAGTCTAAAAAAGGTCATACATGGTGGATTATCAGTCTGTCGATTTTTCCATTAGCTGGTTTATTACATGGATATGGACAGTTGTTGAATACCCACTTCTTGACCCTACCTACTCTCTTGGATGATTAAAGTTTATGTCTTTCGATTCGGCCTAATATGACCTTTATAAATACTTTACATATTACTGAGAGTAAACTTATTGGGCGGTAATTTTTCAGGCCATTTGTGTCTCCCTTTTTGTGAATTAGTATAATGATAAAGATTTTCCAAGCTGTAGGTAAAGACCATTCTTGCAGATATTTTGAGTAAAGTTCACCGAGTTTCACTACTATGAAATCTCCTCCATAAATAAATATATATATATATATATATATATATATATATATATATATATATATATATATATATATATATATATATATATATATATATATATATATATATATATATATATATATATATATAACGGATTTTGAGCGAAGCGAAAAATCTATTTTTGGGTGAGGTAGCCATGTCATCCTGATGGAAGTTCCTAAAGGGTAGCTTCCTAGGGTATATTTTCAAATATACCCTAGGAAGCTACTCTTTAGGAACTTCGATCAGGACGACATGGCCTGAGCCCAAAAATATATACATATATTAATCCCAATATTCTAGTATTCTAAAACAATCTATAAATACAAATTCTTTTTTATTTAATACTGCTGTAAATATCAACCGCCCCCACTCTCTCCTCTGGTATACAGTATGTGTCAACGTCGGATATAAATATCAATATAATTCTGTTTTTTATGTTAATTCGTGATACGTTGGTGTGCATATTCCTGTTGCTAAATTATGTGCTTATTGTTTGTTTTCCTGAATTTAATTTCATATGACATTTTAAGGAGATTAAACCATGTGTTGGAACGCTTGTGAAGAGACAATAAAATTTTCGAGGGAGTAAGATCAATTCTCAGAAATCCCAGATATGGCTGTTTTGTCGGTTAGATTTTGTTCTGTTCAGTATTTGAGGGAAAAGTCCCATTTACTGAAAGTGGAAATTTAAATGGGATTATAATTTAATTTGGTTGCTACGAATTTTATATAATTTGTGACGTCGAAAATGATATGATTGACAAATATACGTGGCATGAAATCTCCATAATTCTATAATTGTTCAATAGGTCTACTGGTTCTCAATGCAATATATGTTGCAAACAAAGCTGAAGTTTCAATTTAAGAGGTAACTTGTTTCTTTGAAAAATAGTACAGTAGATAGGATAAAAACGAAAAAAGGAAAATCTTCAAAGAAATGAAAACCAGGCTTCACTTCTAAGAGATGTCTAATATGAAGATATTAAAAAGGTTTCATGATATAAAGCTTGGAAACATTTAATCTTTGATTAAACTAGAACAATAATCACCATCTTCCGTTTAATATTAGCTAAAAGAAGAATGTAGTAAGAGAGGTATGGAAGACTGAAATCGCCCTCTCTCTCTCTCTCTCTCTCTCTCTCTCTCTCTCTCTCTCTCTCTCTCTCTCTCTCTCTCTCTCTCTCTCTCTCTCAGAGATCGTGTTTCTGATAGGAATCATGTTGGAAGAATTGGAGAGACTAACTACAATTCGACGAGTAGAGAATTGCTATTGGTTGATAGTTGAACGAAAAGATGCAGGCGCTCCAATAAATTCAATAATTACTGATATAACTCAGAGGTAGTCTACTGATGAGGTTTCCCGGGAATGTATAGTCCTGTACTAAAAGTAATTGTAAAGATTACTGCTGAAATGTTTTATATATTTTATCAGGATATTGTTATTGCATAATGCATATTCACCATATAGACTCAAATATAAAAACAAAATGGTTTCAAATACATGAAAAATAACTCTAAAATACCTTAAAATTGCGTTAGCTTCCAGGGTGATTACAGAGCCCCCGGACCCCCAGCTGCTGTGGTTATGTATTCCGACCCCGCCCCTCTTTTTAAACTTGTTGGGTCCGCGCTTATTATTATTATTATTATTATTATTATTATTATTATTATTATTATTATTATTACTTGCTAAGCTACAACCCTAGTTGGAAAAGCAGGGGAAATAGCCCAGTGAGGAAAGGAAACAAGGAAAAATAAAATATTTAAGAACAGTAACATTAAAATAGATATTTTCCTTATAAACTATAAAAACTTTAACAAAACAAGACAGTGGAAGACCACGGTACAGAGGCTATGGCACTACACAAGACTAGAGAATAATGGTTTGATTTTGGGGTGTCCTTCTCCTAGAAAAGCTGCTTACCATAGCTAAAGAGTCTCTTCTACCCTTACCAAGAGGAAAGTATCCACTGAACAATTACAGTGGGTGAAGAAGAATTGTTTGGTGATCTCAGTGTTGTTATATGTATTAGGACAGAAGAGAATCTGTAAAGAATATGCTAGACTATTCGGTGCATGTGTAGGCAAGGGGAAACTGAACCGTAACCAGAGAGAAGGATCCAATGTAGTACTGTCTGGCCAGTCAAAGGACCCCATAACTCTCCAGCGGTGGCTGATGCCCTGGTCAACCTACTACCTACAATAAACGAAAAAAAAAGCGGTGTGAAATGTTGAATGGTGTGGAATGCATGAGCTAAAATGACTATGACGGTCCTGTAGAGAGTAGGGTTCCCCTGCAGTATGGGACCATTAAAGCAGTCCCTAAATTAAAGTAAAGTAAATTAAAGTAAAGTAAAGTGAAGTAAAGTAAAGTAAAGGTATGAGCGAGGATCAATAACAAAAGCAAAGAAAGATATGTGTGGCCTACATGACTCAGATCGTGTGCGTACTCATCTTGGAGGAGCATCAAAGAGGGGTGAGATATTCGGAAGCTGCTAAAGTTTATAACATCAGGGATGAATTGACAGGTCCCCTTTCTATCGATGAGGACGAGGATGGTGTCGCACCAATTGTCAACATTGCAACTGGAGTTGTGATGCCATCAGAGACTGTCATGCGCCTACTGAATTCGCCTATTGTTCTTTCCAATCACCATAAACTCAGCTTTATTTTCATTTAGTTTTAATTGTCCTCCATTCCCAAACACTAGTAAGAATTTGGTTAAGAGTTCCACTAGTATTTATGGAGAAGTAAAATAGAGCCTGCAAGTCACAAAGACCATACAATAAGCTCCCACTTGACATCTGAAAGATGACGATATTAAGGCTTTCAAGAGGAAACTGAAAACTTTCTTGTTCTCTAGGTGCTTTGATAATGTGGATTTTACAATAAACGAGCGATATGCAGAGTGAAATACTGAATACTTTGGAATGCATATGATAAAATGATGTGACGGTCCTGTAGAGAGTAGGGTTCCCCTTATGTATAAGACTAGAAAAGAAACCCTTGATGTAAAAAAGAGTAAGCAAATAGTTTAAACTTCACTTCATGCCTCTTTAGTGCATACATTACTTATGATAGACCGATATTATTATTATTATTATTATTATTATTATTATTATTATTATTATTATTATTATTATTATTATTATTATTATTATTATCATTATTATTACTATTATTATTATTAACTAAGCTACAACCCTAGTTAGAAAAGCAAAATGCTAAAAGTCCTAGGGAAACAACATGGAAAAATAGATACAGAATAAGATTGGGCCCATTACACTCCCCAGGGGTACCCCTCTCTGTTTAATGGTTATTATGATGAATAAGAGTTTCCAATTAGTACACAGTAGTATTTTAGGTAGGCTACTAAAAGGCTTCATCTTCAATACCGATAAGTTGCAAATAATCTAGTAGCAGTTCATGCAAAACTGTATCAAATGCAGCACTATGGTAAAGAAATATCAAAATACCAGATTTGTTTTCACCCATCATCATCATCATCATCATCATCATCATCATCATCATCATATTATTATTATTATTATTATTATTATTATTATTATTATTATTATTATTATTATCTCAGCTACAACCATAGTTTGAAAAGCGAGATGCCCATGGGCACCAACAGAGAAAAATAGCACAGCAAGGAAAGGAAATGAGGAAAGAAATAAAGTACAAAACAAGTAATGAACAACTAAAGTAAGGTATTTCATTAAAAATAACAACATTAAAATATATTTTCCATATATAAACTATAAGAAACTAAAAAACCAAGAGGAGAAATAAGATATCTAAAACAGAGGCGCGCACGAGCATAAGCTCCCTAGGCTCTTATTTGTCTAGGTAACATAGATTAGTGTGCCCGAGTGTACCCCCAAGCAAGAGAACTCTACCCCAAGACAGGAAGACCATGATACAAAGGCTATGAGACTACCCAAGACTAGAGAACACTGGTTGATTTTGGAGTGTCCTTCTCATACCTAAAGAGTCTCGTCTACCCTTGCCATGAGGAAAGTAGCCACTGAACAATTGCAATGTAGTAGTTAACCCCTTGGGCGAAGAAGAATTGTTTGAATATTTGTGTAGTCCGATGAGTGAGGCCATAGGAGAATGTGGAAAGAATATGTCAGACTATTCAATGTATGTGTAGGCAAAGGAAAAATGAGCCGTATCCAAAAAGAGGAATCCAGTGTAATAGGCCTACTGTCTGGTCAGCCAAAGGACCCAGTTACCCTCTGGCGGTAGTATCTCAACGGATGGCTGGTGCCTTAGCCAACCTATTACGTGCATCGAATAATACCTGTCTCCGTAGATTATAATTTTCTGTAAGCAGACTGGTTATCTGGCAAAGCCTCCATTTCTTTTAAGTGACTAATAGGTTGTTCAAGAATTACAGCTCCTAGCATTTTTAAATAAGAGATAAAATCGAAATATTCATATATCACCCCCTTTTAATGTAAATCGGCATATAATTTTCAAGTCATACCTAACTTTAAAATCACAAACTACCTTGTTCCAGGGGGTCCTCCCTATGATTGTAAACTGTATCAAGTCAATCCTTAAAGTTACCTTATTATCTGTAGGGGTGTAGAGCGATTCTTAAATTTCAAGGATCCTGCTTCTTGACTTGAATATCCAAGTTGTGGAATAAACATAAGGAAAAGTTGTGATACTAAATAAACAAATAACAGTGATAAAAATGTAATACTGTTTAGGAATGTAGATACTTCGGAGATGAGACAATTTTAGTATATCTAAACTTTTGAGTGATTGGACTGGATAAAACACATGAATACAAACATAATCTCAAGTTAGGTTGCGTCCATATATATATATGACCTCGAATGTATGTAATCACATGTCTGTAATTCGACTCTTTATATTAAGAATTCATACAGAAATTTAGCAGATAAAGAATCTTACTCATCTATGAATCCATACGTAGCATGAACAATCTTTTAACCTCTTTAGCTGTCTGAATAATTTTAGGACTGAAAATAATAATTATAGGACTGTGAAAATAATAATCTCAAGTGATCTTTCTATTGAACGAATTCGAAAGTTTGACGTATAAACAACAACACAGACATGTATGTAAACAACGTCTCTGAGGTTGCAAATGTTGCAGTTATTGCTTAAAGAGGTAAGACGTTACTTTGATATGATAATTTTGTAAGACATATGCACTAGATGGATAGGTGAAGACGACAACTGTCAATAAAACGTTGTAGCCAAAGGTCATTCATAGGCTAGCCAACCTCAGATTATGTATATGGTGTGAGTAATTCAATATAATAGTCTTCTGTATAGCACTAGAACATAAAATCTTATTTCGTTATTTTGACATCTCCATCAAATTGTGGTTACCCAAACACCTCCGATTACAGCTCGTGGATCGTCAGTTTCATTGAAGACTTTAAGGAGCCTTAGTATAAGATGGCAAAATTATAGAATGGTGCAAAAATCGGTTTGTTAAGAATTAGACTGGTTTCGGAGCCTTTGTATATCAGCTGCCAGCTCCTGTGTTGATTAAAAATGGACGTCAACTAACCTAAACTAACCCCTCTAACCTAACCTACAAGCTTTGTCCTTACCTACCTACCTAACGGGGGGGGGTGTCTAACGCCCCCCTGCGTCCCCCCGTACATTGCCGTATTCTAAGTTAGCCGTAATCAAACATACAGGTAGCCGCTATCGTACATACACCCCCTGGTTTCTATTGCATTTTGGGGTTTCTTGAATGTTTTTGAGGTAAAATTATAGAACGACACGGGACAACATTTCTTAAATGAAAAACAGTATTTCATACAGTAAATAATATGCTGTTAATGAAACTGACCTTTATTTCCACTGCAAGTACAGTCAGTCATTATACCGTTATGGACCTCCCCTTCCCAACGGGCTCAGGTGGGAACCTGGGACTTTGGGTGTGCGAAAACAGGACAAAACGTGATTATTTAACACTTGTGTGTTTTCAATATTAATCTTACCCGATGATCATGTAGCTGTCAACTCTGTTGCCCGACAGAAATCTAAGGTCGGGATACGCCAGCGATCGCTATACAGGTGGGGGTGTACACAACAGCGCCATCTGTGAGCAGGTACTCAAGTACTTCTTGTCAACAAGAACTCAATTTTTCCTCTGTCGTGCCACCGGCAAGACCTACTAATACGCCGTCCCTAACTGGATTTGTTTTCACAACTTTTTGGTGAAGTACACTATTCCAGTTTTGAGCTTTCGCTATGCAGGGGTTTTATCTTCATTTCAAAACTTGAACTCGTTTTGGATAGATTTAATTATGGTGACGAAGAGAGTATGGACTCTCTTTCACTTTTAAATGGCCGACCCTTCCCTTAGACGGAAGTGTTGGTGACGAAGAGAGTATAGACTCTCTTTCACTTTTAATGACCGACCCTTCCCTTAGACGGAAGTGTGTTTAGGTTTTTGGTAATTTTGCTTAACAAAGTTATAGATTTATTTTATATCTCTCCGCCATTTATAGGCCTCTTCGATTAACTTTCCATTTATTATAAACTTATAAAAATTAATTTTTATGTTTGTTTATATGCGACCTTTCCTAATAGTAGGCGGTCCTTACTTGGAACCGAAGTTAATTAACATTGAGCCCGTCATATCGTATTTCCTGTTAAGAATTTATGCTATTTTAATTTTAATGTTTTTGAAAGAATTTCTTTGATAGTCTCGTACTGTTTTCAAAGATGAACTAACGTTTAGTTTAGTCTCCGCAGTTGTTGACGTTCAGAACGTTCAACATGCGCTCTATCGTTACGATAGAGAGAGAGTATTTCACGGTTTCACGTTGCAGTAAGAGTAAACCGATTCTAGCGTTTCGTTCATTCTTTCTTAGCTTAAATGGTTTTAATTCTAATAAAGGAACTTTTTATTTGGGAAACCTTTCAGTTTTTTTCCTTTAACAAATAATATGTTTTAACGATATATAATTGGGCTCATCTCTCAGGTTCTAAGTCAAGAGAGAGAGAGAGAGATAGATAGAGACGGAGGGAGAGAGAGGAGAATAAACGTTTCGTTCAAGCGGGTAACGTTGTTCTCGTTTTTTACTCTTCTCCCTAGTCGCTATAGGGGAAGAAGGTAAAACGTTTCTAGAGTTTTATTCTTGTTCCCAGGCTTTATGCGGTGAGAGATTTTAAACTTAGTTTATTTGATCTAGTGTTTAGTCTCTTTTCCAGCCACTGAATTTTTATCTTTCATTATGTTTTTCTGTTACATTGTAAAACTGTTTTCGCAATTACTACCTTTTAATGAAGGATAGGATTGCGTGTTTCAGGTACAAATCACTTAAAGTTTCGAGTTCAGTGAAATAAGTGCAAACAGAAAATCAAAAGTGATAAAGTGATATGCGCAAAGTGTTACAGTGTTGCGTTCGAGGGTTCGTCTGTTCGTGCCAGTTGTTCACCTAGTCCGATACCTCTTACAAGCTCCCAAGCCCAGGGGAGAAGTAATGTCGAAGGACTTATGGGTTCCACAGGTTTTGATCGACGAACAGACGTTTCCCTCCGTGGTTTCGGGTGTATCTACACACGTTGCCGACGTGATCACCCCACCCACACAAAGACGAGAGAGCCCATTTATTCCTCGTCTGCGGAAGAGGTTTCTCGCAGAAACCATGGACCAAATCTTGCAGCTTTTAAGTGCAAGTCGGGCCCTTCCGCGCAAGTCCAACGGCCTAGGTGTAGCCACTGGGTCAGTTCGGACTCGCTCCAGTCATCCGACGACTGCACACCTCCCAAGAGAGGCAAGGTGGTACCGCAACAGGCAGTAACTCCGTCTGTTGCCGCACCAGCTGTTTTAGACCCTCAGTCACAATGGACAGTAGCTCCGTTTGTTGCCGTCTTTCATAGACCCTAGTGGTCCATGCTGCAGACTATACAGTCTCAGCTTGCTCCTTCATGCAGGAGTATCGTGCTGGAAGGTTGACAATGCACCTGTTAATCTACAACCTTCCACGGTTGTGCGCTCAGCAGATACTGCGGCTGCCTGCTCCCACACTCCACCTGTGAGAGCTCCACCTCCGATGCGCAGTCGACCCTGCCAGACGCATGTTCATGCTGCACCCTCCATTGACATGCGTGAGCTACCGCATCATGTAGCTCCCACACTCCGACTGCGGAGAAGGTTGACGATGCACCCGTGGGCCTACACCTACCACGGTTGTGCGCCCGGCATGGCTTCCTGCTCCCACACTCTTGTTGTGAGAGCTCCTCCACCCATGCACAGTCAACCCTGCCAGATGTATGATGACTCCCACAGACACACGGAGCACTCCGTTGCAGTGCGTGAGCTACCACAAGCTGCCGTGTTTTGACACGGTGTGTCAGCCTCCGCAACACACTGTGGTTACCGCCACTCGCCCGCAGCAAACTAGTCAGTCAGGAGTTGAGGCTTCCCCACACAACTTTGGTTGTTGCCAACTCACAGACTGTCAAACAGTTACATGACGTTGCCTTCTGGTCTGCTACTATACACCAGTGCTGTATGTCCTCACGCTCCTGTTGTGGTTGACAGTTCAGTTTTTGACAGTTCACAGACTGTCAAGCAGTTTCATAACGTTGCCTTCTGGTCTGCTGCTTTTGCACCAGTGAAACCCTCACTGAGATAACCTAGCTTTTCTCGGACATGGTTCCTGTAGATGAGAAAGTGCTGTTCTCCCTCCTTCTGATATTCCCTTGAGGACTCTGTCATTTGGAGAGGAGCCTTAAGCTGCTTAGCCTCCTATGGACTTTAATTAAAGCATAACATGCTTCCAGGGAGGGTAAATGGTTCCGCTTCAGTCGCTAACCCCGTCTGTTGCCACACCTGCTCCCATAGACCTTGGGCTTTGTTGCAAGACATGCAGTCCAAGCTTAGTCCTTGATAGAGGATTTTTTACGGAGAAGAACCTTCTTGCCAACGACCTTCCTACCGGTTGGTTGTACGCCCTGTTGACGCTGAGGTATCCTACTCACGTCCGCCAGTTGAGATGGTTCCTCCACCGGTGCGACCCAGTGTGGGTTGCCAGTCGCACGTTGACGTTAAGCTACTCTCGGAGGTGGTTGTGGACGTTCAGTGGGTCACTGGGAAGACGTTCAACAACCAGCAGAGGTGACTTGTTGTGACGCAGTGCGGCAACCTCAGCAACCCGATAAGGGGTTGTCTGCACTACCCAGACAGTCTAGACAGTTTCGGGTTGTCGCTGTAACAGACTGTGCAGCAGTACCATGATCTTGTGTCCGGCTCCGTCACGCATCCACCAGTGCGACCGGATTCAGCGAGTCAGACGTTGCCCACTCCGTTGCCGTTTCCTCATCAGTTTCGGATGAGGAACCCTCTGATGAGGACATGGCTGAACAAGACGATCAACCCCCAGCCCTGCTATCCATCCAGAAGATGCTGAAGAAGGAATACGGCCCTGTCAGGCTGTGGATGAGTCTGGTTAGGACACTGTCATCCGTGGTTCAATTGGTGTCACTTGGAAGACTACACCTCCGTCCTCTTCGGTTTCATCTAGCTCTTCACTGGAAAAGGACAAGGCGCTAGAAGCGGTCTCGATCCCGGTTTCCGGAAGATAAGTCTGGTCTATCCTGATGAAAGGACTTTATCAACCTTTTATAGGGTCTTCCCCTGACTGTTCAGACTCCCAACCTCGTTCTCTTCTCAGACGCATCGGACGTAGGCTGGGGTGCGACCTTAGGCGGTAGGGAATGCTCGGGATTATGGAACTCGAGTCAAAGGACAATGCATTTTAACTGCAAGAAGCTTCTGGCAGTACGTCTGACCTGGAAAAGCTTCAGGTCTCTCCTTCAAGACAAAGTAGTGGAGGTCAACACGGACAACTCCCTGCTTTGATGTTCATCTCCTAGCAAGGAGGGACCTACTCTCTGACATGGTGCGAGTTCGCTAGTGACCTCCTCTCCTGTTCAACAGGTCTAGACTTTTCACTAGTAACAAGTTTCTTCCAAGGCAACTTGAATGTCTTAGCAGATTGTCTCAGTAGGAAGGGACAATAATTCCAACATATTGGACCCTCCACAGAGATGTATGCAAGAGACTTTGGGTCACCTGGGGCCAGCCAACCATAGATCTCTTCGCAACCTCGATGTCCAAGAGGCTCTCAATACTTTGCTCACCTATCCCGGACCCAGCAGTGGTTCTTTTAGATGCCTTTCTACTAGATTAGTCTCATCTAGATCTATATGCATTCCCTCCGTTCTAGATTGTCAACAAGGTACTGCAGAAGTTCGCCTCTCACGATGGGACAAAGTTGACACTAGTTGCTTCCCTCTGGCCCGCGAGAGAATAACTTACCGAGGTACTTCGATGGCTAGTAGACGTTCCCAGAACTCTTCCCCTAAGGGTGGACCTGCTACGTCTGCCACGCGTAAGAAGGTACTCCAAGGCCTCCACGCTCTTCGTCTCACTGCCTTCAGAGTATCGAAAGACTCTCGAGAACTAGAGGTTTTTTCGAAGGAGGCAACCAGAGCGATTGTTAGAGCAAGGAGAACATCCACCCTTAGAGTCTACCAATCGAAGTGGGAAATCTTCCTAAACTGGTGCAAGTCAGTATCCGTATCCTCGACCAGTACCTCTGTAACTCAAATAGCTGACTTCCTCTTATATCTGAGGAAAGAGCGATCTCTTTCAGCTCCCACTTTCAAGGGTTACAAAAGCATGTTGGCATCAGTCTTCCGTCACAGAGGCTTAGATCTTTCCAACAATAAAGATCTACAGGACCTCCTTAAGTCTTTTGAGACCATGAAGGAGCGTCGTTTGGTTACACCTGGTTGGAATTTAGACGTGGTTCTAAGATTCCTTATGTTAGACAGGTTCGAACCACTTCAATCAGCCTCCCTGAAAGATCTCACCTTTAAGACTCTTTCCCTGATATGCTTAACCACAGCTAAAAGAGTCAGTGAGATTCATGCCTTCAGCAAGAACATCGGATTTTCATCCGAAACGGCTACATGTTCTACATCTTGGTTTTCTAGCCAAACACGAGCTGCCTTCTCGGCCTTGACCAATATCGTTCGTTATTCCAAACTTATCGTATGGTTGGAAATGAACTAGAAAGAGTATTATGTCCTGTAAGAGCTCTTAAGTTCTATTTTAAAAACCTTTACGAGGCCCGTCTGAAGCTTTATGGTGTTCAGTTAAGAATTCATCTTTGCCTATGTCAGAGAATTCTTTATCCTATTATTTTCAGACTGCTAATACGAGAAGCTCATTCCCTTCTGAATGAGGAAGACCAAGCTTGGCTGAAGGTAAGGACACACGAAGTTAGAGCTGTCACAACTTCATTTTCGACGCAACCTTTTGGAAAAGCTAATCAGTGTTCGCGTCTTTTATCTTAAGAATGTCCAGTCTCTTTACGAGAACTGCTACACTCTGGGACCATTCGTAGCAACGAGTGGAGTAGTGGTGGGGGCTCCACCACTACAATTCCCTAATTCCAGAACCTTTTTAATCTTTCTCTTGAAATATTTCTGGGTTGTCCGGAAGGCTAAGAAGCCTTCCGCATCCTGGTTGATTTGGCGGGTGGTCAAATTCTTTCTTGAGAAGCGCCTAGATTAGAGGTTGTGATGAGGTCCTTTAGTATGGGTTGCAGCCCTTCATACTTCAGCACCTAGGAGTCGCTCAGCATCCTAAGAGGATCGCTAGGCTCAGTAAGGAAGACGTACTTAAATAGCCAGAGTAATGGTTCAAGTCGACTTCCTTACCAGGTACTTATTTATTTTATGTTTGTTATTTTGAATAACTGCTAAAATAAGATACGGGATACTTAGCTTCTAATGTTAACATGTATGCTGGTCTCCACCCACCACCCTGGGTGTGAATCAGCTACATGATCATCGGGTAAGATTAATATTGAAAAATGTTATTTTCCTTAGTAAAATAAATTTTTGAATATACTTACCCGATGATCATGAAATTAAGGACCCTCCCTTCCTCCCCATAGAGAACCAGTGGACCGAGGAGAAAATTGAGTTCTTGTTGACAAGAAGTACTTGAGTACCTGCTCACAGATGGCGCTGTTGTGTACACCCCCACCTGTATAGCGATCGCTGGCGTATCCTGACCTTAGATTTCTGTCGGGCAACAGAGTTGACAGCTACATGATCATCGGGTAAGTATATTCAAAAATTTATTTTACTAAGGAAAATAACATATTTAAAAAATGCCACTGAACCTAATAAATTCACCAAACCTAACCTAATAGTTCCTCGGTCATAGACCTAGCTGGGAGGCAAGTCCCCTGGACCCCCCTTCCGAGGTTACATCCCTGGACCCCTCTTTTCAGGTTACAAACCTTAACAGATCACAGACCTAGTCGGGGGATAAGCCTCCCGGACCACCCGTCCCAGGTCACAAACCAAATATAAAGCACAAATAAATCCTTACATTATGATAAAGTAAATCTCAAATAATTTGTTACCTTATGACTTACTCCTAGCCCTTTTTGACTTGGCAATCTTTACAGAGGCATTGCCGTAAAAAATGTGCTGTCTTCCCCAAAAGCCAAGCCAGAATTGCACTTGGAACACTTTAACCTTTGAGGGATAATACAAAGAGCTTTTAAAAAATTATTCACTAGATCAGGAATATCATGAAAACCATCGTGAAACTTGGCTATAGCATTGATATAACCTAAAGAGCAGCCATTACATTTGTTACTTAGGCTCCATAATGCACACCTGACATGTAATACAGCTACAAAGGAACTGAACAATTGTGCTAAGAAAACAGGGTGTATCACAGAACTGCCCACATCACACTTCAGCATACATACATGCCCAAATATGGCAAACTTCATCATATGGTAGGGGAAGGAAGGAGGAGGAGCTACTTACAAATGAATGAACAGGAGTAATTCCATTGGTAGAAAGAGAGTGGAAGGAGGGCTTGTGCGCGGGAAGTAAACATTCGTAATCACGCAAGAAGCTATTCACAAATGCAGAATCGGGAGCAGAAACGTCCAACTCCAAAAATGTAAACAGAAGAGTGAAATGTTATTTTCATTAGTAAAATAAATTTTTGAATATACTTACCCGATAATCATGTAGCTGTCAACTCTGTTGCCCGACAGAATTCTATGGAGGGATACGCCAGCTATCACAATACTAGAAGGGGGTGTTCTTACCAGCGCCACCTGTGGCCAGGTACTCAAGTACTTCTTGTTGACACCTCCTCAATTATTCCTCGGTCCCACTGGTTCTCTATGGGGAGGAAGGGAGGGTCAATTAAATCATGATTATCGGGTAAGTATATTCAAAAATTTATTTTACTAATGAAAATAACATTTTTCAATATTAAACTTACCCGATAATCATGTAGCTGATTCACACCCAGGGGGGTGGGTGAAAACCAGTGTACAAGATTAAAGGATAGCTAAGTATCCCATATTTCATATAACAGTTATCTCAAATAACAATGAAATAATAAGTACCTGGTAAGGAAGTCGAATTGAACCGTTACTCTGTCTCTTTTTTAAGTTCGTCTTCCTTACTGAGCGCAGCGTTCCTCTTGGAGGCTGAATCAACCCAAAGGTGCTAAAGTATACAGGGCTGCAACCCATACTAAAGGACCTCATCACAACCTTTAACCTCGGCGCTTCTCAAGAAAGAATTGACCACCCGCCAAATCAACAAGGATGTGGAAGGCTTCTTAGCCGACCGAACAACCCATAAAAAGTATTCAAGAGAAAGGTTAAAAAGTTATGGAATTATGGGAATGTAGTGGCTGAGCCCTCGCCTACTACTGCATTCGTTGCTACGAATGGACCCAGGGTGTAGCAGTACTCGTAAAGAGACTGGACATCTTTGAGATAGAATGATGCGAACACTGACTTGCTTCTCCAATAGGTTGCATCCATAACACTCTGCAGAGAACGGTTCTGTTTGAAGGCCACTGAAGTAGCCACAGCTCTCACTTCATGTGTCCTTACCTTCAGCAAAGCAAGGTCTTCTTCCTTCAGATGAGAATTTGCTTCTCTAATCAGAAGCCTGATGTAGTAAGAAACTGAGTTCTTAGACATTGGTAGAGAAGGTTTCTTGATAGCACACCATAAGGCTTCTGATTGTCCTCGTAATGGTTTTGACCTTCTTAAATAGTACTTAAGAGCTCTAACAGGGCAAAGTACTCTCTCTAGTTCGTTCCCCACCATGTTGGACAGGCTTGGGATCTCGAACGACTTAGGGCAAGGACGGGAAGGAAGCTCGTTTTAGCCAAAAAAACCGAGCCGCAAGGAACATGTAGCCGTTTCAGATGTGAAACCTATGTTCCTGCTGAAGGCGTGGATCTCACTTACTCTTTTACCTGTTGCTAAGCACACGAGGAAAAGAGTTTCTAATGTGAGGTCCTTAAAAGAGGCTGATTGGAACGGTTCAAATCCTGATGACATTAGGAACCTTAGGACCACGTCTAGATTCCAGCCTGGAGTGGACAACCGACGTTCCTTTGAGGTCTCAAAAGACCTAAGGAGGTCCTGTAGATCTTTGTTGGAGGAAAGATCCAAGCCTCTGTGGCGGAAAACCGCTGCCAACATACTTCTGTAACCCTTGATCGTAGGAGCTGATAGGGATTTTACGTTCCTTAGATGTAACAGGAAGTCAGCAATCTGGGTTACAGTGGTACTGGTTGAGGAAAACTGCATTGGCCTTGCACCAGCTTCGGAAGACTTCCCATTAAGACTGATAGACTCTGAGAGTGGATGTCGTCCTTGCTCTGGCAATCGTTCTGGCTGCCTCCTTCGAAAAGCCTCTAGTTCTTGAGAGACTTTCGATAGTCTGAAGGCAGTCAGACGAAGAGCGTGGAGGTTTGGGTGTACCTTCTTTACGTGAGGTTGACGCAGAAGGTCCACTCTAGGAGGAAGAGTCCTGGGAACGTCGACCAGCCATTGCAGTACCTCGGTGAACCCTTCTCTCGCGGGTCAGAGGGGAGCAACCAACGTCAACCGTGTCCCTTTGTGAGAGGCGAACTTCTGAAGTACCCTGTTGACAATCTTGAACGGCGGGAATGCATACAGGTTGAGATGGGACCAATCCAGCAGAAAGGCATCCACGCGAACTGCTGCTGGGTCTGGAATCGGAGAACAATACAAGAGGAGCTTCTTGGTCATCGAGGTAGCGAATAGAACTATGGTTGGCAGACCCCACAGGGCCCAAAGTCTGCTGCAAACATTCTTGTGAAGGGTCCACTCTGTGGGGAAGACCTGACCCTTACGGCTGAGGCGATCTGCCATGACATTCATATCGCCCTGAATGAGCCTCGTTACCAGCGTGAGCTTTCGATCTTTGACCAAATGAGGAGGTCCCTTGCGATCTTGAACAACTTCCTCGAATGAGTCCCTCTCTGCTTGGAGATGTAAGCCAAGGCTGTGGTGTAGTCGGAGTTCACCTCCACCACCTTGTTAAGCTGGAGGGACTTGAAGTTTATCAAGGCCAGATGAACTGCCAACAACTCCTTGCAATAGATGTGAAGTGTCCTTTGCTCCTGATTCCATGTTCCCGAGCATTCCTGTCCGTCCAGTGTCGCACCCCAGCCCGTGTCCGATGCGTCCGAGAAGAGACGGTGGTCGGGGGTCTGAACAGCCAAAGGTAGACCTTCCTTGAGAAGAATGCTGTTCTTCCACCACGTTAGAGTAGACCTCATCTCTTCGGAAACAGGAACTGAGCCCGTCTCTAGCGTCATGTCCTTTATCCAGTGAGCAGCTAGATGATACTGAAGGGGGCGGAGGTGGAGTCTCCCTAACTCGATGAACAGGGCCAGCGATGAAAGTGTCCCTGTTAGACTCATCCCCTGCCTGACTAAGCATCGGTTCCTTCTCAGCATGCTCTGGATGCATTCTAGGGCTTGGAAGATCCTTGGGGCCGACGGACAAGTCCGAAAAGCTCGACTCTGAAGATCCATACCCAAGGAAACAATGGTCTGGGATGGAACGAGCTGAGACTCCTCAAAATTGACCAGGAGGCCCAGTTCCTTGGTCAGATCCATAGTCCATTTGAAAATCTCCAGACAGCGACGACTTGTGGGAGCTCTTAAAAGCCAGTCGTCTGACGGAGCCGGACACAAGATCATGATACTGCTGCACAGTCTGTAAACTGACAATCATGGGCAAGCGAGGAAGTACAGTGACAACCCGAATCTGTCTAGACTATCTGGGTCGTACAGACAACTCCTTAACGGGTTGCTGAGGTTGCCGCACTGCGTCACAACAAGTCCCTTCTGTTGGTTGTTGAACGTCTTCCCCGTGACACATTGACTTCGTAAACAAAAATCCTCTAACAAGGACTAAGCTTGGACTGCATGTCATGCAACACAGCTCAAGGTCTATGGGAGCAGGTGTGGTAACAGACGGGATTAGCGGCTGAAGTGGAACTATTACCTTCCCTGTAAGCATGTTATGCTTAAATAAAAGTCCATAAGAGGTTATGCAGCTAAAGGCTCCCTCCAAATGACAGAGTCCTCAAGGGAATATCAGAAGGAGGGAGAAAAGAACTTTCTCATCTACAGGGACCTTATCCTAGAAAAGCTAAGTTCTCTGAGTGAGGGTTCACTGGTGCAAAAGCAGCAGACTAGAAGGCAACGTTATGAAACTGCTTGACAGTCTAGTGAGTTGGCAACAACCCAAGATATGTTGAGAAGCAGCGGTAAGGTATGCAGAGCATGATGAATGCAGAGTATGCTGTATGCAGAGCATGCTGTATGTAGAGCATGTGTTGTATGCAGAGCATGCTGAATGCAGAGCATGCTGAATGCTGAGCATGTAGTAAGCAGAGCCTGCTGTAAGCAGAGCCTGCTGTAAGCAGAGCCTGCTGTAAGGAAAGCAGAGCGTGTGCATGGCGTTTAACATTCCTCAGAAATTCCATGACCAGTGCTAGAGTGCTTTATGCATGCTTGCATGGGGTTTAAAAAAAAATCAACATAATGTTTACCTTACATTCATAACTCATGATTCATATTTTTGCCATGGTTTGAAAATGGAGGTAAGGTATGCTGAACAGCAGAGTCAGAACGAGCTGGAACAACAACAGTGGAAGGTGCAGAAAGTTCCTGTTCCTGTGGTATGAGTGGAGCGTGAAGAGACCGAGGTTGCGCAGAACAAGGTAAAGTTCCCGCAAGCAGAGGTGTCTGAGGCGCAGGATCAGGGTGCACGGGTTGAGCTCGGTGCAGCAGCTGAGGAGACTGACTCACAGGTGGAAGAGGTTGTACCTCCACCGAGAGTTGCACCACCGGTGGAGCAGCCAGGGGAGGAGGAGGAAGAGTGGGGTAATCCTCCTGATCCCAAACCGAAGGTTGCCTTAAAGAAGGCTGAGGCTGAACAACACTGGGAACAGCGAACACAGAAAGAGGTTCAACATCGTACGCCTGGCAGATGGTGCTGCGACTGGGTGCAGCGAGTGCAGGCGGGTTGAGCACAGGCTGAACGGGTGCAGGGGAGGTGCAACACTCTCAGCCCGACACTCACACAACAGGTCCGAAAGCTGTGCTTGCATGGACTGTAGTAGAGTCCACAACATCGTACGCCTGGCAGATGGTGCTGCGACTGGGTGCAGCGAGTGCAGGCGGGTTGAGCACAGGCTGAAAGGGTGCAGGTGGAGGTGCAACACTCTCAGCCCGACACTCACGCAACAGGTCCGAAAGCTGTGCTTGCATGGACAGTAGTAGAGTCCACAACATCGTACGCCTGGCAGATGGTGTTGCGACTGGGTGCGGCGAGTGCAGGCGGGTGCAGCACAGGCTGAACGGGTGCAGCCGGTTGGTGCACCACCGGTGCAGGCGGGTGCAGCACAGGCTGAACGGGTGCAGGCGGTTGGTGCACCACCGGTGCAGGAGGAGGAGGAGGTGCAACACTCTCAGCACGACACTCACGCATCAGGTCCGAAAGCTGTGCTTGCATGGACTGTAGTAGAGTCCACAACATCGTACGCCTGGCAGGTGGTACTGCGATCAGGCGGAGCGAGCATAGGGGGGGGGAGTGTAGGCGCACTCTCAGCCCGACAAACTGATGACTGAGGAGAGTCAGAGCTAACCCAATGACTGCATCCGGGTTGTTGAACTTTACTTCGTACGTCTGGCATAGGTCTGGACTTTACGTTGAAGAGGTCTTGAGACCTGAGACCAGCGTAACTCTGCCTTTATTTTCTCCTCTAAATCTCTTCTGCAGACGAGCAAAATAAGGGCTCAATCGTCTGCGGGTGGGAGTGACGGTCTCGGTAAGACACGCCCACAACCACCGAGGATACTTCTGTGCGCCGATCAAGGCCTGCCGAACCCTTTTGCCCTTCGACATTGCTTCTCCCCTGGGCTTGGGAGCTTGCAAGAGGTCCCGGACTGGGAGGACGACTGGCGCGCACAAAAGTACCCTCACGCATAACACTGACATACTTTGCACTAATCACTTATCACTTTGATTTCTGTTTGCACTTATTTCACTGAACTCGAAACTTTAAGTGGTTTGTACCTGAAACACGCAATTCTATCCTTCTCAAAAGTTAGTAATTGCGAAAACAGAATTACAATGTAACAGAAAAATCTAATGAAAGAAAATTCAGTGGCTGGAAAGAGACTAAACACTAGATCACTCTAGAAACGTTTAGTTTCTTCCCCTAAAGAGACTAGGGATAAGAGCAAAACGATAACGACGTTACTCGTACGCCTGGCAGGCTTGAGGGAAACGTTTATCCTCTTTCTCCCTCCGTCTCTATCTCTCTCTCTCTCTCTCTCTCTCTTGACTTAGAACCTGAGAGAAGAGCCCAATCATATATATCGTTAAAACATATTATTGTTAAAGGAAAAAAACTGAAATATTTCCCAAAAAGAAAAGTTCCTTATTAGGATCAAAACCATTAAGTTAAGAAAGAATGAACAAAACGCTAGACACGGTTACTCTTACTGCAATGTGAAACCGTGAACATTCTTTCTCTATCGTAACGATAGAGTGCAAGTTGAAACGTTCTGAACGTCAACAACTGCCGAGACAAACAAAACGTTAGTTCAACTTTGAAAAAGTACGAGACTATCAAAGAAATTCTTTCAAAGACCTTAAAATAGCATAATATGTTAACAGGTTGACGGGCTCACGATAATTAACTTCGGTACCAAGAAAAAACCGCCTACTATTAGGAAGGTCGAATATAAACAAATATAAAAATTAATTTTAATAAGTTTATAATAAAAGGAAGTTAATCGAAGAGGCCTATAAGAGGCGGAGAGATATAAAATAAATCTATAACTTTTGTTAAGCAAAATTAAGAAAGAGAGTCTATACTCTCTTAGACACCAACACTTCCGTCTAAGGGAAGGGTCGGCCATTGAAAGGTGAACGAGAGTTCATACTCTCTTCGTCACCAAAATTAATCAAATTAATTCCAAAAGCTAACTAAGCTAAAATAGAAGTTTCCAGTAAAGCGACAGCCGAAATCAAAGAGAAATGCTTCACCAAAGACGTGAAAATACTCCAAGAACATAAGCGTATCCCAGAACGTCTTGTCAGAAGCACGACAGAGGAATAATTGAGGAGGTGTCAACAAGAAGTACTTGAGTACCTGGCCACAGGTGGCGCTGGTAAGAACACCCCCTTCTAGTATTGTGATAGCTGGCGTATCCCTCCATAGAATTCTGTCGGGCAACAGAGTTGACAGCTACATGATTATCGGGTAAGTTTAATATTGAAAAATTAATTTTTCAATATTAAACTTAGCCGGTGATCATATAGCTGTCAGCTCTGCTGCCCGACAGAAAAACCTAAGGACAAAATACGCCAGCGATCGCTATACAGGTGGGGGTGTACATCAACTGCGCCATCTGTCGAGCAGGTACTCAAGTACTCCATGTCAACACAGAACCAATTTTCTCTCTGTCGTGCCACTGGCAAGACCTACTAAATACGCTGTTACTAACTGGATTTGTTTTCACAACTATTTGGTGAAGTACACTACTGTATTCTAGTTTTGAGCTTTCGCTATGCAGGGGTTTTATCTTCATCTCAAAACTTGAACTCGTTTTGGATAGATTTAATTATGGTGACAAAGAGAGTATGGACTCTCTTTCACTTTTAAATGGCCGACCCTTCCCTTAGACGGAAGTGTGTTTAGGTTTTTAGTAATTTTGCTTAACACGTTATAGATCTTTATATTTTATATCTCTCCGCCTTTATTAGGCCTCTTCGATTAACTTTCCATTTATTATAAACATATAAAAATAAATTTTTATGTTCTGTTTATATGCGACCTTTCCTGATAGTAGGCGGTCCTAACTTGGAACCGAAGTTAATCAACGTTGAGCCCGTTATATCGTATTTAGCCTTTAAAGAATTTAAAACTTTTTAAATTTAATGTTTTATGAAAGAATTTCTTTGACAGCCTCGTACTGTTTTCAAAGATGAACTAACGTTTAGTTTTTTAGACTACGCAGTTGTTGACGTTCAGGACGTTCAACATGCGCTCTATCGTTACGATAGAGAGAGAGTGTATCACGGTTTCACTTTGCAGTAAGAGTAAATCGATTCTGACGTTTCGTTCATTCTTTCTTAGCTTAAATGGTTTAAATTCTAAATTAAAGGAACTTTTTATTTGGAAAACCTTTTTAGTTTTTTTCCTTTAGCCAAATAACATGTTTTGACGATATATAATTGGGCTCTTCTCTCAGGTGCGAAATCAAGAGAGAAAGAGAGAGAGAGATAGAGACGGAGGGAGAGAGAGGAAAAAAAAAACGTTCCGTTCAAGCGGGTAACGTTGTTCTCGCGTTACTCTCCTCCCTAGTCGCTGTACGGGGAAGAAGGTAAAACGTTTCTAGGGTTTTATTCTTGTCCCCAGGCTATGTGCGGTGAGAGATTGTAAACGTAGTTTATTTGAACTAGTGTTTAGTCTCTTTCCCAGCCACTGAATTCTTTATCTTTATATATGTTTTCTGTTTTTGCTAGTATTAATGAGCTGCATTATACGACTGTTTTCGCAATTACTACCTTTTAATGAAGGGTATAATTGCGTGTTTCAGGTAGAAATCAGTAAAAGTTTCGATTTCAGTGAAATAAGTGCAAAACAGAAAATCTAAGTGATAAAGTGATATGCGCAAAGTGTTACAGTGTTGCGTCCGAGGGTTCTTCTGTTCGTGCCTGTCGTTCACCTAGTCCGGGACCTCTTGCAAGCTCCCAAGCCCAGGGGAGAAGTAATGTCGAACGACTTATGGGTTCGTCAGGCCTTGATCAACGAACAGACGTTTCCCTCCGTGGTTTCGGGCGTATCTACCCAAGATCGCCCCACCCACATAAAGACGAGAGAGCCCATTTACTTCTCGTCTGCGGAAGAGGTTTCTCGTAAGAAACCATGGACCAAGGTCTCGCAGCTTATTAAGCGCAAGTCGGTCCCTTCCGCGCAAGTCCAACGGCCCAGTTGTAGCCACTGGGTCAGTTCGGATTCGCTGCAGTCTTCCGACGACTGCTCACCTCCTAAGAGAGGCAAAGCGGTACCGCAACAGGCATTAACACCGTCTGTTGCCGCACCTGCTGCTGTAGACCCTAAGTGGTCTTTTCTACAGTCTATGCAGACACAGTTAGCATCTTTTATGCAGGAGTATCGTGCGGAGAAGGTTGACGCTGCACCCGTTAGCCTACAACCAACCACGGTTGTGCGTACAGTAGACGCTGACGCTACCTGCTCCCGCACTCCGGCTGTGAGAGTTCCACCTCCCATGCGCAGTGTACCCTGCCAGCCGCACGTTGACGTTCACAGACGCACGGAACCCTCCGTTGACGTTCGCGAGTTACAACAACAACCTAAGTTGTTTTGTTTTGACGCGGTGCGTCAACCTCCGCATTCTAGAGTTGTTTTGAATGCTCAGTATAGACAGTCAAAGCAGTCTCGAGTGAACACTATGTCCTCACGCACCTGTTGTGGTTGACAGTTCAGTTGTTGACAGTTCACAGACTGTCAAGCAGTTACATGACGTTGCCTTCTGGTCTGCTACTAATGCACCAGTGCTGTATGTCCTCACGCACCTGTTGTGGTTGACAGTTCAGTTTTTGACAGTTCACAGACTGTCAAGCAGTTACATAACGTTGCCTTCTGGTCTGCTGCTAATACACCAGTGAGACCCTCACTGAGATAACCTAGCTTTTCTCGGACAAGGTTCCTGTAGATGAGAAAGTGCTGTTCTCCCTCCTACTGATATTCCTTTGAGGACTCTGTCATTTGGAGAGGAGCCTTAAGCTGCTTAGCCTCCTATGGACTTTAATTAAATCATGATGATTTTTTAAGGATCTTCGTCCGGATCTTGTAACTGCTGCTCCTCGTTCGCCTAACGTCAGAACTTACACTAGGCCTAGCTACTTCGAAGCCGTTGTTGTTAAGCTAGTGCTCTCTCGCTCTCCTAGAGAGCGTTATGTTGGCTAGGCGACTGGTTTTTGCACCAGGAGGAGTTTTAGGGATACAGCCTTTGATTTCCCTTCTTTTAAACTGGCTTATAGAGCGAGAGTCTGATAGGACACGAGAGAAGTTCTCGGCTTGGGAGTTCATGCCTCTGCCCAGATAGACTTCTCAATTCTGGTAGACTCGCCCTGGCGCCTAGCCAGGAGACGCTCCAAGTTGTTTACAGGTCAACTTCTCAACTTTTGTCGAGCCTTTGAAGTTTTGCTGTACTATTATGTCACACATAACAAGGCTTCCAGGGATGGTAAATGGTTCCGCCTCAGTCGCTAACCCCGTCTGTTGCCACACCTGCTCCCGTAGACCCTAAATGGGCTTTGCTGCAAGACATGCAGTCCAAGCTTGTGTCCTTGATAGAGGACTTAAATACGGAGAAGAACCTTCTGGCCAACAACCTTCCAACCGGTTGGTTGTGCGCCCTGTTGACGCTGAGGTATCCTACTCGCGTCTGCCAGTTGAGGTGGTTCCTCCACCGATGCGACCCAGTGTGGGTTGCCAGTCGCACGTTGACGTTAAGCGACGCTCGGAGGTGGTTGTTGACGTTCAGTGTGTCACTTGGAAGACGTTCAACAACCAGCAGAGGTGACTTGTTGTGACGCAGTGCGTCAACCTCAGCAACCCGGTAGGGTGTTGACTGCACAACCCAGACAGTCTAGACAGTTTCGGGTTGACGCTGTACTTCCTCGCGCACCCATGGTTGTTGACAGTTCACAGACTGTGCAGCAGTGCCATGATATTGCGTCCGGCTCCGTCACGCATCCACCAGTGCGACCGGATTTAGCGAGTCAGACGTTGCCCACTCCGTTGCCGTTTCCTCATCAGTTTCGGATGAGGAACCCTCTGATGAGGACGTTGCTGAACAAGACGATCAACCCCCCAGCCCTGCTATCCATCCAGAAGATGCTGAAGAAGGAACGCTGCCCAGTCAGGCTGTGGATGAGTCTGGTAGGGACACTGTCATCCGTGGATCAATTTGTGTCACTAGGAAGACTACACCTCCGTCCTCTTCTATACCATCTAGCTTTTCACTGGAAAAAGGACAAGACGCTAGAAGCGGTCTCGATCCCGGTTTCCGGAAAGATAAAGTCTGGTCTGACTTGGTGAATGGACTATATCAACCTTAGAGAGGGTCTTCCCCTGACTGTTCAGACTCCCAACCACGTTCTCTTCTCGGACGCATCGGACGTAGGCTGGGGTGCGACATTAGACGGTAGGGAATGCTCGGGATTATGGAACTCGAGTCAAAGGACAATGCATTTCAACTGCAAGAAGCTACTGGCAGTACGTCTGACCTGGAAAAGCTTCAGGTCTCTCCTTCAAGGCAAAGTGGTGGAGGTGAACTCGGACAACACCACGGCTTTGGCGTACATCTCCAAGCAAGGAGGGACCTACTCTCTGACATAGTACGAGATCGCAAGGGACCTCCTCACCTGGTCAAAAGGTCTAGACATTTCACTAGTAACGAGGTTCATCCAAGGCAACTTGAATGTCATGGCAGATTGTCTCAGTCGGAAGGGACAAATAATTCCAACAGAATGGACCCTCCACAAGGATGTATGCAAGAGACTTTGGGCCACCTGGGGCCAGCCAACCATAGATCTCTTCGCAACCTCAATGACCAAGAGTCTCCCAATTTTTTGCTCACCAATCCCGGACCCAGCAGCAGTTCATATAGATGCCTTTCTACTAGATTGGTCACATCTAGATCTATATGCATTCCCTCCGTTCAAGATTGTCAACAAGGTACTGCAGAAGTTCGCCTCTCACGAAGGGACATGGTTGACGCTAGTTGCTTCCCTCTGGCCCGCGAGAGAATGGCTCACCGAGGTACTTCGATGGCTAGTAAGACGTTCCCAGAACACTTCCCCTAAGAGTGGACCTTCTACGTCAGCCACGCGTAAAGAAGGTACACCAAGGCCTCCACGCTCTTCGTCTGACTGCCTTCAGACTATCGTAAGACTCTCGAGAGCTAGAGGCTTTTCCGAAGGAGGCAACCAGAGCGATTGCTAGAGCAAGGAGAACATCCACCCTTAGACTCTACCAATCGAAGTGGGAAATCTTCCGAAACTGGTGCAAGTCAGTATCCGTATCCTCGACCAGTACCTCTGTAACTTAAATAGCTGACTTTCTCTTATATCGGAGGAAAGAACGATCTCTTTCAGCTCCACCACTATCAAGGGTTACAGAAGCATGTTGGCATCAGTCTTCCGTCACAGAGGCTTAGATCTTTCCAACAATAAAGATCTACAGGACCTCCTTAAGTCTTTTGAGACCACGAAGGAGCGTCGTTTGGTTACACCTGGTTGGAATTTAGACGTGGTACTAAGATTCCTTATGTCAGACAGGTTCGAACCGCTACAATCAGCCTCCCTGAAAGATCTCACCTTTAAGACTCTTTTCCTGATATGCTTAGCCACAGCTAAAAGAGTCAGTGAGATTCATACCTTTAGCAAAAACATCGGATTCTCATCCGAAACGGCTACATGTTCTACAACTTGGTTTTCTAGCCAAACACGAGCTGCCTTCTCGGCCTTGACCAATATCGTTCGATATTCCAAACTTATCGTATGGGTTGGAAATGAACTAGAAAGAGGTCTTATGTCCTGTAGGAGCTCTTAAGTTCTATTTAAAAAACCTTTACGAGGCCCGTCTGAAGCTTTATGGTGTTTCAGTTAAGAATCCTCTTTGCCTATGTCAAAGAATGCTTTATCCTATTTTATCAGACTGTTAATACGAGAAGCTCATTCCCATCTGAATGAGGAAGACCAAGCTTTGCTGAAGGTAAGGACACACGAAGTTAGAGCTGTCGCAACTTCCGTGGCCTTTAAACAAATTAGATCTCTGCAAAGTATATTCGACGCAACCTATTGGAAAAGCAAATCAGTGTTCGCGTCTTTTTATCTTAAGAATGTCCAGTCTCTTTACGAGAACTGCTACACTCAGGGACCATTCGTAGCAACGAGTGCAGTAGTGGGTGAGGGCTCAACCACTACAATTCCCTAATTCCATAACCTTTTCTGGGTCGATCTGTGGCGCCGGGTGAAAAGTCCTTCTTGTATGTCTTTTCTGATAAAAACCTTCCAATTATACCAGAGAAAGATAAAAGCATGGAATGCTGAGGTTACAACCCTCGCTTTCTCTTGAAATGTTTTATTATTGTTTTTGGGTTGTCCGGAAGGCTAAGAAGCCTTTCGCATCCTACTTGATTTGGCGGGTGGTCAAAGTCATTTCTTGAGAAGCGCCTAGATTAGAGGTTTTGATGAGGTCCTTTAGTATGGGTTGCAACCCTTCATACTTCAGCTCCTAGGAGTCGCTCAGCATCCTATGAGGATCGCGAGGCTCAGTAAGGAAGACGTACTTAAAAAGGCAGAGTAATTGTTCAAGTCGACTTCCTTACCAGGTACTTATTTATTTTAAGTTTGTTATTTTGAATAACTGCTAAAATGAAATACAAAATACTTAGCTCATAATAATGTCAACATATATGCTGGTCTCTACCCACCCCCCTGGGTGTGAATCAGCTATATGATCACGGCTAAGTTTAATATTGAAAAAATGTTATTTTCATTAGTAAAATAAATTTTTGAATATA